>NW_017728962.1:848024-851045 GCF_001723915.1 Gavialis gangeticus
CCCCCCAATTTTTCCTCTCTGTGGGGGGGGGGGGGGGGGGGGGGGGGGGGGAAGAAACGACGGCATGGTGGCACATGGTAGATCCTGGTAAATGCCAAAGGTGATCTCCTACTTAAATAGGTCGAAGACCACTGATGTAGACCCTGAAGGATTTATATTAAGAAATGACTGTAAAGCATGGTTCTTAATGCGGCTATAGAGAGAGTTTTAAAACAATGCTGCACACTTTGTCTCAGATGCCTGAGCACACACAAAGCATGGCCGTTTATTCTAACCTAGGAGTGGCTAACCTGAGGCATGTGCGCGAGAAGTGACATGGGCACCCTCTGTGTGGGGCACACAACAGACTGGTAAGGGGAAAGGCATCCTGGTGTCAAATAAGGCAGGGAATAGAAAGAGCATCAGCTTAGACTGGGAGCACAGGGGACAGGGCTGAAAGCAATGCAGCAGGTCAAGCAAGGAGAAGGATCTGGAGTGGCACACCTGTCCGAGTTGGCTCCCACTGTTCTATGCCAGAATAAGTGCTGAAATTCACTGGCTCTGTCCACAACAGCAGGATGAGAATCCAGCACTGGCTAAGGGCAAGCCACAGCAAACATCTTATGTGAAAATCAAAACACAGCAGAAAATCCTAATATAGTCAATAGTTACCACAAGTTCCCTTTTGCCTGGTTTGAAAAGCAAACTGAAGAGAGGCTAAACTGCAAGCGGTCAATATTAAGTTAGAAATAAAGAACATACAAGAATCAGGTTATTTCACCTCAGAGTTTACCCTTGGCTGAACAAAAAAGGTTCTCAGAAGCAGAAAGGTTAGTTGGAAGCAAAAGACAGGCCAGTTCCCTTGGTGAAACTTAAGGAACCCTCCTTTGTACAATAAGGAAATATTGGGAGACTTCTGTAACAGAAGATAAGTTTTACCGCATAGTACTAGGGTTGATACAGGATTAGTCTAAACTTGTTTCAGAAAAGCCAACAGACGTAATTAATATCCAGCTTACCTGTATACTTCTTGTGAAACACAGTCGTAGAGTTCCTCAGCAGTAAATTTTATGCTGCTGTTTATCTGAGGGTGGAGAGAGTTACTTAAATCAACCCAATATGTATGAACATCTTAATCCAGGCAATTTAAATTTCTGAATGGAAAGCCTCAATTAAAAAGAACTGATTTTAACCAACTTTGCTTCTCATTAGTTGATATAAATCAATGAAACCTGTAGGTTTACCGTTACAAAGAGCCACCACACTAATTTGGTATGTACTTTTGCTACCTAGAACCCACATCAAGTATACACATTTATGTATGCCATTACTGCTTAATATTTTATATTTACTGTTGAATAGTTTTAAGTTTTTAGTGCATAAGAAAATGGCCAGTGTCAGTGATATATTCCCCTAAAGGACTGAGCTCTTAATATATGACATGATCTGACCTGTTGTGTAATATTTATAAAATCTTAACCTCTAAAGTTAGGCATCCCCCCTCCACCCAAAATTCTCTACCTTTCCATAGAAAAAATAAAACAAAGCAAGAACCAAACAGCCTGTAATCAAAGTTTATGAAGAGAGACTCATGGATTAAGTATTTTTGTTTTTAATTAAAAGGTTCAAGAGAATAAGTTTAGGCTTTATCAGTCAATTAAAATGTATTTTTAAACCATCTTTTTATATTAATCAACCTTATAATCACCAATTAAAAAAAAAAAAAAAAATCACACAACTGATGAAATATGCACGTGCCCTTATGATTAAGTATGTAACCAGCAGGCACCCAAGGCTAGACAACTGGAAAAAAGTGTGACAGATTATGTAGTTTGAGGGGGTATAAGTGTATTGTATCAAGATTTGGAGACTGCTCTCTACATGTTGGAAGATAGTGAAACCATCAGCACTCTTGCAACAGAAGCAAATTAGGTGCATGATTATTTCTGCAGCTGTGTAAGTGCTTCTGCTTTCTGGGGAAAGCGTTCTTTTGATGCTGACTTTTAAAGCGGTTTTATTTTCCAACATTGATAGTTTAAACTGTTGTACTGGAAATACATTCAGAGGCATGTATTAAAATGCCTCAAGGAAGATGACTTAGTGAAAAAGGGTCTGAAAAAATTATTAAAAAAATGGTTAAGTCAGGTTTATATTTCAAGAATGACTTAAGGGGGTATTTCAATATATACCAATTTAAGAAGAAAATGGATACAAACAGATCCTTCACAAATAGTGAATTTACAGTAATCTAGTGCAACCTAGAAGTTAGTAACCTAGGCAAAAAACTTGACAGACACATGCAATACATTACCTTAAAATGTCTATGTTACAGGTATCTTACAATTAACTGCACAATTACCATGAGACCAGCTACATGTGCAAAGTACCTATTACACAATAAAAAGTTCCGACCAGCTATAAAGTTAGACCTTAAAATCCATACTAACTTTATAGGTGGTTGCTACTGAGCTTAAATTTGCATATGTTAGCTGATGGGTCCATAGGAGTGCTCCATACACAGACCAGCAGCCGCCATTCTGGGTTCTGGCTACACGGGGATCCACGGTCTCTGAGGCTGCCCTGGGCGTGCGTGAGGCCCTGGGGCTGCCATCTCTCTATGGCTGAGAGAGTGCAGCCACCGCAATCCCCTAGCCCTAAGGCTGCATGGGATGCCCCTGTGGCTGGAAGCCTCTCAACTGAGGGGTGCCCAGCCTCAGAAACTTGCTTCTTACTGGTGCAGGGGGAGCCCAGGATTGGGCTCCTTCTGCACCGGCGATATGGTGTGATGGGCTCTAATGCACAATCCCCGAATCATGCTTTCTGCTATGCATGTGTGGCATTGCAGGAAGCACAATTGTGGATTGCGCATTAGATCCCATCACACCTTTACCTGCATGTACAGAGGGGCCCTAAAGCAAAGAATTCAAGAGCTGGATAAAATTTTACTAATGGGGAAAATAGACACCGATGAGGAATTTTACTTGAAGTCGCACCATCAATCAGTCTCTATGGGAGAGTTAGAAGTCGGGGGGGGGGGGAATC
>NW_017728962.1:851196-855032 GCF_001723915.1 Gavialis gangeticus
GCGGGGGGGGGGGGAATCACTCTTCCATTTTCTAGTCCTGAGCTACAGCTATAATATCCATTCCTAAAGGATTGCATTGCTGGATTGCTCATTTCTGTTCCCAAAAACTCTTTTAATTATGCCAACTTCAAGAAGTTAGAACGATTTCTAAGTATCTTGATTAATACTAGTATTGCTTTTTAAATATAATGACAGTATATGTTAACTAGTTGAGATCTCATCTGCAAGTGACTATAAGGCCAAACTAAATTCTAGTTAATATAAACAGTAACCTCAATTTTAATTTTTCCAACTTGCAACACATCCTATTAAATACTTTTGTATCTTCTTGTAAGTATTAAACTAAAACCACAAGTCATCCAAATATCACCAAGAATTTTTTTTTTTAAACCCATTAATGTGAACATCAGGAACAGCGAGTATATGAAATTACAAGACTGGAGTTGACAGAAGTATGCACATGCTTGAAATTTCTTTAACAAAAAGAGAAAAATCTGATGGGGGATAAAATTTACTTCTTCTCCTTGTACCCGATGGCCAACCACCCCAGTAAAACTTCAAGATTCTACTTTAATGGGAACAAGAAGTTAGCTGCATCACTAAATCGCCTCATTACAACTGCCTTTTTACAAATAAATCGATTATGAAAACTTAGAGATTTCATACCTCATTACTAGTTAGGAAGTTATAGAGAGTCCAAATATCTTCAAAATTGCTGTTTGGAGTCAAGATTCTGAAAAGAAAAAAAAAAGTTTTGTTTTGTGTTGTCTTGTTTTTAAAAGGATATTTTCTAGAACAGTGAAGTCTGTAATATAATTTTAAAAAATTGGTAAGACATGAAAAAGACTGTATATTAAAAATTTTATTTAGTTCTTTAAAAAGAAGAAAGGTAAGAAAAGGAAATTCTTATCTTTAATCTCCCCCAATCTTTAATCCTCACCCACCCATATAGATGCATGCAAACCAAAATAAATGAAATAAGATTATTCTACAAAATGAGAAGTGAAGGTTTTTCTTAATTAAAAATTAACGCAGTTTTGACATAAGCCATTCCAATATATGAACAGTAAAAAAAATAAGAACTTGTTAACAAGTCTTTCATTTGCTACTAGCAGATTCTCTTATTTTAACTTGAATAGAGAACTGACAAAACATGTGAAACTTTCTAACAGTAACAAATAGAAGAACTAGATGTAGTTTTAACCAATACTACGTATAGCTTGAACTTCTGCATAGGTGATGTACTGCTACCTCCCCATCAATAGAATGGACTGGGTGAGGCAGGGTTTGAGCTGCTGAAAAGGTGTGTGAAGAATCAGACTGACCTCTAAAGTATTTGTGTCTTTTATCCATTCATAAAACTCATATAAAACACTGTGAGAAGTATTTTCAATCCCTCCTACTGCTCTTTCAGTAGAAACTATGCATGTACAAGCATTTACTCGCTATCTCCTAGGGGAGGAAACACGCCCCTTCTGGGAAAATGATCTTTCCAACCTGGAAAAATCTCCTTTACAAAAAAGAATCTCTTGCAAAAGCAAATGCTTGCACATTCTCTTCCTGGTCTGGTCAAGGAGGGGACTGAAGCAGCAGGGCAAAACCTCCTGCCTTCTCCTGAATCCAGGCTTCCTATCTGAGGAGCAGGCAAGGGGTTTTGCTGCACTGCTCCCTCCACTCGGCTCCCAGCCATCAGGAACTGAGCAGAGAAGAAGTCACTCCTTGCTCCCAACCCACTCCCAGCCCAGGCAGGGCTCTCCTATATCAAGTGTCCCTAGTCTGAAAGAGGGGGTAGGGAAAGAGAGGGAGGGCTTTCTCTTGATGCTTCCCTCTGTTCCTGGACTGGTCTAGACAGGGAAAGCAGCAGCTGGCACCACCTCCTGTCCCCTCCCCAAATCAGGCAATGCCCAGCCTGAGGAATAGGCTGGAGATTTTGCCCTGCTCTTCCCTCCTCTCTGCTGCTGGCGAGCAGAAGCAGAAGGAAGCGGGCTGCTCCCCATCCATCCCCCAGACCTCAGTTTGGGGAAAGTGTGCAGAGTCTTTCCCTGCTGCTCCACTCCCTTGAGGACTGAGAGGAATGGAGTAGCCACTGTTTCCCTTGCACCCCAGTCTGGGGAAGACACGAAGAACAGGGGAGAAGGGGCAGCTGCAGGCTGAATAATGTATACTTCCTCTCCCAGAAAGAGTTCTACAGGTAGAAAGTTTTGAAAAACCTCCACCTGTCGACATGCACACCTGTTTGTGGCTGTATTCACTCCATACTTATTACATCTTTTTCATTTTTTGAGACATCAACAAAAGATAATCATTTCTAAGTGTCAGAGTATTTCTTGGTTGGGATTAAAATACATTTCTCAGGGGCAGGGGGGCATGAAAATCAGATCGTATTACTGGATAAACAGGCCACTATCATTAGTAATCCCAATGTAGACCTCTACAGCAAAATTACTGTAAAAGCTCCTAAGCTCTTGGCATCTCTGACTGTATCACAGTTAAGGCTGACATTGATTGGCTGTGAGTGGTCATCAAGCCAAAATGCTGATTCAGCTGACAATCCTTCTCAGGTAACGTTAGGATGTCAGTTTAATGACCAAGTCATTATCTACAACACAAATAAATTACCATACCAAAATCTGGGGAATGTGGTTTCCATAGCTGACATTTTTTTTTTTTTTATAGCTCACTACACTAAATTATCCATGTGTTCAAATATGGAAAACAACAAAATAAATTTGCATTTTTTAATTATCTGCATTCAAGGTCAATACTTTCTGCCCTAGACAGTAGCAAGGTACAATACGCATACACAAAGAATCTGGCAAATGTAGCAGGCAGGCAGACAGATCATGGGTGCCTGAGGGGCAGATGCAAAGTATAAACTGTTGAGGGGAACACCAGGCTGGGAAATTTGTGGGGGTTTTGGCATGGCAGCTCTGGGCTATGCCATTCTGGGAGGCAATGTATTCTATATCCCTCAGTAACCATTATGCTCTGCTGTGGCTCAGTAAGAGATGCAATGACTTTGGGTGGAAGTGAGCCCACCATACAGCTCAATACCTGCCATGCATTCTGGGTTACAGGAATCAACGTATGAATGCTAGATAAGATGAGACACACAGGAGGTATGCCTTTTCATTCATTTTTCAATTTTTTATAACCATTCAGGGCTTGAATTAAATCTCAGACAAAGGGTTGTTTTGGTAAACTTTGACAAAAGTGAGTTCAGCCACAACGGTATTGTGCAATATTGAAAGAACTACACAACCACTATAATTAGTGCAAAAAGCTGCAATTAGAAACTTCAAACATTGGCCTAAAGGCTCTCTCAGATTTTAACAATCCAAGTTTAAGAAAAATCAGTTCAGTACTTTAACATTTTGAGAAGACTTTCTTCAAACACGTGATTATCAATTAGAAGAATTTGAATGAAAGGGAATTCCAAAATTGGACAGTTTTTAGGGGACCTTCTCCCATTTGAATTCTCCTGCTGATGGATATAAAGTAGACGGGACCCGTGTATATCAGTCCATATTCCCAACCTTTAAAAGCAAAAAGATTAAAATAGATTGGCCTTCCTCTAAAAAGGAAATAATGAGACAATTAGCAAAGCAGCATTGGACACAACAGTTTTCTCAGATTTTTACATACTGTGCACTTGTTCTAGCCCTGGGGTGCCCAACCTGCAGCACAGGTGCCACAAACGGCACCGGCAACCTGTGTGTGTGGTGCATGGCAGACTGGGGAGGGGACTTCCAGAAGTCACTTAATCACATCAATAGATTTTGGCCTTTGCTACAGTAGCATAATAAGTAGACTTGTAGAATGGGGTGGTTGGGGGG
>NW_017728962.1:855192-856204 GCF_001723915.1 Gavialis gangeticus
CGACTCCAAGACTGGGGGAGGAAGAGGGGCACAGGATATGACAGCAGGGGAGACGAGTAGGGAAAACCCAGGTTCTGAGGGTGGGGGCAGAAGTAACACTCTTTGGCAGGATGGGAACTCCAAGTCCCAGCTTAACTATTGCTACTGGCACATGTGCTATGCTCACCCTGGCTGTTGCTCTTAAAGCAGCAGCTATATCAGCCACAACAACTGGGGACTGTTTTGGAGTCCTCGTGGAAAGACAAGTCTACATATTTTTCTTTAAAAAGATAATTGAAGGATGATGGTTTTCTGGATACCAATTCATAGAATGACAGAAAATCAGGGTTAGAAGGGACCTCAGGAGGTCATCTAGTCCAACCTCCTGCTCAAAGCGGGACCATCCCCAACTAGATCATCCCAGCCAAGGCTGTGTCTAGCCAAGTCTTAAAAACCTCAAAGGATGGAGATTCCACTACCTGTCTGGGTAATCTGGTCCAGTGCTTTACTACCCTCCTAGTGAGACAGTTTTTCCCAATATCTAACCTAAACTTCCGCTGCTGCAACTTGAAACCATTACTCCTCGTTCTGTCATCTGCCACCGCTGAGAACAATCTAGCTCAGCATTTCTCAACCTTTTTTCCCCACAGCACACCGGACGCAGAAGCAGTAGGGAGGGGTGCTGTGCAGCCAGCCAGACAGTATTTTGGGCTGGAGCCATGCTCCCCATCTGTCTGACCTCAGCAGCAGCAGATGGGGGGCATGGCTTCAGCCCAAAATGCTGTGGCACACCTGGACGTGTCTGATGGCACGCCAGTTGGGAAACAGTGGTCTAGCTCCATGCTCTTGGGAACCACCCTTCAGGTAGTTGGAGGTTACTATTAAATTCCCCCTCTGTCTTCTCTTCTCCAGACTGAAGAAAGCCCAGTTCCCTCAGCCTGTCTTCATCAGCCACGTGCCCCAGCCCCCTAACCATTTTTGTTGCCCTCCGCTGGAATCACTCCAATTCCATCCTTCAAGTTGCGGGGGGGGG
>NW_017728962.1:856454-858694 GCF_001723915.1 Gavialis gangeticus
TTTCTCAAATTCGTGTTAACAACAAGGCATGGCAGCTGAGGACAGAACCCTACCATGGGAAATGACCAGAGTGCAGAACAGAATTAGAGATAGACAGCTAAAAGGCAGATCCTGTTATACCATGGAAAAAAATAAACTGATTTGTAAATACATATTCAGCTTGCCTTCATGTTTTTCTTTCCATAGCAGCAGTACTTGGCTTTAAGAAACTCTGTAAAAATTCTTACCTATTAGATACAAGAATAATTACTGCTGTAGCTTAATAACAAGCAAATTTCTTTGGCTATAGCTTATGTATGAGTTCCAATGAAATAAAACTGTATGGAAGGTTTTTAGATTTGTACTATTCAGCATTTGGAATTATTCATGATAAAATATGAGACACTTGATGCAAAATATGTTAAAGGCACCATTTTAGTTAATTTTGCAGTCAGAGTAAGTGCAGTCATTTGGAAGCATGTACACATTATTCCTTGTACATAAGAAAGAGAGTAAATCCTGGTGTGTGGGGGGGGAATTCTTACAGAATCTGAACCAGTACTCCAGATATGGCTTCACCATTACAGAAGAGAGAGGAATAATCACTTCCCTTAATCTGCTGGAAACACGCCTACTAATTCAGCCCAGGGCAACAAGGGCACATTGTTGGCTCATATTCAGCTTGTCCACTGTAACCCCCAAGTCCTTTTCTGAAGAGCAGCTGCTTAGCTAATCAGTTCCCAGCCTCGGTGCATGGGACTGTTCCATCCTAAGTGCAGGACTTTTTGTTTGTCCTTTTTGAACCTCATGGGATTCTTTTGGTCCAACTCTCCAATTTATCAAGCTCTCTCCAAATCCTAGCCCTACCCTCCATTATATACACTACTCCCTCCTGCCCCCCCAGCTTGGTGTCATCTGCAAGCTTGCTGAGGCTGCACTCCAACCCACCTTCCAGGCTGTTGATGAAGATGTTGAACAACAGTGGCCCCAGGCCCAACCTTTGGGGCACTTCACTTGATGCTGACTGCCAGCTAGACACTGAGCCATTGCTTACTACCCTTTGAGCCCAACCATCCAGACAGTTTTCTATCCACCTTACAGTCCATTCATCCAGCTCATACTTCCTTAGCTTGCTTGCAATAATGTTGTGGAAGACCGTATCAAAAGCCTTGCTAAAGTCAATCACTGCTCTCCTCACATACACAGAGCCAGTCATCTCATCACAGAAGGCAGTCAGGTTGCTCAGACAGGACTTGCCCTCAGTCAGTCCATGCTGACTGTTCCTCATCATGTCCAAGTGCTTAGAAATGGATTCCTTGATGACCTGCTCCATGATTTTTCCAAAGACTGAGGTGAGGCTGACCAGTCTGTAGGTAGGTCTCTGGATCTCCCTCCTTTCCTTTCTTAAAGATGGACACTATATTTCCCCTTTTCTAATCATCCAAGTCCTCTCCCAACCACCACAACTTTTCAAAGATAATGGCCAGCAGCTCTGCAATCCTATCAGCCAATTCTTTCAGCACCCTTGGGTGCATTGCATCTGGCCCCATGGAATTGTACATGTCCAGCTTTTCTAAACAGTCCCTAACCTGTTCTTTCACTACTGTCAGCTGCTCACCGCCTCCCCAGTCTGTACTGCCAGGTGCAGTTGTCTGGGAGCTGACCTTGCCTGTGAAGACGAGGTGAGAAAGTCATCGAGTACTTCAGCCTTTTCCACATCATCTGTCACTCTAGTCATGAGGCTTTATCCCAATCAAGTTATTAAACAGAAATTTCCCAGAGTAGGCATTGAATGAACCAGGCAGAGCTGGTCTCCACCTCCATTAATTATCTCCACATATTCTCCTATGAAGATAAGAACTTGGAAGCCTACATATTTTTGTTCTGAGGCTCAAAAAATACCACTAAGCTACTAAAAACACTTACAAAATGAAACTGAAGAAACAGTAAATTATCATCGCCTTTCCCTAAAAATAAGAGACATGAATAAATACAAGCAGTGGCTCAGACAAAAGAAAGCAGTTTGGCATGCTGCTTGGGGAGGGCGAAAGCAGGGGAGAGCTTAGGAATATTGGCCCTGGAGAACAGAAAGCCCTTGTGGGCCTCTTCATACCTCACAGGTATTCTGCTGTCTTGGCTTATGACGGTGATGGTCCCATGTACACAGTACAATAACTTCAACATGTATAATTGCATGCATCTATATAAGCCAGCTCTGAAACACAGTCTTCAAGTATCCTGGAACTAACGACTAGAAGACC
>NW_017728962.1:858942-863269 GCF_001723915.1 Gavialis gangeticus
GGGGGGGGGGGGGGGAAAAAAATCAGCCCTCTAAAGGGCTAGGCTAGCTAGACTAGCAAGAAAGACATTATATGAACAGCAAAAGGACCAGATTAAGAAGGGGAAACTAACACGCATTCAGTTGCTACAAATATCAAGATGCTGATAAAATTAAGTGAGGGACAGAAAAGGGAAGAAATCCTATGGCTATCTAAATATGAATGGTAGTAATCTGGGTAACAAATAAAGGGAACAAGTTACTCACTTATCAGCAGAAAATAATCAACTTAGTATTACTAAAGCCTAGCAGAAAGATTTGAAAGATTGGAATATTAAAATCAAGGGTCATGAAAAGAGTGAAGGTACCAAACAGGAATGCAGATGGAGAATGGAGTGCAAGTCATTGACTCGGTTATCGTGAATACCTACAGATCAATATCCTAAGAGATGATACACAAGATTGGGTAACTGGTTGCTGTCTGAGGTGATAACCAACTGTAGAGGGCAACAAGATGACTGGCCATCTCATTTTATTATGAGGAACTTCAGCCTAAAAAACATGCTCTGATACTAAACCATTGTCAGAATTTCTAAGAGTTATCAATAGTTTCTTACGTGTTATATCCAACACAAGTCACTCTATACTGAGCCTTGTCCTGATGAAAATAGAGGACCTGATCATACAACTAAAAGTCAGTTACTACTTTAGTGCAAATGAATGCAACTTAAATTGTAATTGTTATATGTTAACATACCCAATATCCAGTAATTTGTAGGTGGCACCTTAAAAAAGCAATTACACAAAGCTGATGACAATTATGAACCAAATCAGCTGGCAGAAAGAATTTAAAGATGCAAATATGTATGATAACTGGGAACTTATGAAAATTTGCTAAGTGTCCAGAATGCCATAATTGCACAATTGAGAGAAGCAGCTACATGGATTGAACACAAACTTGGTTCAGGAAAAGAAGGGAAAGACTGAAATTCTACCTACTAATCTTACCAAACAAGCTTTTAAATGGAGCTTTTAACTTCAACACAAGTTTTTAAATCAAGACTGGATGTTCCCCCTCCTCATCCCCTCTCTTCTTTAGCATTGTGATTTTGTTCAAATAGTAACTAAAACCAGAAAACCTTATGGCCCGTGTAGGAGGTCAAAGAAAGTGATTGCTAGTCCCTTCTGGATTCAGTTTATAAACTGGTACATCTGAAAACTTGCTCAAGATGGTACAGTATTTTGGCTGTACTCACTAAAAAAAAAGTTGCATAATTTCCCCCCAAAAAATCTGGATATAGAAAGAAGTTATTACATAACTTCCCCCACAAATTCTTCAAAGGTCAATCTTTATAAAAATGTGCCTATTATTGTTTTCTACTAAATACCAAAGGGTCTTGTAACAAAAGCATTGCAGGAAATTATAAACATGTTTGTGAGCCAGCATCATCATTTTAGAAAATGGCAAATAAGAGAACATCACAATTTTATAATCCTCTACTGTTCTTAAATAGACCGTGTTCCTTTCTGGTCCTGCAAGCACCACGTTGCTTTAAACAGTAGTTTCTGTTTTAAACAGAAGATGGATATAAAACTAGGCTTTGAGACCCAGAAACCTCTTAAAGTTTGGATTACTGCCCTCCAGAAGTATTCTGGGAACCAAAGAATTTCAAGAAGCCCATCCCACCACGATTAAGTACTCAAGAAATAAAGTTAAATAAATTTTAAATGGGAAATTTAATTATGAAATGTGGATAATATACAAGTGATCAGACAGTACAGGGAGGTCATATCAAGGTAACTATTAAAATTATGATAAAATGTAAAATTCACCTAAAGAAATTAAATCTTAAATTCTAAGTCCTAAAGACTTAATAAACCTCTACTAGGTGGCCAGCCTCTTAAGGGAAAAGTACTTCTTACATAGGTTTCAAAAACTAAGTTTTTAAGCAGCACTAATTTTGGCTGAGCTGCAAATGGGCAATTCAACAAGAGCAGAGTTCAAGACTGAACAGTGAAATTCCAAGGTGGACCTCAATTTTTATATTGAATTACCTGACCCAATTTTCCTAACAGATTGTATTTTAATTAATCTGCCTATTTGTATCCCTTATTCAAACTACATCTTGTCCTAAGCCAAATCTAACTGGCATAAAACTAGTAAGCAAACTCTAAATTACCTTTAGCTGACTATATTTCCCTCACTTCATGCAGGTTCTGTATGTGCGAATTCGCTCTTATGTGATGATCCTTTTTATACCAAAAATTCGTTATATGCAAGGTAAATTCACTCTTATGCAACGGGTGTGGTGGAAGCCTGCAGTCAGCTGCTTTGTGCGGTGCATCGTGGGAGTGACACACACCAAAATATAGTTTCCTGTGTGGATCTGTGCGCCTCGCTCATTGTCTGCAATACATGTTTCTGTAGTTGCCATCCCCATTATGATAGTGCCCTGTGTTTGTGTGTACTGTCTGCTGTTGGCAAGTACCAAAATTGCCTCATAAAAGTGGTAGAAATGGGCCTGGGGGTCAGTACAGTCCAGGTCTTGGAACTTATCCCTGTTTGTTACATTGTAAAGTGAGTAGCCTTTATGTGACTTCAAGTTATGAGCCATTTTCCAGGAATTCATGTACAGCATAAAGCAAGGGAAACCTGTACTTATAATCTCTCACACCTTCTAAACTCTTCTCCTCTACGATACTCTCTTGTCTGCTCACTTCCTTTGTCTCCTTCTCTTACCCACAACTCTGGTCAAGTGAATGCAAGAAAATGCTAAACTATATTGTCATTATGCAGCTTGGGGCCTACTACTAGAACATAAAATCTTATATTGTATCCCATCACTTTATCTCAGCCTCTGTTGCTCATGCTTATCTAGTTTCATTGGGAATATTTAGTTCTCAGCTGGGGAAGTGTATCTAAAAGCAGACTCCAGTTTCATAAACACATCAAGTTAAAGGAAGGCTGGGACCAACTGGCCAAGCAGCAGCTCTGCAGAAAAGGACCTGGGGGCAACAATGGACAATAAGCTGAATATGAGCCAACAATGTGCCCTTATTGCAAAGAAGGTTAATGGCATGGTGGGCTGCATTAGGAGGAGCAATGCTAGCAGATCAAGGGAAGTGATTCTTTCCCTCTCTTCTGCACTGGTAAGGCCACGTCTGGAGTAGTGTGTCCAGTTTTGGGCCCCCTACTACAGACAGGATGTAGACAAGTCCAGTGGAGGGTAACAAAAAATATTAGGGGGCAGCAGGGGCACATGATTTATGAGAACAGGCTGACTGAACTGGGCGCATTTAGTCTGGAGAAGAGTGGTGATTTAATAGCACCCTTTAACTACCTGAAGGCTGGTTTCAAAGAGGATGGAGCCAGGCTGTTCTCTGTGGTGGCAGATGACAGAACAAGGAGCAATGGTCTCAAGATGCAGCAAGGAAAGTTTAGGTTTGTGTGAAAGATCCAAGGGTACTCACCCCATGCGTCCTCCTGACTACAAGCTCCAGGCCGACCAGAATAAAGTCTCCATGCTACAATGGGAGCTGCCAGCATGCACCAGATCCGCTTTAACACCTCGCCAGGTGAAGCAGATTGGTGGGTTGCAGTGGCCAGGGCAATATCCAGGGCCGAGCAGAGGATCAAAGGAGGTGAGTGAATGGAAGCCGGCAGGTAGGAGGATGGCCATGTCCCGCCTGAGACTGAAGCCCCGGGGACAAGCAAGAGGCTGGTAGGGTCTTGGGGCTTGGAGGAGCCTTCATCCAAGAGGAGGAAGAGAGGGCAATCTCTCCCTTGTCTTATCATTTTCTTCGTTTGGACACTGATTAACCTGCTGCCGCCATCCAATCAAGCCGGATGCGGCGGCAATCAAAGTAGAAGAACGAGAGGAATGGGCGTTTTTCTTTACCAGCCCAGTTCCTTCTTTTCGTTTAGTGTTAATTTGACCGTCGCCAGCAGCCAGTTGACATGACCGCAGCAGCAATCAAACAGGAGGACGTAGAGAGAGGCAGATACCCCCTCCCGTGGCTAGCCTTTCACTGATTAACTGCCTCCAGCAAGCAATCAAGCGGGGCATGGCGGCAATTGTGAAAGACAGAGGAGAAAGAAGAGAAGGAGGAAGAAAAGGAAGACTCGGTCCATCCCAATCGCCGAGACTCAACCGTCTGAGCGAAGACAGACCAAGTAAAGGGAGTAGCCTTGATCCCAACGATCTAGAAAGGGACCTGGCAGGTCCAATAAATTTTGTTTCCAGTTTTCCGTTTCATCTGCCCTTTTTTTTCTTTTTGGCAGCGTGGTAACCTGAGCGTGAATCAGCTGCCAGCAGTGATCGGGGCAGTGACATCAACACCCACCCCTTT
>NW_017728962.1:868269-874107 GCF_001723915.1 Gavialis gangeticus
GCGTGAATCAGCTGCCAGCAGTGATCGGGGCAGTGACATCAACACCCACCCCTTTCCCACTTCCTTAACATCTTCAATAGCCATCAAAAAAAAAAAAAAAGTTGTAGAAGGCAGGAATAAGAGAAAGAGAGAGAGCACACCACCCTGAACAGGCTGGCAGAGGGTACGACATGCGGGAGAAGACTGGTGAATGTCCGTCAGGTGGAAGGGCACACACCCTTATCCAGTGGCAACCCGACAGTTTGATATTAGGAAAAACTCTCTTAATAGGAGGGTAGTAAAGCACTGGAACAAGTTACCCAAAGAGGCTGTGGAATCTCCATCCTTTGAGGTGTTTAAGACCGGGCTAGACAAAGCCTTGGCTCGGATGATATAGTTGGGAATGGTCCAGCTTTGAGCAGGGACTTGGACTAGATGACCTCCTGAGGTCCCTTCCAATCCTAATTTTCTGTGATTTTATAAATCCTCTGTACAATGGTTCTCATTAGGGATTAGAATCTCAGGTTTTTACACATCACAGTATTTACTTACGGCTATTTATTTCTTCCCAACATTTAATACTACATATAAAAACAATGATCCATGGAAACCTTTTATACTGAATCCCTGCATTTCAAGATAACTAGCAATATATAGGTTGTAAGTCGGCCTATGCTGTACAGTTTAGATCCAGGTCCTAATTCTCCTGAAATTTAGACTGAGAAGCTATGGAAGCAGAAACTAGTGAATGCTGGCTAAGCGGCACGTTTCCTTGCTTTTTGGTGATTATATTCATGAGATTTTCCACCTAAAAAAAGCTTTCCCCTTAACAAAGGTAAGGTAACAGAGTCAAGTTACTAAACACACACACCCCTAAAAATATTTCCTACTTCTAGGGTAAAACAAATCCCTAATAGCACATGACACCTATACAATTTACTAAGAACTGAAGAACACCTTATCCCAACGTGTTTTCCATTTGGTACAGTTTTTGGCATATAAAAAAATAGCCAGATTGGAAGCTGGCCCAGAAGGTGGGGTTAACATGACAGCTCTTGCAAAAAAGAACACTTATCTAAAAGGATAAGAACTTTCATAAGATATGAAAACTCAACAACACAGGCACCGAGTACCTTGAAGCACTGGATACACAACTGTCATTTTTGAGCCACAATGTTTTCTTACAGCAACATTTCCCATGGAGATTTTTCATCCAAACACGGTCCTAGCTAGACCTATTTAGTTTATGAAACTGCCATAATATGACCAAAACAACATCTGTATATGTATATACATCTGCTGTTCTGCACAAAATGACTACGATTAGCTTTTAGTAGGCATCTATCTGTCTTGCGAAATAATAGAATTATGCTGGGGCATGAGTTCACTGAATGTAATCCTTGCTTGAAAATAAAGTGAAGCTAGAGTGACCTCTCCAGGGAACAAAAGCCTGGGCAGTATATATGGAGACACTGAAATGCCTACATATTAGTGTTACCCTCTTGGCCTTGCTGGTTTAATCCAAAGGAAAGGCAGGTGCCAGTACGCCTGGAACCAGCTTGGCTGCAAGAGCTGCCAAAGCAAAGCTGTCTATCAGGGCTTCACTCCTAAACTGGCTGCTGACCAGGGTTAAAGAGCCCAGTCTACACTATCATGGAACAGTGATGTAATACAGAATTTCATTAGCATCAAGAAGAGGGATCTATTATGACCTAGGATTAGGATTTTTTCAGTTACTTCAACTTCCTGGAAAATATCTTAGCAGTACACAAGCTACTCTATAGTGGGATTAATAATAACCAAATCCCTTTGTAGAAAGTCCTTTAAATAATGCTTTTTATGCAGGCTTTGTATACAATGAACTACATTCTGTTTTTTATCATATGTAATTCCTGCTCATGATATACAACATCGATCCGGGATACATTGTACTATATTTATCTACAACACCTCCCATAGCCCCTGGCTATCCGGGTGCTTCTCTTGCACGTTTCCCATTGAGAGCATCACTAAGCTTCGTTGCTTAGTGACTTCAAGCCCATGGAAACCAAAGTACAAACATGTAACCCCACGTTATTTAAAAGTTCCCTTCCCGCCAGCACGGGTTTAGCACTGTCTGGGCTCTTTTGACTTAGCAGGACGTTAGGCATCTCTGTTTCATCCAGCATGAAGTGCGGGGTGTTGATGCTTGCTGCTCTCCTTTGGTTTTCCTGATGCTCAGCTTTAGCACTGTACAGACCCAACAAAAATGCTGTATTGGACTTTTGATCTCTGTCAGATTGAATGCGACATTTCAGAGGCTGTCATCTTTTTAAAAGTTGATTTGTCTAGTATAGTGGGAAGGGTGGGTTATGCCAGGAGCATTTCTTGGGAGCTTTTTTCAGGGTTTAATATTCACGGTGTGTATCGCTACAAAAAATGACTGTAATTGCTCTAACACACACCTTTGTTTTGCTGTTGTCTACTATCCGATAAAAGCAATAGGAGTTGTTTCCCTACATTGGGTTGCAGAACACAGGTGAACTAAAATGGTCTTTCCTGCCTAATGCAGGGGCTGGACCCGACGATCTTGCAAGGTCCCTTCCAGCCCCTTACAATCTATAAATCTATGAAAAACGAACATGTACATGCAGTCCATGAGAGACAGAAACTGTTATCCACACTTTACAGGGAAACAGAGATAGAGGTGTTAAGCAATTTACTTAGATTAGAATCTATGAGAGCTGCTCAGACCATGGCTTTTAAATTCAACACAGATTCAATCAGTTAGAGGTCTGAAAATAATGCCCAGCACTTTCCAAGTTGAGCATTATTCTTCATCTTATTTCTAAAGTATGCTGCCAGAGTACATATAAACATTAAATGACAGAGTTACTGGGGGACTCCAGGTCAGAGGCCTAGTGCCTGGACTAAACATCTTGGCATGATGTGAAGACGAAAAGCAAACTTGACATGAACAGAAACAAAAAAGGCATTGGTTACTAATCTGTGGAACAGCTAATTACTAGACGAAATCAGCCAACAGACAGTAGAACCAGTTTTTGTACAACTGCAAATCCCTATTTTTAACTGAGTCTATTCCCAAGTGTTCAATTTGGTAGCCTTGCCAGTGGAGCATTGTGTAAATGTGTATTAAAAACGTATTTCAGAGGGACTCTGCTACACTCTGAATCTCATGATTCTCTGTACTGCTATGGTAGATAGTTAAAATGTTTTGCTTGCATAAGAATTTACAGTCCCTCCTATTACAGCTTAAGTCATTACACTTTCAACTAAATTTAAAATTAAAGAGTTAGCATCCAAGCCTTAGCCAAATACAATTGCTTCATGACAGCGACCATACAACACTGTAGACTCTTTATATTGTATTTTAACATTCTTCTGCTATGTTCTGAATGAACGATTCTTTCATATAGTACGTCTCATCCATTACCCACTGATCTTTTGTATGCATCTGGTGAAATTTAAGTCATAGCTACTGCAGACTCTCTTGAAAAAACTGTGCATCAGTGTCCAACTAATACTGTAATTTGCATAAGTGAACAATACAAGGTCATTAATGTCTCCTCCTTCACTGAAACCTTGAACAAGCAACTTTAAACGCAGTAGAGACTAAAAGAATTCTGGTCATGTCAGAGCTTCAAATCCTGGCCAACAAACATGTTCAGGTATTTCTGACAAGACTGAGGGTAAACATTTAAGTTGATGCAAAGTCTGTCCAAGTCGTAACCTGGGAATGAAGGGAAAGCACTAGCATCTAGAGTATGAAATGTGTTATATTGCAAACTTATCCACTGGAGTTGGTTCTGTTGTGGGAACAAGAAAAAAAAATAAAACTTTAGCATATGAACTTGTTACTAATACTGTTCAAATATCTACAAGTGGTTTTACAGCAATGCAACTTCAAAACAATCTCTTAATTAGTAGTTTCCCTATCCTAAATTTGGTGATTTTATTTTTCTTGCAGCTTGGGTCATACTACAAGGCTTTCTAGATTTTAAGTTTTGGTTTTTTAACTTGTCTAAGTACCTCCTTTCCATGCACATACTGCAGTAGGTGGAAAGAAGAGGACAGCAAAAGGAGGATGACACCATCTTAGTTGTCCTTAATCATCCAGTAAAAAGTATGCATGCAAGAAACTTTGCCACTGCCAAGCTAACAACTGATAAAAAGCATGTTGAAGGCTTATCTCAGTGTACGAGGTCTCTCTTTTTCTTCCACTTATTCCTTCCATTGAAGCTTGTATAGTCAATGCCCATCAAGGCTAGTTCTCTAGTGAACATATGGGTAACAGATGGAAGAACCACCTAAATTTTAGATTATTCAGTTTGGTCCATACACAGTGAGCATAAGGAAAGATCATACGCAGGAGAAAGAAGCAACAAGACAGGCATAAAGGAAAGAACAAATCATAACTATTCAAAGATGGGTATTGACACAGACCCAGGGCTCTTGTTTAAGAAGTACAAACCCATCCGAATGATGAGAGAGTAAATCAGGCCTCTCCAATACTAGCAAGAGTTCTATTGCCGGTACTTCATTCGAGGAAATCACATAAACCGGGTGGGGGAAAGAGGGGCAAAACATGGCCCATGGGCCAGATCTGGCCTGCCAGACAAATCTATCCAGCCCATGGGGCCTCTACATAAGCCTTGGCCCTGGCTGCCCCTCTGCAAGCTGGGCCTCCATGCAGGAGGTACAGCTCTGGTTGCTAAGCAACTACCTCCCCACCCCGAGCTAAGGGGCACTAGAGACAAAAAGCACCTGCCTACCAGAGGCTTTTACCTGTTCCCCCCATGGCTGTTCCCAGCCTCCCTGCCTGCGACAGTGGGAATTCAGGTAAAGGCACCACCAGGCTGGGCCCAGAAGGAAGCTGCAGCTATGGGGCTGGGTGGCCGTGGCCCCACATGCTGCTACCACAGGAAGCTGGGGACTTGGGCAGTAGCGCTATTGGGCCATGTAGGGCTGGCCCTGAATGCTGCCACCACCCGAGACCAGGGACTGGGGGGAGAGCGTGGGAAGCTGCACACTATGTGGCTGAGAGGGGCTGGCCCCACTCACTACCACCACATGCAGCTCCAGGGACTGGCACACTCCAGGGACTCTGAATACCTCCCCCCTCCACCATACCCATACACCCTCCTACCACAACCACATACCCCACAGCCACACTTGTCCACACCCACTCTCCAACCACACAACCCCTACATACACCCTCTTACCCCCACACACAACACTATTTTGAGCAATTATGCAATCCCCTCTAGATGCACTATCCAAACAGATCAATCAGAACAAACATTTTTTAAAAATAAAATTAAAAAAAGTTGTAGTAGATGTTTATTTTAGTATATGATTGGCTTATTTTTCAGTTGCAAGATGGCAAGCCTCTCCCCCCAGCAGAGTACTTCCAGAGCAAGGGAAAGGACTTATGGTGGCAAAGGTGAGCGGGTTAGGGGCAGGACTTCTGGTGCAAAGATGGCTAACGAGGTGGAGCACCCGTTAAGGGGCAGGTCTACCGTTGCAGCCCTCGACAGCTCACCAAAGTGCATTAAATGGCCCTCCAGCTGAAATATTGCCCACCCTGACAGTTTCATAGTTGGTAGGGTAGGAAGGGACCTGAGCAGATCATCAAGTCCAACCCCCTGCCATGGCTGGAAAGAGTACTGGGATCAAATGACCCCAGCAAGGTGGTTATCTAGCCTCCTTCTGAAGACCCCCAGGGTAGGAGAGAGCACCACTTCCCTTAGAAGTTGGTTCCAGATCCTAGCTGCCCTGACAGTGAAGTAGTGCTTCCTGATGTCTAGCCTGAACCTACTCTCAGTCAACTTGTGGCTGTTATTCCTAGTTACTCCTGGT
>NW_017728962.1:874254-876625 GCF_001723915.1 Gavialis gangeticus
CCCCTGTAACCTGTCCAGATCTAGTTGTAGCCTGTCCCT
This sequence comes from Gavialis gangeticus, assembly GCF_001723915.1. Taxonomy (NCBI): domain Eukaryota; kingdom Metazoa; phylum Chordata; order Crocodylia; family Gavialidae; genus Gavialis; species Gavialis gangeticus. The sequence goes on from NW_017728962.1 coordinate 874,294, forward strand.
CCCTTCTAGCATGCCCACCTCTCCCCACATCTTAGTGTCATCCACGAATTTGACCAAGGTGCTTTTCACCCCCTCGTCCAAGTCGCTGATGAGCTCTACCAGTCTAATACACATTGATAGTCAGAATTTTATCAGAAATAGCTGCTGGATTGAGAAACAGTTGGAAGCTTGGAAGTGAGGGGGAAAGAGGAAAAAAACGAAAATCACACCCCTACCCAACACAAAAGGTACATGTAGAGACTGGACCTTTACTTTGAATTGCTCGGGTTTGGAAAGATCTGATCCAGCATATCAATTTGACTGCTTTCAATAAAAGCCCTCAGCCTGTGTTAATATTATTGTACAATTAGAAAATCTAACACCACATTGATTCAGGCTAAGTAAGGGGGGTTATCTCCCCCCACACTTTATTTTTGAGAAGATCTTCTATACTTCTGTCTACACATAGGCACAAGAAAAGAAGAATGTCCCACTGCTGTAATAGCAAAGTTCAATATAAAAACAGGGAAAGAAGTCTAAAAAGATAAGCCAGAGTTACAAAACCACTCCCAAGAAATGCCATGGCCTAAAAGCACAGCTTATCAAAATTGTTTTATCCGTTTGGTACCAACTACAGAAAAAATAACATTGGCCAAAAACTTTTTTTTTCTACCATTAAAACATGATTGAATGGAAGTTAAAAGTAGCACCATGCATTTTTAAATACTATGGGCTTAATTGTCAGATAAAAATGCCAGATGAAATCCAAAACATTCTATGTTTTGAATACTTCTGAAAAGTTCTGAAAACTATGTGTTTTAGATATTAAGTTTATATTTTTAAACTTCAGTTTAAGAGTGTCTCTGTATCTGAACATTTTCTACATGACACAAAGGCTCTTCATATTATATAAATGTTTGCCATTAGCCATTACTAGCATGTTGAAGCAGGGAAAAAGTCAGACAAAACATTTTATGCCACTAAATATGCTTCATTATATGCTACAAACACCAGGTTTAAACTTTTGATACATGGCAGTGTGTTTTTTATTGCAAATACCCTGCAATCAGTTAAAAATTTACTTTGAAAGCCTAGTTGGAAACTATGAAATATTCTAACTGGCAATAGAACAAAAGCACATTTTTCTTAGCATATTGAGGAAAAATGAAAATTCAAACTAAACACCTAGCTACACTTACTGAAGTTAAGTTTTAAGTTTTTTTAAAAAGTAAGTTTTGGAGAGGAAGAATATTATGCTGGAAACATTTAGGTAACATGTTTCTCTCACAAAATTCTCCAGAGGCCAGTCTAGGCATATTTTTTCCCCATTTCTATGCAAGCTGTACCTGCCAGAAGAAACTGCTGGCTTAAGTCCCTCTAGGAACCTTCTTTGCTATTCTGGTTTAAGTTTTTTAAGGAATGGCAAAAACCTATTTTTAATGCTCCCAACAGCATAGCAACTATATAAAAGTAAAACTGTATTGAAAATAGTTAATAGTTCTATATTTAAAATCTTTCATAGGATTGAGCTAGCCTGAGTAAAACAATAGATGTTATTAATACTGATATTAATATTTAACACTTAGTGTCACTTACCATAGCATCTTGAAGTGTTTATTACAAACGCTGAGCTAAATCCACTGCAGAAAAGTAGGTACATCTCCATTGAAGAATTTGAACTTGTTTATTTTTACAACATAGCTATTTTAACAGGACTCAAATATGGTATAAAGAGGTCTCATTATTACAGAAATTCACAGAGCAAATCAGATAAAAGCAGAGAAGGGGGAGTTCCAGCTCAACGCCTGTCTCTCAAAATGCGGGAAAAACACCATCTGCAATGTTATGAATAAATTCAGTCTGTATAGTTATGAAAAGATTTAAAAAAACCCACACCCTAGTTGTGCAAAATATGTAGGGGCAAGTGCTAATGTAGTTTTACTTCAGACTCAAGTGCACTGTTTTGCCAGGGGCCCAATGCTGCATGGTGGTCAGCACCTCATGGCACCAGGTCATAGATACAGACCCATTTTCTCTTAAGGATGTCAATGACAGGATAGATCTATGAGCTTCAATAAAAGCAGAGCTGAGCATAGGCAATACTCCCAGATCCCAGCAGTACTATTTGCGAGTCTGAGAAAAGATTTACACTGGGTATGTATGCATGCCCAATTATATGGCTCCAAAACAGGATGCTATGCAAGGAAAGGTATAAAGCAACACTAACATTTAAGGAATATTAAGACAAAATTTGTAATTACATAATATATTTTATAAAAATATACTGGCTTTCCCATGTGTCCAGATCAGGCCCACCAGGCCATTCTATCCAGCCCACAGGGCCACTAAAAAA
>NW_017728962.1:876635-892156 GCF_001723915.1 Gavialis gangeticus
GGGCCCCAAAAAAAAAAAAAAAAAAAAAAAAAAAAGAAAATTAGTATTTATTTGCTCCTCGGTGCCTGTAAAAGATGACAGTAGCCAGGGGCAGTAGGACTCAGAAGAAGCTAGTGGCAGGACCCAGCAGCAAGGTCTGCCCAGCCCTGGCCCCACAACCAGAAACCCCTGCACCTAGCAGAGGCTTCTGGCCTGGGACCATGGAGCTGTTTCTGCTTCCCTGAGCCGGAAAGGGAAATGCGATCCTCAACAGTTTGCCAAAACTCAGTAAGCGGCCCAAAATAATTGCCTGCCCCTGGTCTAGGTGGTTAAAAGATTTCCCCATGGGAATCGGACCCTGGTTCTGCCTCTTCCTCATCCCCTCAATCTCTGGAATTAAGATCACCTGAACAAAATCAGTCTAGAACTTTCCTCAAGTTTCAAATGTCTTTCTTGTGCTTCAGCAAAAGGACAAGACAAAGTGCTGATATCTGGCAACGATATAACACTGTTTGGCTTCACAAGCTGGCAGAGTATAAATTTAAATCATTTACAACCTTCTAGATGTTCATATGTGTTTATCTTTAGCCAGTTTAAGATAATAGAATGGCCTGTCACAAACCCACCCACAGCATGTTCCCAGAGCCCCGAGTTCCTCCCTGCTGACCAGCTGATTGTCCCACAGAACAAACACAGGTTTGCCCCGGGGTACTTGTTAGTCCCACAAGCCTCAACTCCACTGCCCTTATACTGGAACTCACAGACACAGTAGGAGAATCCCTGAGCCCCAGGTGGTGGTGGTCTCCCCTTTGGCTTGTAGAGGTTTTAGGTCCCTCTTTTCATAGACTGGGATGGCCTGGAATATCACTAGCCCAGAAACCTCTCTTCACCAAAGGCAATCAGAAAGGACACAAAAAACAAAAGGATTTGTTATCTATGGGGAAAGAACTGTACAAGCAAACTGACCATATGTTTAAAGATGGAATAAAAAGACAAGTTACGTTTCTTACCCTCAACTGGCACAGTGGTTCCAAACCTTATTTTTTCCCCGCATCCCACTGCTGGGAGTGGAGTATGACAGCAGCAACAGCTCAGGGGCAGGGGAGCTCCTGGCACATGGCGTGGCTCCTCTTTTCTGTGCAGCGCTGCCAGCATTGCCCCTGTGACCCTCACTTGGGTCACGACTCAGGGTTGGGAAGTGCTGGGCTACAATATAGCTCATCCAAGAGTCCTGCCAGTATCTCCAGAATTCAGCCTTTCTGCTGATTCTGCCATCCCTAGGTGCCGGGGCCTTGGACCCTTCTCCATTCTGGGAAAAATCCAAAAGACCTTGGCCTCCTCACAACCAGTCCTTATAATATCTCCAAACCAGCCCAACCTTCTGCATTGTAACAATTCCTCACAAGTTTCCAAAATCCTTCAGACATTTCTTTTGCCCTAGGACACCTGGCATTCCTTTGGCTGATGAGCTATTCTTTTCAGATGCCTTTGCTACCAAGAGATTGTTTTTCCCATTAAATGAAGATAGTAAAGTTGGGTGCCCATCCCACCAGTGGCCCCTTCTGTCTTCAATTGGGAACGACAACTGTCCTTGCCATAGTATCACAACAGCAAGAGAAATGTAGCAGTTCTGCCCACTCCCACCCTTAAGTATGCATCCCTCATTTCCTTTGACTAAACCATATCCAAAAATCATAAGGATACATAAAGATGGCATCATATAACCCCCACAGTAATAAAAATGAGATAAATGGATACAGCATAACACTATCTTTCCGATGAGACCACCTACTCACTATGTCAGTGGAATAAACACCATAAAAGCTGAATACAAGGTTCTTTGGGCAAGTCTGATATTTTTGTTAGTCAACTCAAATAGCTGGAAAAACTCATTTGTATTCTTTGGGGTACAAATACCCTTCGGCAGGCCGATGAAGCATCTGCAGTTGGTCTGTGTTCTTCCTGGACAGAATCAATAGTCAAAGAATACCTGACAAAGGGTATTTGTCCCCAAAAGCGTGCCAAGAAGAATTTTTCAAACTATTTGAGTTGGTCTAATAAAAGATATTAGATTTACCCAAAGAACCTTGTCTGTCTATATCCTTAGACCAACATGGCTACAACCTATACCCATAAAAGATATAGGACACCCCAACAAACCTTCAGTCCATGGTGGGGTTTATAACTGTCCATGAAAAATCCATTCCATTTTCTTTCTTTTGAATGAGCAAAGCTTATGTAGAGACAGAGCAGTGGCCTCACACTGACTATCCATAATACTCAAGAGCCAAATGGTTACAAATGAAACACTTTTCCGAGCGGTGCCTGTTTCCAAAACCGGTCTCTGCCTCATTCCAACTTATTTAAAAGGAGGTAATGTTGTGGGATAAGCATCTATACCAGTGGTTGTCAACCATTTTAGACTCTAGGCACCCCTTTAACTTTTGTGAATTGAGCACCACCCTATTTCAAAAGCTAAATTTTTATTACATCCTTGAACAGAGGCCTGGTTGAAGAGGGTAAGGGCGGTGGGGAAGAAGCAAACAGGGATGAGAATACTTATGTCCTTGCAAAGGGGCTGGACAGTTCTGGGGGTGAATGGAAGAGCAGCAGCCAGGCAGAAATGGGCATGTCCTTACCACCTTGCACCGGGGAGGCTTTTAGGATGATGGGAAGGGAAGAGGAACAGCCAGGCAAAGATGGGCATGTACTTACCTCCTCACTCCCCACAGCACCCTTCAAAAGAATCTCACATCACCCCAGAGTGATGCAGCACCCCATCTGAGAATTACTAATCCATACTAACACCAGCAATCCTCTTCTCATCAGCCACTAAAGATGGCAAATGAAAAAGCACTCAGCAGCAGTCCAACCACAAGAAGTACATCTAATTGGCCTGGGTAGAGCTTTGTGTTAGTACAGCAAGCATTACTGCAGTACCCCAGGCAGATAAATAACTATTAGAAAGCGCTACTTTAATTCACTACCAGTGTGGAACAGGTTGAAACTCAACATGCAAATTAGAGTTTTCACATCTCACAGCTAAACCGCTAAATACTAAGGGATAGATTTAAAGATGAGAAGGTGGGGATTTGTTAGTCTTCAAAAACTAAAAGCACTGTTATAAACAGCATGCTAGTCAAATGACCTGTGTCCACAGGGGACAAGAAACAAAGAAGAAAAAGGGTTTAAATTGCAACATGGGAAAAGTGGGTTTAGAAGACTGTGTGGAAAAAAAATGCATAGAGATGTTGTGAAATCTCTATCACTGGAAGCTTTAAATACAGATCAGAAAAAAACCCTTTGTCTGAGATCATTTAGCAAGGTTTTTTTGGTTATATTTTTTACCTGACCAATAACACAGCTGAGAGAAATCCCAGACACTCTCAGGCACACAGGCCTGAGAACCATACTGTGCTCAAAAAGAGCATTTTGTATTTGAGAGCCCATCGTGAATCTTTTATTAGACCATTTGTATTATCAGAAGACAATCATCTAAAAAATCTTGCTCCTTTCCTGGACCATCAGCACTCCAATCCTACTACAGTAGTGAAATGGTTTAGATCAGTGTGTACAACCTTTCTAGGCTGTGGGCTGGATGAGCAGTAGAGGGTTGCCCCATGCCACAAGAGTGGATCAGGCCTACTGCCTAGCCCTGGTGCACCAACCCTATCCAGCTCATGGAGTCTTGTCATCTGTCCTGCCCCTTTGGCAACAGAGGAGCAGTGGCAGCATTAATTGCCACCATTCCCTTTGCCAAATTTTTGGACCTGTCGACCACTCTCCTTGCCAATTTTGTTCTTGGGCTGGATGACACAGCTCATTGGGTCAAATCTGGCATGTGCACTCAAGGTTGAGTACCACTGGTTTAGACAGAGATGGTGCTACCTTGAACTGGTTGGCGAGCGAGCTAAATGACCTCTCAAGGTCTGTTTCAATCATATTTTGCCTATGAAAAGAGCTATCCTACCACTTTATATCAGAACAAGTGGGAGAATAAGTGTGATGTGCACCTGTTCCTCCAACTGATATTAACAGAAGATACAGCAGCTCAACATTTCTTAAGAGAACAAAAATAAAAGACCAACACAGACAAGTGCTCAGCACCTAGCAGTTACCATTGTGAAAAGTCAGTATGATGAGCTCTTTTGAAAACCTGGCCATTTGTGCTGGCATGTAGGTAAACACCTAAAATCCTGAGTGATTTTGAAAAATAAAGCCGTAAATGGTTATACATCTTTGTAAACTGAAAATCACCTTTTCCTCTTAACTGTGATATAATTTAGGAGACTGAAATGTGTTTTCAACTTTCCACTTCTTTGAAAAAGCAGCAAGAGTTGAGAATTAAATGCATAAGTACCAAGGAAAATCATACGTCCTACCCATATCATGTTATCCTATTAGTTCAGTTCTAGTCCTAACCTCTTTCAGGAATTGAGAAATTCTTTTGAAGCTAAAACAAGACATCCACAGAATATAAGTTAAGTATTTTCATAGTTTCATAGTTTCTAGGGTCGGAAGGGACCTGAGTAGATCATCTAGTCCGACCCCCTGCCATGGCAGGAAAGAGTACTGGGGTCAAACGACCCCAGCAAGGTGTTCATCTAACCTTCTCTTAAAGACCCCCAGGGTAGGAGCCTGCACCACTTCTCTTGGAAGTTGGTTCCAGACCCTGGCCGCCCTGACCGTGAAGTAGTGCCTCCTGATATCTAGCTTAAACCTACCCTCTGCCAGCTTGTGACCGTTATTCCTGATCACTGCTGGCAGTGCTCGGGGGAACAGGGACCAGATCCAACCTTTTCAGAACAGGAAGCAATTTTGCTGTCAAAAACTCAACAGGTTATGCTCTATTACTAGTTACACCAGATATTCTACATTTTACCAAAAAAATACTGCAAACACTTCCCAAGAGATGTAGTGCTTACTAATAGGATTATCTTACCGCAGTTTTATAGGAGCAAGCAAAGTATCTGCTAGCATTTCCAGTATTGGGTCCTAACATTAAAAGATTCTTTTAAATTCTTGGTGGAAAGTAGAGTTATTACACTGATTTTCCACCAAAAGATTTCATATTTTATGCCTCTTCTAAATATTTGATGAAAGCTAAAATTTGAGAGGCACTGTAGAGTATAATTACGTTGGGTTTGTCCAGGAATCTTGTCTTCATTAACCATTGTCTATCCATACTTGAAACTGAAAGTGCGGGGGGGAGGGGGGAGGGGGAAGATCCAATTTTTTTTTGTAATTGATTTTAGCTTAGATGGGTTAGAGAAATTATGGGGAGAAGGGAGGAGAATGCTTATTAGTTTACTACATGTTCTTGGCACACCCACACCTGCACAAATTTTAAAGGCACCACTGTACTTGGAAAGCATCCTACATGTGTTATTGCAATCTACAGCCAACACCGCTATTACCTTTCTAACTTTAAAAGCAGACTCAAAAGTTGTCCAGGAAAACTTAGTGTAATGCCTCATGCACGGTTACATACTTCAGCAATTGCAAATTTTACTTTCTTTGCATCTTTAATAATTAAGAACTTTTATTTCATTTGAGAAAGGGAAGGGGAAAAAAAACTATACACTTATGACGTGCATCACAAAAACAAGCATGGGTTTAGTTATCAGATACTCTGTTAACCTTTAAGCAGCCACAGTAATCCTCCCAGTTTGTTGATAAGGAGATCTAAAGGTGGAGAAATGTATTTAACCAAAGGAATATTCTGATGGGGTAACTCAAATGGAATCCAGTTAAGCTTCTAATATAAATTGTCTGTTTTACTAAATTAGGTTTTAAGACTTTTTCAAGTTACAAGAACCAGAGGAGTTATTTTTTAGTCAGATAAAGAAAGGAAGCTTCTGAACATTGTGAAAAATTCAGGTTTTAATAGCAGTCTCTCTTTAGATGCATACTGCTTTTTGCACATATATTCAATAAAATAATAATCTAACACTGCAGAAGTAACTTTTAAAAAAACTGGGTAGAAGATATGAACTAAAATCTTAAAAAATATATTGACCAAATCTTTAAGTTTACACATCTAATATAAGAATACCATACTAAGAAGTAAGGTATCTTAGTTTTCAAGTTCTGACTTTTTGTTTTGATGTTCAATATTGCAATGAGTTAATTACTAAATGATTTTTATTATTATTTAAGGAAAAAATTCAGAAGCCTCAAACCAATTTAAATGCCTTTACTCAAGGTTAAACCAAGGAAACCCTGTAGGTGGAGGGTGTAGCTGATTTTTAAAAGGTAACTTTCAAAATCACTAGTTTAATTCCACAGTGCCCCCTACTGCAAGTCCATAAAACAACATCACAGTTATTTCCAAATTAGATATTTGATTTCATACTCTGCACACAAAAAATTTTAAATATCTAAATTTACATTTTATGCCATTTAGTTTGTTTCTTTTATGCAATTAAAATTAAGTGATTTGCTTAAAGCTACTCCTTAAAGTCATAGGTAGAAGTAACTACATGAAAGATCCCTTAAGTTTGGGGCAATATAGTAATTATCCATTAAATTCTATATACAGAATCAGTGAACCTTTATAGGTTTTGTTTCTAATAATTTTAATAGGACTAGCCAAGAAAGTAGTAAAAAAAAATTACCCCTGCACATCAAGGCTTACACTGAAAATGCTGCTGAAAAGTATTCTGTTCTTGGTTTGTATAATGAGGAAGACAGATTTTGAAGTCAATGCCTATTCATACTAGCCATCCCATTTTCAAAGTCAGTGGGCTATCTCCACAAGCAAAGGAAGGGAAATTTAGCCAAGTGTCCAGAAGAAAGTGGTGCATCTACTATAGCACATATCAGAATGCTGTCTAAAACCACCAGCTAGGTAACCTTTCAACCCTCCAGCTCGGTGCAAAGATAAGCAGACAAAAATTTGTGCAATCACATCACACAGACTGCAGCTACAGCCAGATCAAGGCACATTTCATCTTATCTTACCTATACTTAGCATAGATGTTAGTGACTGGTCACCAAGTCCTAGAAGACAAATACCATTATCCCACCACTACTCACCACCGTCCCTTCTCTCCCCAAAAAGCAGATGGGATAACTTAAGAGATCCAATGGCTAGCCATTAAGCGTCTGCAGCTCCAGATCTCTCTATTACTAACTGAGAAATATATCTTCCAAATACAGGTACCAGTTTCAGAATTAGTGAAGGATATAACAGCACATAGTAAGCTGCAATTCAGCACCAAAAAGTGAAGATATTCCAAACAGCTAATATACTTACCTACGAATGCCATCAAGAATATCATTCACAGCTGCCATCAATTTCTGTAGACCTAAGAAAGCTTCTTCAAATGATGTCTTTGCAATGGTGCTGATAATACTTGGGTTCAACTTCTGGAAAATGTCGATACTAACAAAGACAAAACACAGTGGAAACATTTAGTCACAAGAAGCCAGTAAGAACACTCCTGTTTTGCTTCCTGTTATGGAAAAGGAAAAGCGCTTCAGTACAACTCCACCACGTATTGTATTTTGACTAAGGGAAGAGAACACCACACTCTAGAAGGTCAAATACAGATAAGAGATACATCTGTGCAGTTCAAAACTACCAAACGTAGTAGAAAAATTTTATTTTGTTTGGGTAAATTTGTTTAATCAAAGGTGCTTAAAAAATACAGACCCCAGCAATTCCACAGTACCACAACAAAAAAGCATATTACAGAGAACCTTTTTTAAATAAATTAACACTGTGTGATAGCTATATAGTATCTTTCACTGCAGGTTTCAAATGAGTCTCAGAAAACTACCACTACACCTATTTTCATCCATGCATTTAATATGCACAATTTCAGATTTATACAAGCTAATGGTATGGCAGTGAATCCCATAAATAGCTTTTGGGCATCTTGATTAAAAATGAAACCCTGAATATATTTTTGTTCTAAGCCTACTAAGGGCAAGGATTTAGTTAAAATTAAAAAGAGAACTAATCAATGGGAGGGCCACACACCTTTGCATTTTCACCATTTTTTAAATTATTTGTATAATATAGTTTAAAAAAAGAATATAGCTTAAATTCTAAAAGACTTGGTTATAATAAATAACAGAAAAATGAGTCTGTAAGGAAAATAACCTCGTGCCTTATCTTAATCACTGATAAACTCTAAGACGATGATTTCTCAACCAAGGTGCTACAAAATCCTTTTAGCAGTGCTGTGGTGTACCAAGCAGTATTAGATGTGCATATACTTGCACATGACACAAAAAATAAACCCAGGGATTTCAAATAGGAATCTCTCATGTCAAAAACATTCTGACCTGCTGTGGTCTTCCTTAATTCTTTACAATGGAAGAATTACTCTATATTTCTGTAATCAAGAAATAAGTGAAAGCTAAAAGCCAGCGCTAGCACTAAATCAGTTTATTGAACTTCTGTCCCAGATGCCCTCCAGATTCAAGTCGACTCACGGTCCCACAGAATCCCAGAATGATTTGCATCTCCCCCGCAACCCCAACACCCCCCGCCCCACTCCAGTTGCAGGGTGGTGGGATAGCCTTGGCCCAAGCTGCCTGCTCCACCAAGCAGGAAGGCATGCTTTAGTGCCCCCCAGCTTCTGGCCTGGGCCACTGCAGGCTTGTGGCTGCATTTCTGGAATCAAAAAGTAACTGAATGTCTGCTCACTTGCTTATCAGTTCAAACGATGCAGCTTAGATCACTATTTCCCAACCAGTGTGCTGCAGCACACAAGCGTGCCATCAGAAATGAACAGGTGTGCCACGGAATTTTGCTGTGGCAATGAGCTACAATAGGTATGAGGATAGGGAATGTCTTAACAGGCGTGTTGTGAAAATTTTTTATTAATGTAAGCATGCCTTGGGCTGGAAAACGTTGGAAAACACTGGCTTTGACTAACCTGCAAAGATCAAATTGATTCAGCCTCAGGCTTTTTGACTGCCTGTACTTACTCTATAATCAATGTATACATAGCAAAGAGCGACAATATCCAAACACATGCATGGGGGGACATGTAGGACTAACAGCATGTTAAATCTGAACTCTTTCAGCATGTCCTACCTGTACAGGTTTATCGTATTCCAAACACTTTCAAGCACAGACCAGATTTCTAGATGTCTGTTATCTCGGGCCAGCTGGGCATCTGACAATGATTTGCCTTCTTCACAAGTCTGCTGGTGTAGTGTCACATCTTCCATTTTTTCACATGCAGCATTCTCTGAAACTTCTTCAGGGGCTTCTGATTTATGGTTATGGTCTGACCCATCCTTATGAAAAAGATATTAATAAAAGAGATGCCATAAGGAGCTAATTATTCTAAGTGTTTTTACACAGGCTTTCAGACAAGTGCTGAGAATCTCTGACAATTATAAACTAGGGCTGTTCAAAATCTAGACAGTGGGGGGCTGCACAACCTATAAGCTGCAGAACCTTAAGCCACACACCTGGTGGGTCCTCCCTCAAATCCCACCTGCAACTGCACAAGCAGCCCAGCCCTCCCCCACTGCATGAACAGCACAGTCAGCCTGACTCCCCTCTGTTGTACAGATACAGCAGTCTCCCTTTTGGTCACACATGCAGCATGGGCAAACTGGCTGCCCTCTAGCTGCAGGCAGTGCAAACAACCCAGCTCTCTCCTCACCATGTGGGCAGCATGACTAACTCAGCCCTTTCTTCACTGTGCAGGCAGAGTGACCAGGCTGGCTCCTTTCCATTGCATAAGTAACACAGCTTCCCTCCTGGCCTCAGGCAAACTGGCCCCTCTTGCAATACGGGCAGCCTAGATTTCTCCCTGCTATTCATGTAGCACCCTCCTGTGGCCCCGCCCTCCACAAGCAGGAGGAGAGACTGGAGATTCCAGCCACCACTGCAACAGTAGGAGCAGGGGTGAGAGGGTGGGAGCCAATATGCATTTTATAATACTTGGAAAGTGCCCCATATTCCATGCAAAATGCTACATTGAAACAATACCCATGACAGGAAAATCTCCCCCCTTTCCCCCACCTGTAAAAATGTAAACATCAAGTCAATGAATACAACTTGCTCAGTATTATAGCTTGCCGTGATCAAACCTAGGAACAGAAACCCTACAATTCTAAAATCTATTACTTCCAACTAATGACAAATTCACAGATTCATAGATGTTAGAGTCAGAAGGGACCTCGACAAATCGAGACTGACCCCCTGCCTAGATAGGAAAGAGTGCTGGGGTCAGATAACCCCATCCAGATGCCTATCCAGCCTTCTCTTAAAGACCCCCAAAGCAAAGGAGAGCACCACCTCCCTTGGAAGCCTATTCCACATGTGAGAAAAATCTGACTAAGAGATATGAAACTGAAAACCTGAGGTCAATTGATAGAATCTGAGCAGACACTTAGAGGGCCTTCTGTCCAAAGCTACAGTCTGACCTACTGTCCATATGGAAGAGCAGTAACAACAGTCAAGAGAAAAAAAATGCCCTTTCTTCCTGTTTTACATGAAACTAAAGGTGGAGGGAAAGGTCAAGAGAAAAAGACAAGCTACTCTTTTGTCTTTTCCCATTTTGAAGCTAGGATTTGAATTGCATTTAATTACCCCTCCATAACAAACATAGATTTGGTGAGTAAATCACTGTGTTATCTCAACACTGAGTTCCTGTCCGAACACTTCATTTTAATAAGCTACAGCAGTTTTATTGAGTGTACTGCTGCAGTTAGTTCTACAAGAAAGGGAAGGAATATTGATATCCTAGCTGAACAGCAGCTATCAAACTAATTTTCTTCCCAAATGTCAAAGTTAAATTCACTTTTTAAGAGAGTACATACACACCAGCAGACTCTCCCTATGCCTGGAGAAGGGTGTTTGTGCCTGAAAGCTTGTAAAGAACAATTTTTCCAACTATTTACACTTTGTCTAACAAGGATACCAGATTTACCCTGTCACAGAACGGCAGGCTGCATGCGCCAGCTCTGCCGTGGATGGGTTCTGGGTAGCGTGGCAGGATCCTGAAGCGACAGAATGCCCAGTAAGGGCAGAAAATGGCCAGTACTTACCTGCAGGTGTGCAGCCAACAAAGATGGAGCAGCAAGCTGTGCCATTGCTGCAGTTTATAAGCACCTGCTCGCTGAGGCTTCAGGGATATGCAGAACATGACATCACAGGTCTGCACCCTTTGACATGTACAAAAAAGCAAGTGGAGCCAATCAGCAGGAGAGAGGAGAAGAGCACACCTACATTCCACGCTTCAACTAGGATAGTGGTAAGAAACTGTGCTGGTTCCCCAGGTTGGAGACCCAGAGGGGTCTCCAGCCACCTGGGCAATCCAGGGAAAAAGGGCATGGAAAGAGGCCTTTTTTGGACCCCAACACCCTGACACCAGAAAAATGTAGCACCAATAGGAGGTCCATGCCAGGGCACAATGAGGGTGCAGGCACTTGCTTAAATAGGTTATTCTGATTTATCCATCAAGACTGATTTGAAAGACATAGCCTTCTAAAGTGGGTAAGGAGCCTCGGCTCTAAGGGAGAGCAGGGCTCTGAATATTGGATACAAATGGGGAATTAGTTGAAGCTAAAAAGGCTGAACCATCCCAGAGCTGATTGGGAGAATGGTGCCAGAGGGGAACTCGCTATGAACTGACACCAAATTTGATTTATTTAAGAAGATAAAGTGCTTGATTAATTCATCTATTTATTTGATTGTTTATCTGTTCATGTGAGCCTATGAATTAATTAGAGCTCCATGCACTTGAGAACTCCTGCAGACTAAGGATGAACTGTTAATCACATACAACCTGTATAATGCCTAGGCAGGGCTAACTGTATTTGAAGGCCCTCAAAAACTGTTGACGGAATCCCAGAGTAGCTTACAGGTCTGACAACCAACTAATTTAAAGGGGGCCAAGAAGATCAGACTTTATCCATCATCAACAATAGAACTCTGTGGGTGAGTGGATGGGGTGTAGGGAAGGAAGAGCCCCAAAAGGCACCAATGACAGAATCATGATCACAGACTGTCTGTATCAGACTAGGAACCCTCCCTTTTACTTAAGATCAAGACATGGCTGACGAGCTGAGGGAGACAATCTGTAGACAGACCACTCAATGTACCTTAACACTTGAGCAAGGAGGGCACCAAGCCAGGGCGGTATGATTCCAAATAGCAAAACGTCTCCTGTTCTGGCATAACCGGGTGAAGTGGTACATCAAAGCTTTTGAGCATGCAGCAATACAGGTCAGGTTGGAGATAGCATACTGGGCCAACCAGCTAGGGGCCCTAGTGATCAGAAAAGCCCAGACCGCACATAGAGACTTGTCCAGGCACATAGAGACTTGTTCATCCAGGGATGAAGCACAAGCTTATGAAAAAGTGAAGGCCGCCATCCTATATAGACCAAAGATCACTCCTAAACATTATCGGCGCTTGTTCCAGGCCAAAAAGAACCACAAGGATGGAAGACTGCAGGTTCTCATGCAGCTCTTGAAAGACCTAATGAGCAAGTCGTTATGTCCAGTGCTGTACGACAGAGAAAGCTTGGCTGACCAGATCCTGCTGGAACAGTTTCTAAGTGATCTCAAGAACAATATTTAGCATTAGGTGAGGTATCATTTGTTCCAGTATTGTAAAGATGCACTGGGGCTAGCAAAGGCTTTTGCTGTGTCCAAAGGAGAATACACCAGGAACCAGATTTATTAAAACACCAGGACCAGCAGTTCATGGAAAGTGAAAAGACATGACCCGAACAGAGGAGGACCTCTGGAGGTGGTATGTTACAAATGTGGCAGGATAAGACATACAGCAAACGAATGCTGTGGTAGCCTGGTAGATCAATGGAAACCAGGGATCCGTGGCGATGCAGAGGAGGTGCACGTGCACCTTGTGAGAACGCTGGTTGCAACACATCAGGCCGCACTCCCCATTTAGCCGGCAGGCAAGGGGACAGGTGGGAGCACCAACGCCCACCCTTTCCCCCACAAGCACCAGCTGGGGAGCAGGACTGCCAGCAAAAGCAGCCGTGCTGCCTCCGGAAGTGGCCGCGGGACTTCTGGAAGCAACACCGATGCAGGAAGCACCTCCCACCCCCCACCCCCAGCCAGTGGCATTGGCCTGGTCGCTGACTGGTGTCTGACTCAAGAGGCACCAGTCACCCATGCCAAGGATGGTTATCTGGAACCCTTAAGAGATGCTGAAGTAAAGCGAGGCCATCACAGCATGGACTGCAGCCACAGCTGTAGTGGAGACGACAACAGATAGAGTCATGCAGTAGTGACAGCATGGGTGGAGGGACAACAGGTCAAAGCCACTCTCAATATCAGCTGTTCCCAGTCACTGATCCGAGCAGATTTCGTGCCACAACAGGTAATGTGAGCAACAAAACCCATAAAGATGACTTGGCATCCACGGCAAATCAATATAGTACAACAGAAATTTCATCCCAGTGAAGGTCATGAAGTACCAAGGACAGTTGCGA
Source organism: Gavialis gangeticus (assembly GCF_001723915.1). Taxonomy (NCBI): domain Eukaryota; kingdom Metazoa; phylum Chordata; order Crocodylia; family Gavialidae; genus Gavialis; species Gavialis gangeticus. Next base: position 890,054 of record NW_017728962.1, read on the forward strand.
ATTGAGATAGTACCTCAGTTGGCTTGTGAAATGATTCTGGGGTGAGATTGGCCACCTATATATGATGTCCTGGAGAGGATTAAAGAAGCTGAGGTAGAACATCACCATTTGCAGAACAATGACAGGTGGCTTGGGGAGGCTAAGGATAATGTCCCAACCATGGCTGAGGAAGAGTTGACTTGGAGAATATCATAAGCAGAGCCCAATTCCAAAAGGCAAAGGAGGAAAATGAAGAACTCCAGCAGATCTGGTGGGATGAGGTTACCCAGGTTGATGGGGAAGAGGTGCATCAAATCCTGCATACCTGAGACCCTCATTAAGAAGTAAGACAGAATCTCTTGTACTGGGTAAAAGGGGAGTCCAAGGTGGGGACAGAAGTTGCCCAGCTTATGGTATCTGCCCAGTTTTGGAGGGTTTTATGGAAACTTGGCCTCCCGTGGGCATACCATGTGCATCTGAGACGCAACAAAATGGTCACCAAGATTACTCTACAGTTCTTCTGGCTGGGGCTATACGAGAATATGGTTTACACATCGCCTGCCCAGCATGCCAGCGGGTTAAAAAGATTGGACCACCCCATGCGCCTCCTCAGACTATGCCTATTAGAGAGACCCCCTTTGCCTGTGTTGCCAAGGATGTGGTGGGCCCTCTCTTTAAAATCAATGGTGGCCACAAGTACATCTTAGCGTTTATTGACTATGCTATCCGTTACCCTAATGCTATACCACTCAGGCCACTAACAGCCCGGCCCTTGCATCACAGAAGAGTTATTGAGGTACATCACATAAGTGGGCATTCCTAAGGAGATACTGACCAACCAAAGCCCTGATTTTATGCTGGGCATGTCAAAGGCAGTGTGCCAAACATTAGGGATCAAGCATCTGTGAACCTCTGTTCATCACCCACAGACTAATGAGCATGTGGAAAGGTTACATGGCAAAAAGAAGAGGCGTAAGTAACAGATCCCATTTACGGGGTTCCATCTGTGCGCTTAGCTCTTTCATACATATAAAAGAAAGAGCTAAGTTTTTTACATTCCTGAAGTTTAGGCTTTAAGACCAATGCCAAAAATCATGAGAGTTGGCAACACCGTACTAGGAACCTCTGTTTTACTTAAAATCAGGACATGGCTGGCGAATTGAGGGAGCCTACCCATGGATGCACCACTCGACGCACTTTAACACTCGAGCAAGGAGGTGCCAAGCCAGGGCAGTACAATGCTGAATAGAAAGACAGATGTACACCTGAATAGCAAAACCAGGTACATACCCAAAGAACCTTTTCTGCCAAATTCCATCAAGGATATTTTTGTTTCAAATATTTTAAATTTACAAATGATGTTATTTTTATTTTAATGATAAAGGAATTACATTTGGAGGCTATCAGTTTTGACAATACCCTGTTAACTCCCAGTTAACATTATCTATAATATTTTATTTCATAGACATTTGAGCTGGAAGGGACATTTGGACTAGAGGATCATTGAGTCCAGCCCCGTCCCAGGGGTAGGAAGTCAGCAGGGATCATAGGATCCCAGCAAGATAAGCATCCAAATGTGTCTTGAAGGTGTTCGAAGTGGGTGCTTGAACCACCTCCGGTGGGAATCTATTCCAAAGCTGGGGGCTCAAACAGTGAAGAAGTTCCTTCTTACATCCAGCCTGAATCGGTCGCAGCAGACTTTGTGACAGTTTGATCTTGTCATCCCTTGGGCCACTCTGGTGAACAGACGTTCCCCCAGATCCTGATGACCACCCGATAAATTTATAGGTGGCCACCAGATCACCCCTGAGCCTGCACTTTCCAGACTGAAGAGTCCCAGGGCTCTCAGCCTCTCATCATAAGGTCTGTTTTCCTGACTTCTGATCATGTGCGTGGCTCTCCTCTGCACCCTCTCAAGCTTCTCTACATCCTTTTTGAATTGCAGAGCCCAAAACTGGACGCAGTACTCCAGCTGCAGCCTCACCAAGGCCGAGTACAACAGGAGAATGGCGTCCCGGGATTTACTTGAGAAGCATCTATGGATGCAAGCCAGTGTTTTGCTTGCTTTACTAGCTGCAGCATCACACCGAAGGCTCATGTTCATCTTGTGGTCAATCATGACCC
>NW_017728962.1:897156-902751 GCF_001723915.1 Gavialis gangeticus
AAATAGTATAGGCCCTAGGACAGACCCTTGAGGGACCCCACTGGTCACAGCGCAGCAAGACGATTGGCTCCCATAAACCATCACCCTCCAGGTCCTACCACGGAGCCAATTCCTCAGCCAGCGGATTGTGGTGAGGTCGAGGCCACAGTTAGCCAGTTTAGCCAAGAGGTGATTGTGGGATACCAGATCGAAGGCTTGTTTAAAGTCAAGATATACAACGTCGCTCTCTTCCCCCTTGTCCAGGTGATAAGTCACCCAGTCATAAAAGGAAATGAGATTGGTCAGGCAAGACCTACCCGCAGCAAATCCTTAGCTAGTTTGTAGTGTGAGTTCTCAGCAAATCTAAAATTTGTTTTAGGCCAACATTTAATGACATGCAGCTTACCTCTTCAAATGACTGGAGCAGTTTATTCACCTGAGTAAAAGCCTGGGGAAGTACACCATCATAGTCTGATCTTGAGCTGAAAGCATGTAATAGTTTTTTGGATTCCCGGAGCAGGGTACCAGCTATTAAGGAATCAATCATTTTTCCTGGTAAAGACATTAAGATGGAAAATGAAATACTTTTACAGAAGCTAAAAATAATAAGCCCCAAGAACCTAATGTAGTTTATTAAAATTAAGCAAGCAATAAGGAAACTGGCAATTCCAAGGTGGACCCAAATATAAATCATTACCAGGACTATCATTTCAAAGACATTACCATACTACTTAGAAATGTAAACAATCCAAAATATTACATTAAGAAACACATTATGAAAGATTACTTTCAGAGAATATGAAAATCCTATGGATTTAAGGACTGAAATGTCAAAAGTACTTTACAAGGTTCAGTAGGCATAATTCCATTTCCTTTTCAAAACAAACAGCACCAGAATACTACCACAATTGAGACAAACCAAAAATCTGAAAAAACCTTTATGTTTTAACTTTCATGAGTAGTGGTGAAAATATTCCCCTCTTTTGTAGTATCTGGACATATCTGAGAACACTTTAGTTTCCTCCTCCCCTCTGATTTTTGGCATAATTTAATATCGAAAGTTCTTTTTGTCCAAAATGTCATTCAGATGCTGGCAAGAATCCCAGTTTTCTTAAGCTGGAATTACCCTGTAGGAAAATCTAAAATAAAAATTTTCTCCAAGGTATAACTTCTTCCAATAGACAGTGTCAGGAGTTTTCAACCTTTTTTTAATAAGTGTACCCCTGATAGCCCCCCCTTAATAAGTGTACTGGGAGTAGGGAAGGGGGGTGAACAGGCAGATGCAGAGCTGGGGGGGCAGGAGATGAGGCAGCAGCACAGGGTGGCAGCACTCTGCCCCCACATATCCTATGGGACCTTTCAAAGTACCCCCAGGGGTATGAATATGTACCCCTGGTTGACAACCCCTGGACTGCGTAATTCACATTATTCTTAAATGAAAAGCAGAGAAATAGCATACACCTACCTTTCCGCAATGCCGACATCTGTGATGAGAAAGCCCTGAGCTAAATCTGGGGGTTATGTTTAGAAGTTTATTATGATAGAAGTCGCATAAGATTCTTACCCTTACAAAGATGATTGTGTAGGTATTCAATAGTTGCAAATAATCTCCTTGGCACAACCTGTCCAAATACAGCAAACCAGTGTTTTTTATAGCACTGTAGCAAGTCTGCTAGTGTCCATGGGGGTTTTAGGTACAGTATCTAAAATTGAGAAGTAAAAAATGCACTCTCTTTCAATACAAATTCACTCTTTGTACATTTTATCTCTGCTATTCTCTACTGCTATTTATGTTTGCTGAAACAAACCCAAGGTGTTCTCCAAAATGACAAACAAGGCAATTTTTTCCTGGTGAGGTGGGCACCTATAAAATAACAAATCCTTGTCTTGTTCAGTTAACTTTCTAAATGGTATCTAGTTTCTGCTGTGATACAAGAAGGTGTTTAACCTTTGTATGACACAGTGCATGGGTAGGGATCTCTTAATTTGCGATATCACAGAAACTGCAAAATTGTCTACAAAAAACTTAGTAAGAACAAAATGCTGGCTCCCCAGTGGGAGCCAGCAATCCTCGCTACCTTGCAGCCCACGCAGAAGGGGCAGGAACTGGCTAGCAGGGTGGCACAAAGGTCAACCAGCAGCCACGATGGTGGACATCCCCTCATCCCTCCTCCTCCCACCCCCCGGGGCCTCTCTGCCAATCAGCAGCAAGGGGCAGGGCCGCTAGGAAGTGCCTGTGAAATTGGCTCTTCATGCCACAACTAAGCTACAAAAATTCCTTTATCTGACCATGAATTAAAATAGGTCCCTATGCATGAGTATAAAAATGTTATCTGGATTCCTTGAAGGACATATTTCATGTATAATATACCCAGAAGATTTTTGAGTTTAAACAAGAAAGATTAATTTTTTAACTCAGAGAGCTGGCATCTTTCTTCCTATACAGACAGTACAGCACTTCACTGTTACTCCCAAGAAAAAAATATTATAAACATCTTCACAAAAGAGATTTTTGGGGGGAACATCTTCACAAAGAGTTACAACATTGAACAACAGAAAAGATGGACTTAAGGCTACAGTCAAAATACCAAAATTCCAGCTCTGCCAAAACTCCTGTGTAAACTAACAAAAAACTCACTCGCTATACCTCAGGCTCCCTATCTGAAAAAAGGAATAGTAGTAGCTTCCCTAAACCCTGGTGAAAACGAGATACTGGTGTTTGTAATGCGTTTTGAGAATTCTTGAACACAACAACATTTTGGTATATACTACAAAAGTGTAAACTATCATTAGTAACTTGTATACATTTTGAAAATTTGTATTTTACCTCAGTAATACTGTATACTATTATAGTCATCAATATCAAAATATGCTGTGTGATATTCTATGCAAGTGGATGGCTCACAGGATTGAAAAAAGTAGATGCAAAAATCTTTTGCTTCTAGTTTACTGGTTCAAAAATCCTTCAAGGTTAGCAGTGACCATAAGAAGTCAAATGGGTGTTCGGTGGCCTGTGCAGAATGAGCACGTGTTCCTAGCCCAGGGGTAGGCAACGTTTTTTGGGCAGAGTGCCGAAAAACCCTACAATGCCTAGCTTGGAAGGTGCCAGAGTGCTGGCATGCCAGAAAAATAAAATGAGGGCAGGGGGTACATGGCAGGATGCCCTGCTTGTGTTCCTTGCCCCCCACCCAAGGCCCCTGCCCCCAGCCCGGGCTCCATGGCTGTCAGCAGCTACCCAGAACCTGGGCCAGCTGCAAATATCTGCTGCATCTCTGCCCCAGCCCCAGCTACCTCCCAGCCCCAGACCTGGCCCCGGGCTCTGGGGAGGCAGCACATGCCAGCAGTGCTCCCCGCTGTGCTGCCCTCACCACTTCTGCAAAGTAGTGTTAGAACCCAGCGCGGCAGGGCACAGTGGGGGGCACAGAAAGCTGCCTGCTCTGAGCTCCCCACTGCCCTGCCACATTTGCTGCAGCTGCCCAGAGCCCAGCCAGCCCTGGCTCTCTGTAGCTGCTACCAACCACGAAGCCTGGGCCCCTTGCAGCCACCTGCTGGAAGCAGCCTGGGCTCCGTCGCTGGCAGCAGCTACCCAGAGCTGGGGCTGGCTGTGGTGTGCTGAGCAAAATAGCTTCACGTGCCATGCCCGGCACGTGTGCCAGGGGTTGCAGACCCCTGTCCTAGCCCAACACCCAGTAGAAAGCTTTCCATACACCATCACAGACATCAACATTGACATCCATTTTGGCACATTCTCAGAAGAGGGCATTAGCTTAGAGACCAAATTACTTGAAGGAATAGTTCGTAAAGTTAAGTACAGTTGAGCCCTACAAGTATAGCAAGGAAGACTGTAGGGCTGGGGTGAGGACAAGTATGCATCTACCGCTGTAGCCTACACTGAAGCTGTCCTACATGTATCAAGACATATAAAGAGAAACCTAACATCATACATACCAGAATTTGTGTTAAACTGACATAACTAATTCTCTATCCTGATTTGAAGATACTGCTAGAAAGCCACTAATGAAAATGCTAGTCTTATTTCAACTTTAATTATACAGAATAAATTGATAAATAAAGGGTTTCCTATCACATTTGCTTTCATATTAGCACACTTTCACATTAATGGGTTAAATAAAACTTAAAAATTCTAAGTACTGGCACAAAGGTACTGGAAGAACAGCGAGTATAATAATTGTATCAGCTGTGTTGCTGCTTTTTAGTTTTTAAGTTAGAAAAAGTGTTTCATAATTCTTTAAAAATATTTTAGCAAAATTAAGTTTTGTGAAAACAATGCAACAAAAAAAGCAGAGTGTGGGTTTGATTTGCCTTTTAAAGGTATCAGTCCTGTTTGTCATTAACACGGCCAATTAAAAAAAAAAACAAAAAAAAAAACACATGTCTCAGAGCCCAAAGTTTACTCTTCAACTCTTAGTATTAGAAAGACAATATCAAGCAGGTATCAAATATCAAGCAAGACAATATAGGTAATCACCTCCATCCAAAGGTTTCCAAAGGCGATTTTCATTTCAGTCTCCAAAATAGAAGACAAAGCTTCCCCTAAGCTTTTTTCAAGGTTAAGAATAATGCTTGAGAATGGATCAGGAAGGTTAAAATCCTTCTTTGCTTCTTGGGAAACAGCATCTGTCAAGTAACCACAATGAAAAGTACTTAACTACTTATTAGTCTTAGCAAACTACTAGGTCTATAACTCAATGTCTTGTTAGTGCTGAATTGCTACCTGTAATCTCTTTAGCACTCTATCTTCCAGTTTTAGGTTTCTCTATCACTTTTCTCTGTAATGTATTGGGAGGGAGGAGGAAAGGGAGGGAGCAGGTACTGATTTTGAAGGGGGGCCAAAAGGCAGCCAGAGCTATAGGGCTGTTCCAGCTGGTGTGCAGCAAGCCAATTCTCCAGCTGCAGAAGCCCAAGCCTGCACTGTCACTGCAGCAGTTGCAGCCACTGCCAGAATGCAAGGACCACAGGACATGGTATCAACCTGGAAAGATGTGGGCAGTGGAGTCCCACAAGGCTCAGTCCCTGGACCGGTGCTGTTCCATGTCTTCATCAGTGACTTGGACAAGGGCATGGAAAGCACTCTGTCCAAATTCACAGACAATACCAAATTATGGGGTAAAGTTGACACCAGAAGGTAGGGAAAGAATCCAAGTGGATCTGGACAGACGGATCTTGGGAAAACAGGTGAAACAGAATAGGATGCAGTTCAATAAGGACAAATGCAAGGAGCTGCACCTAAGAAGAAGGAATCATCAACACGCTTACAGGCTCGGGGGGGGGGACCTTTTCAGCGGTACAGCAGTGGAAAGGGATCTTGGAGTCACTGTCGACTACAGGATGAACACAAGTCATCAATATGACAAAGTGATCAGTAAAGCTAACGGCACTTTATCATGCATTAGCAGGTGCATGACAAACAGGTCCAAGGAGGTGGTACTTCTCCTTTATGTGGCATTGGTCAGGGCACAGCTGGAGTACTGCGTCGTTTTGGGCACCGCACTTCAAGAGAGATGTGGACAACCTCGAGAGGGTTCAGACAAGAGCCACTCATATGGTTAGGGGTATGAAGGCCATGAACAATGCACGCCCCCAGTGGCTGGGGGG
>NW_017728962.1:908175-911332 GCF_001723915.1 Gavialis gangeticus
ACCAATGCTGCAGGCAAAACCCTGCAAGGAGAGATTGAGAGCCCTGGATCTCTTCAGCCTCTGCAAGAGAAGGCTGAGCGGTGATCTTGTGGCTGCCTACAAATTCATCAGGGGGGACAGCAAGAGATGCTCCGTTTACCAGGGCACCCCTTGGAGTAGCTAGGAACAATGGCCACAAACTGACAGACAGCAGATTTAGGTTAGACATCAGGAAGAACCTCTTTAAAAGTAAGGGTTGCTAAAATCTGGAATGGTCTTCCAAGAGAGGTAGTGTTCCCCCTACCTTGGGGGTCTATAAGAGAAAGCTAAACATGCACCTGGGTGGGGTCATCTGAACCCAGTGCTCTTTCCTGCCCAAGGCAGGAGGTTGGACTCGACAATCTGCTAAGGTCCCTTCCAACTCAAACATCTATGAATCTATGGCAGGTGAGACCCCCAACCCTTCTTCACAGTCAGTATAGTATCTTTTCCTTCTCCTGGTCTTCCCAGGGCATGAAAGGAGCTCACTCAGCCTCTTGACTTTTCATTTTACAGGCCTCTCAGGATGCTCTAATAGTGTAGTCTCTAAGTAAATTCAGCTATGTCTGCATAATTTTCTCTGCTTTCTAACCAATGGTAAAGAGAAAACAGGCTGTTTATCAAGTTTCTGGTTATAAATTTATGAGATTTATATATGTGGTATCAAAAGAATCTGAGAAAAAGAGGTGAGAAGACTACCAAATTTGCATGTAGGCCTTGAAATTCTGTGGTCCTCAACCATTATTTTCTGTAGACTGCGGTGTCAAACATAAGCTCCACAAAGCCCCACAAACCAGCCCCCAGTGTTCCCCTGTTGACCCGCATGCTGTATGAAACTGGCCCTGTGCACAGCGCCCAGGATGTGCACTGTCCATAGCACTCACTGGGGCTTGGTCCTGGGTTATACTGTCCACTCAGGCAAGCATCTCAGAACAGCCCAGGTGGTTATCATGTGCGCTGGATCAAACTTGCAGGCAGGGGAGTCTGTGGACTTGACCAGGCCAACAGACCAGCCCTGTGCCACTCATCCAGCCTATTGGGCAAGATGAGTTTGACACCCTGTTCAGGACTTCACCAAGTATCAACTCAAAACTTTCATTTTCTTAAGTTTTCCCATTTTTCCAATTATATCTTCTTGTTTTTCTTTATAAAAAGTCTCTGGTGAAGACAACCTAATTTCCCAGATTATTTTTTCATGATTCTACTCCACATTTTATCTATGCAACTTAAAAGATCCTTCTAAAGGTAAGTATAGCTCTGGCTAAATTATTTAAGTTAAACTAAATCCATTGCAACTTTGCCTGTTTATAAACAAGAACTCTACCCAATACTCTTGATTACAGACAACTGTATTTGTATCTTAAGCAATAAGAATTGGCCACCTGGGTGTTAACTAACAGCATTATAACCCACTGCTCAAAATGCAAGCATAGGTGTTCACATTTGACAGTATTAGGGAGCAATCTTAGCATTTATATGCTTAATTCTTGGTGCTAGTGTTACCCTGTTTTAAAAACAAAAGAAAATGGAATTTTCAATAAAATAAAAGCACATATTTTAAAACAAAATAAATGAAATTTCCTTTTCTATGGACATCTTGGTACTTACTTGGTTGGGAAAATTACATGTGAACTTGTCAATATTAAGTGTCTGAAGGAAATAAACTTAAGCTCTCAAACTTTTAAAGAAAACTAAAAATTACCTTTGGGGAACAGAAATTAGATTTTCAACTGCAATGGTGAATGGTTCAAAGATTTGGACAGCATCTGTTTTTGCAAACTTATTTGTGATCAACATGCCTCACGTAGCTGTTTTCACATTAAACAAACTAACCAGTTACACACTAAAACAAACGAACCAGTTTCTGACTGCTGCGGGATGTCCTGATGGCTATTCAGATTGTTCGCATTGAGGTTCCGGAGTGCAGCAACCAAATCTGTTTTGCATAATGCCTTGACTTCACTCACCAGAGCTTTGTTGCATAAATTTTTATCATCCCTGTGAAAGACAATTATTTCTATTTTGACCTATTGCTAAGATGAACTTGGAAAAACATTTTTATAAATTAACTTGTATGCACTGGTAAGCTTGTCTTCATTAAACCAATACATACTTTGAAGAGGTCAACTGTATGTAAAAATTACTACTTGAGAAAGAGTGGGAAGTTTAAGGTGATAAATTAAACGGTTAAGTCAAAAAGTAGGTATTCTGAAAAGCAGTATAGAAAAAAAACACTTAACATTTTATATCACATTATAGGTTTGAATTAAACCAGAAGAGCCACTGTAAATATTAAGAGCAGTTTAATGTTTAAGAGCCAAAAGGAGACCCCAAAACCTCACAGAGTGCCTTTAAACATGCTTTAGCTCTGCACAACTTGTGGATGAGAGAATGAGATTTATTCCACCATATTTTCTTGCATACAACATGCCTCCAAATAAGATATGCATCTCGTTTTTGAAGGGCAGAATGAAGGGAGGGGGGCAGAAAGTGTCTTTCTTTGAAAACACTGGCAAATATATTTTCCCTGGGAGACAAAAAACACCCCCAAAAAAACAGGTAGTTGCAACAGAGGGGAGCAAAAAATTATGGGTGCTCTGTTAACTTCCTACACGCAGAATGTCACAGGTGCTGCTGGCTCAGTCAAACTGTTCTACTCATCTAATCTTCCTGACCCGAGCCAAGTAGGCAGCCAACAGTGCCTGCCAGGTCAGCTGAGGATTTGATGCTAGCCAGCCACCAGCAGAGTCATCTGAGGATCCACTCAGCTGATTCATCAGGAGCCTCTACCCTGGCATTCAGAGCTCATCTCCACTTGTAATATACAGCAGAGCAAGTCCTGGGTGTTGGCACAGAGCCTCCAATTTAATATGAAATCATGGATATAAAAGTAGTCTCTCTACTGATATTTGTAACTAGATTACTACTAAAAATGCAACAAAAAACTAGGCAAAAAAACTAGAACAAAAGGTAAGCCCTTCCCCTATTCACCAACCTCATAACAAATCTTTACCACCATTTCACTTATACTCCATACCAAACATGAGAGAAACCAAATATCGAACATAGGACACTTTTCAGAAAATGAAGCATGTCAAATCATGATGCATAAAGTGAAATGGTGAGAAAAAGCACTCCC
>NW_017728962.1:916332-925729 GCF_001723915.1 Gavialis gangeticus
GGACACTTTTCAGAAAATGAAGCATGTCAAATCATGATGCATAAAGTGAAATGGTGATAAAAAGCACTCCCTAAAAGTTTGCAATTTTTTTTTAATTGTTCTCTTATACCTCAAAGAAGCATGGAGTGACTTTGCTGCTTAAAAAGAAAAGCTTCTTCCAAAGCCAATCTAAAAATGAGGGATCAGGAAGAGTTGTCAGATTGATATTTGTTCTTATCCCTACATATACAGACCTCAAAAACTAAACTACATGTTAAACTCACGTGCACAGTATGACAACAGCTTGAGGGAAGAGGCTACGGTACTGCAGACAGCATTGCAAAACACGATCATCATTGTTTTCATCACTCAAGCCATCTGCAAGATTAGCAACACAATGACTATATGTTTGGAAATAGCCTAACATGAAATATTCTAACGCGTTTAAAATATGGTATTTAAATGCTATATTTGTTCATGCAAAGGGAAGAGACATGAACTAAGCATATGTCTGGAAGCTGACATTTCATGGGTTGCAGTCTTAACTGCTCATTTCTTTGTATACAATTTCAAGTTACTTACCCAGCTCTCCGCACGTTTAGGTCAGTAGCTAAAGAGCCAAGAGTAAACGCACAATCTATACCTAACTTAATAGGATGAATTAAATCCCTACCAGTTATCTATATAGTTTAGAAACAAAGCAGAAATTGCTTATTGCAGTGTTCTCAGATTTACTGATGAAATAGTAAGGAGTGAAATACTTATTATGAAAAGGCATTACTTTGTTAGTCATTCACAAATCTGCTGCTGATTAGAGGCAGTTTTGATTGGACCGATGAAAGATGGCATTATGGCTGCTTGCAGACAGTAAATAAATAAAAAGCAAATAAATACATATTTTTTTTAAAAAGCACTTCAAACTCTGCATGCCCAAAAGAGGCAGCACATTAGCTGGACCTGGCTCGCCCAACATCTGCATAGATCAGGTGCTTTAGTGGGGCTTTTATCTAATAGCTGATTGAACTAACTTTAAATAAAAGCATCAGAAAGCCCCACGGAAGTGCCTGATCTATACTGTAGAGCCAGGTCAGAGTAACGTGCTCATTTTTCCAGTAAAGCGTGGTTTTTTTTTTTTTTTTTTTTTTTGTCTGCAAGTAGCCTATTTTTCAATAACTCACAATATATGCCTATGACAGAAGACTGATAAACACATTAGGTCTGAGTCTATCCTTTACTACAGCAATATGAAACAATGCAATGGGGGAGAATCAGGCTGCTCATGAATTGGTCTGACAACTTCAAATTGTTAGCCAATTTTAATACAGTAACTGCAGTCAAACTGATTTTATGAAACCCAGCAGTAGGTGCTAAAGCTCACACTAAACCGAGCTGTGAGGACCATACAATCCAGTGATAAGTTGCCTCTGTACATAACTTACATATTTTTTGAGAAGCAAGCTGCATAGATTGTCCCCACAACTTTGAATCTTGGTTTTTGAGACAAGTGTAGATGAACTGAACTGCAGGGATAGCTTTGTCTCGAACATGTTGGACCATCTTCCCTTTCTTCAAGTAGTCCAGTTCTTGTAGAACCACCCAGGGAATTATCAATGCAAGTCTGCCAACCCCTAACAAAAAAAAAGAGTTTCTGAACTCCCAGTTCAACTAAAGTAAATTTCATTTAATGCAAACATATTTGTTTCCTTACATAAAACAGCAGATCTCTACATTAGTTGGCAAGAGTCATCTTCTGTACTCAAAAAAGTGATCTGGCATTTAAAAATTAGTCTAAATAATGAATTTCCCTCTTTACAATGTTAAACTCAATCTGGCATTCAATGGGACATTTGTAAAGTAATGATGAACAAATATGTATCACTATATAACATTTTGACAATATTGTGCGACAAGGAGAAGGAAGTTACCACAACCATTAATGTCAGATTACATGCTCACTAGGAAATACTAAAATAAAGCCACAAAGCAGAAGGGGAGAAAAAGTAAAAAAGACTGGCATTATACAAATCAGTGATAATACCACCAGTCATTCACACAGCCATTTATCCGTATTAATTCAACTTGAATGGTTTGCGACATCAGCCTACATTCCTATATCATCAGAAAAAAAACAACAGATACTAGAGTAAGGTTTTATTGTCCTATATTTCATGAATATGTCGATTCCTTTTAAACCTTTCCGTTGTTCAGCTGCATTCACATACCTGGTATATCTTCCGTTTTCAGAGTCCTGATAAACTTTAGATGACTAATCATTATGTTGGTGTCAATCACTATCAAAAGGTTCAAACCAGAAGTCGTATCTGCTGAAGAGGAGAACATGGTTATAACAATTAATTCTTCCGTGATCCTTGCCCAGAACATTTGTTACTTTTAGTGTTGTCAAGATAAAAGTAGACACCAGAATAATCTCATAATTCTTGCAGATAACATACCAGCAGAAATATTTGCATCTTGTTCTGGAAGATCTATTTCCATACTGGTTAGCTCTCCACAAGTCTGTACAACTGGCAAAACCATCTTTCTGTCAATACGAGCAGCATGCAAGTCTTCTATTATCTGCATCTATTGTTAAAAAAAGAGACACTGCAACACACCCAAATATGTAAAGTCCAAATTTAATTTGCAGCCACATTTCTGTATGAAGCTGATAGGCTCGTTCTTCTCCTGACTACATAGGCTGAAAATTCCCTGCTAACTACAATTCTTAAGAAATGGTTGTCCATCTTCACTGAAAAACTAAGCAGATGTTGGAAAATAAAGCTGTTGTGGTCTACATATAAATGCAAGGCCCCACAGCCAATAGAAGGTGAAAAACTAAGCTATGACATGTAAGTATGCCTCTATCAAGCACTTCCTGAAAAAAACAACCTCTAACTGGGTTTGTATTAGTACTTGAGGGTAAAGAGAGCCATCAGGAATAAAAGATACCACACCAATAATGTAGAACATCATCCAAGGAATTATATGACCTCAGATTCATACTTCAACAACCAAGATATTTAACAAAAATACTATAGTACTGGGGTGGGCAAAATGCGGCCCGCCAGGTCATTTTATCCAGCCTATGAGGCCCTGAAAAAATGTAGAAAATTAATATTAACCTGCCCTGGGCTGCCTGCCACGTGACCCTCGATGGCTTGCCAAAACTCAGTAAGCAGCCCTCCACCCAAAATAATTACCCGCCCCTGCTACAGAATTACTAACCTCTTGGTCTGTCTCTGAATTCAGACTGGCTTCAGGGGAGGCAGAAGAACATGGAACTTCAAAGCTCTGTAGAGAGAAATGAAGGTAAAAATACAAAACTTTTAGAGAACTTACTGATTCTGAATTTAACAAATCAAATAGACAGATAACTAAAAAAATATTCTTTCTGACTTGGTGAGAAAATTAGTATTCATGTATTCTAGTTTTGCAATAGCATGACAAAAAGTTGAGGAATTTGTTTGACATAGTAAAAAAGACTACTAGTCTAATGAGATCAGAGTGCAGGAGACACAAACATTTACATTTAAAAAAGCCTTTTTAGAAACATTAAAACCTTTTAATCAATTCAGGGTCACAAGTCACCAGAGGTTTAACAAGATGCCCTGAAGCTGATCTACAACTATAGTTCAACCCTGATGTATACCACCACTGTGTTTATTTCAGTTTGTGCAAATTCAGCTGAGAATCCCATTGATTAAATCAGGCTCAAATTAATCTTAATTGTGGCCAGACCAACTTGAATTCAGATATAAAGCTGAAACTATCATAAAACAAGCATTTATTTACTACTGAAATAGCCAGAGTCTTTTTACTTCACCTGTTTTAAATGCAATGGTTTAACTTCAAGGTTCCTTTTTTCAGTCTTCGAAGTACCAGCAGTTTTGTTGGACTCAGCCTGCTGTTTTGTCTGCTTATGATATTCCCATCGTTTAGGTATTTCAGTCGAATAACATGATGGTTTATATTTAATGGCGTTATGATTTTTGTTAGCTAATTCTTTGCAGCTTCCTAGACTTTCTTCCTTACATATCGCAAAAGATGAGCCCGATGCATTACTGGGGGGGCCATCAACCTTAGTCTCTGGAAAGGTAGAAGACTTTTTTGGAATTCTGAAATCATCACTGCATTTTTTTGAGCTGTAAGACTTCTTTCTTAGTAGATGAGGCTGACATGCAGCAGTCGTGAACTTTTCCAACATAGTCTGCTCAACTCTAGCCTTCAGTTTGTTGAGCTCAGCTTTCTCTTTCTTCTTCTTCATTAGCTTGTCCTTTTGGACAGCAAAACTAGGCCGTATCTTTCTCTCTCCTCTTCCCTCAAAGTGCCGGTCTTTGTTACAGCTTTTCTTGCTATCAGGGGCCACACCAGAATCACAGGCATTTTTTTCATGTTTAGTGTCTTTATGCTTAAATTGTATAGTTATCTTCCCACGCTTCCCAGATAGGATTGAAGAATCATTGGTGGTTTTGGTACTGTTTGAAGACTCCCTCTGAAATCTTTCATCAGTGCTTTGTGAAACATAACTTTGGTTTTGCTTCTCTTTCACACTATTATTGACTTTGAATCTATGGAAGTGGAACACAAAAGTCACATTATAAACACACCTTACAGCAGGGCTATTCAACTTGTAAACAGCTGCAAGCCACACTGCCCCATGAGCATGGCAGGAAGTTGAAGCTGAGAGAGGGAGACAGAGCTTGGAGCTTCCTATAGCCCTAGGGTGTGAAGCAACAGCAGTAGCAGGAATAGACAATACAGGGAGGCAGCAACAACAGTAGGGAGTGACACCCAGACCTATGGAGGAAGCCTTGGGAGCTGAGGATGTAAAGGCAGCAGAAGCCAACAGGCTGCAAATTGGAGCCCACAGGCTGCCAGCTGAACAGCCCTGGGACACTATACCTAAGGCAATAGAACCAAAAACTAAGGGAGTCTGTATACAATTATTACTATACATTTATAATCCAGGCTGTTTGAATTTGGAATTTCTTTAATTTACAGTGAATTCATGGCAAGCTGTCCTTTAAAAGTGACAACAGTCTTACTTATTTTACACCATGTATAACTGTGCTAGCTGTCTAATGCTGGCAGATCTTGTCTGTATGGTACCAGCTACTAACTCCAAGGATTATAACATAATAGTGCCCTCAATGGTGCAGAAACAAAGTTCAGTCTTGCTGCACTGATGAGACTGAACAGCACTTCAACCACATTTCTGAGCTGTACACGGCCTGCTGAAGTTTAAACACACAGAAGCTAGATTCCATCTGCACTGCACTGCAGAATGTACAGTGCTGGTTAGTGTGGGTGTGACATTAGCCTACCTATTTATGTCTTACAATTCCAGTTCTGCACAAATTCTGTCATAACTAAAAGTCTACAGTAAACAATCTGTAGTGCTACATTTTAGGGTAATAGTGTTTTTACTTTTTAAAAATGTATACATTATTGTAAACCATTTTGAAACCCTCCTCTCTCATGCCTGCACTTGCCTCACTGCAGAGGGGTAAGATACCTACAGCGAGGCTATGTCCAAGCTGCTTAGCTCTAGGGTAGGGATGGGCAATTATTTCGGCTGATGAGACACTTAATGAGTTCTGGTGAGCTGTTGAGGGCTGCATACACAATCTTTCAGAAGATATTATTTTAATAAATTATAGATAAAAAAAATTGTTAGGGTTACAGCATTTGGATCTTGGGGAGCATTTGATCTGCAACTGAATAAAAGTCTATAACCTGTGGCCTAGCAAGCTGCTAACCACAAGGCAGAATGGTATATTAAAAGTAACATTGCAAGATGTTTAGGCAAGCATTTTCCTAACAATATAGTATTGTTATAAGATATATAGGTCATTGTGTAAGAAAAACAACATGCAGACCACCAGCTATAATCAGGAGATAAAGCAGAAGTAAGACCTTGGAGATGGTGAAGAAATCAGCAAGAGACCGCAAGTGACTGAGAGAAGCAGGGGTCAGGGTCTTAGGCATGCGCTCATGGCAAAAAGACATGTAAATAAGTAAAATGCATAGGTAATTCCATGCTAATTAAATAAACAGTAAACAGAGGCAGAGCTTAAGATGGGAAGGAATAAGGGTGGAACAAAGGAACGTCAAAGGTGGGGTAAATGTTAATAAGCATAAACCACAGTGTATAAATATGAAAAGAACTAAAGTTCGTGGCTGCTCCCCGGTTTGTTGGAGCTCCTCCGAAGCTCCCTCCATTTTGAATAAAGCTGTTGGAAAAAGCAATGTGTGCACCAACCCGTTGTCTCCCCAGTCGTTAGGCATCACATGGAGCTGGGGCCTAACAGAAATCATATACTATAAATCAAATACCTACTACAGCATATCTTAAATTTTATTTAAAAAATAATATTTGTCCTGACTTATGGGTTTGTTGGGGGGTGGTTTTGGAGTAGTGTATATAGAGGTGATTGCATAATAGTGCAAAATAAAATCTTAACTTTTGCAAACTGTGGAGCCGGGGGGGGGAACTGCCCACATGCTGGGTCCTGGGAGCTGGCTGAAGGAGGAAGGGAATGGGACAGGGGGCATGTCAACAGATCTCACCCAGGTGGTGCCACGCAGACTTAGTGTGGCAGAAGGCCACTTCTGTTTCTCCCCAAAAACTCTGCTCTGTGACAATTTGGTTTATATAGGCCCTGCAGAGGGTACACACCTTGCCCTATCTCTTTAGGTAACCTGAGCTAAATACATTCCTGCAGGAAACCTGCTCCCTCTGCCTATGTGACTGGCATCACATATCCAGGTGAAAGGCTTGGCTCTCTAGTGGGCTACAGACTGCCAGTCTGCCCAGCAACCAGTGATACATTTCAAATTGGTTGACTGACAGCCAACAGGTGCTGGCCTCCATTGGATCAGGTAAATGAGGTCATACAGGCTATATAAGTTAAAGACTGCCCAGGAGGAAGGGGCACCAGGCATGAGGACGACAGAGACACAGAGAAGAGCTGGACCATGTGAAACTTTCTCTCTCTCTCTCTCTCTCAAAACTCATGATCAAGGAACTGCCTGCCTCCAGAGGGAATCTCCATCTGCCTCTGGATGATACTCATGAGTAAGCTACCTGAGATCTAACTAGATATATAGCTTGCAATAACTCAGATGCGTGATCAAAGGCAACTCCAGTCACCCTGTTTGCTCTATGGGATTTCTCTGATCCTACTCAACTCTGTACCATAATCCAACCCTAATCCCTGTAACCAATTAAGTTCTCCTTTGTACCTAGCATGGGAAACTTATTGGGAGTGGGTCTAGATAATGTCTTGGGGTCCCCTTGGTATGGCTGACTAAGGGAGACCATTATTTGTGCTTCTGACTGAGGGAAGCACCCCGAGATCTTGAAGTGAGTCAAGCACACTCAAGGGCTACTAGGCCTTTGTTTCCCAGGGGACACCATGCCAGAATCAAGCCCATCCCTGGGTGGTGGCAGCTCTACCCCGAGGCTAGCAGGCATGCTCCAGGAAGGGGGTCGGCCAGATGCGAGGCGCCCCCAGGGAGGCACTCGGAGCCTGGAAGGTGTTTGGCCGCAGTGAGGTGGGTGGCTCAGCACAGGAGCACCCCCTACTAGCCCACCACAGGGGGAATGTCAACAGAGCTCACCCAGGTGGTGCCATACAGATGTGATCTGACACCCTCTCCTCTCTCTGTTCCCCATCTGGCCCAAATCTACCCCTGCAGCCCTGCCTGCTCCCTCACAGGACAGCCTACACACCACGCTCCCACCCACAATCACCAAGGGTCCTAGCCCCAGCCCTGGCCAGCATACACAGGTGGCCACTTATCCAAGAACCACTCTAATTAAAGGACCCAAAGCATCATGTGCATCAGCATCCCCATGCCGAAAAATGGCAGTGAAGATGCTTTAATTAAAACTCATCAAATAAGCTTTAGTTAAAGTGCTCCTGCCACCATTTTTCAGCACAGGGACGCTGATACATGTGACACTAGAGTCTGCTGGAGCACAGTAATTACCACACTCCAGAGGACTCGTTCCGATGCACTGTAATTACAACGTGCTGAAGCAGCCTCAATGACTGTGTATAGGTGCCCATTGCTATTAGGAAATCCACTACTCAAAATGGAGAGAACAAGAAAAGAACAGAGAACCAATGGAATAATGTCACTGTTCTACTGTTTAAAGTAAAGTACCATGCATTTATGAAGATTAAAACAAAATTAACACCCTAATCTCCCAAATGTCATCATAACTTGACTGGTTTAAGCTAAATTTATCAAAGAATACAAGGACAAATGTTCTACCCTGGAAAAGGTCCCATGCTCTGCCACAAGTCAAACAACATTTTTATTTATAATAATTTATCTCATGGATTTGTTTTTATACTTAGGAACAAAGTATGCATTTACCTTTGAAATTCTAGCTTCTCTTTTTTAAGACTATTAGAAATTCCTGTCCCTCCAGATTTCTGAAAGCAAAAACAATTTTTTACATGTTAGAAATCACTGAATTGCAGTAAAATAAAAATATCTTGATAAAATGAACAGGTACTAGATGTACTAAAATTTGGACCAGCAATCAATGGGTGCCTATACACATGCTTGTTCATGTTCTAATTAGAATGCGTCAGAGCTGATTCAATTAACCCAGGTTCTAATAAGAACACTCCAGCGTCACCTCGCCGTTGCATGTCTGAGGCTCCTGCATGTTTCAAAATGGCTGTGGAGGCACTTTATCTAAAGTCTTCACTAAAGCCATTTTGAAACACGCAGTGCTTAATGTATGTGACAGTGAGCCATTTATTTAAAGCGGCTATCTGGGAACCAATCTAATTCCTGCTCCCCCCGCAAGCATGTGTATAGGCAGCCTATGAAAGAAGCTGCTAACCTGCTCCACTATAATTATTTTTGTTGAATATGCCTTTAATTTCTAAGGAAACATAAGGAACTTAAGAAAGAGGTATATAAGCAGACTTCAGGTTACAAAGACTTCAAAAGACTGGATAGTCATAATTCATTCACATGTATCCAACATTCTATGAGTAAGCCACAATTTTAAGTACAGACATACATTTTTATATAAAACCACACATTTCTTCCAAAAAGAAGCTTCTATCTAATCTAGAAGATATTAGAAGTGCACTGATACATCGGTCCAATATCGGATCAGTACTGATATAAAGAAAACTAGCTGTATCAGATAATTGGCCCAATGGGGGCAGCACTCGGGCAGTGAGGAGCACAGCCATCAACATGGAGAGCTGCCTGCAGCTGGTCAGTCCATTGTGGTGGAAGGGAAGGGACTTGGGGGAAAGTGGGACAGATCAATGCCACCCGTGGTAAGGGAGGGACAGGCACTGCCCACGTGGGGTGGGGGAGAGGGCGGAGCTGCGGCTCATGGAGGGGTGGGGGCAGCTCCTGCCTCTGCTTTCACCCCAAG
>NW_017728962.1:925893-929388 GCF_001723915.1 Gavialis gangeticus
GAGGAGGCATGTGCCCCCTGGATCTGCGCAGGGCAGGGTGGAGCAGGCTGCAGCAAGGGCTCTTCTTGGCAGGGGCTGGGCTTGGGACAGGCGCCGGCAGCACTGGGAGGATGCTGCATCCACCCCAAATTTTGCCACTGCTCCCCTCCCAGCGCCACCACAACCAGCCACGACTCTTACTGGCATGTTGGTGGAAGCAGGGCACTAAGCCGGGGATGCGCCGGGCAGCTGGTGGCGGCAGCGCTGGGAGCAGAGTGGTGGTGAAATATGGGATGGATACAGCATCATCCCAGTGCTGCCAGCACCCATTCCGGGCCCAGCCCTGCGCAAACCCAGCTGCAGCCCACCCCGCCCCAATCCAGGGGGCACACATCCCCCACCTACCCCAAGCCCTCCCAGGGTGCAAGCAGCAGCAGGAGCCACGCACTCCCCCAAGTCGTGGCTTGGCCCCCTCTCCCTGGACAGCACCTGCCTCTGCCCCCTCCCTCACTGTGGGGGCCATTGTCTCCCCCATGCCCCTTCCCTCCCCGCTCTCCCTCCACCACACCAGACTTTCCAGCTGGAGGCAGCTGTATCTGAAATCAGATTGCTATCGGACGATATGTCTCCTTAAATATCAGCTATCTATATCAGGCCCCAAAATCTCTATCGGTGCACCCCTAGATATTACGGCCACATGTACAAGATATGGCCACACTGCAACAGGGAGTTTAGGACTCCTGTTACTTTGAGAGAGAGTGCAGCAAATGGACCTCAGGCAGTTAAGAAGGGGTTAGCCGCAGGAGGAAAGGCAGACTGGCTGTTCCATCAAGCCCAGAACGTGTGGGTGGCTGCAGAAGTCACCTGACCAGAAAAGTACAGGGGCTTAGGGAACATATCTGCCTACGGCCTAAGCCAGGACAGGCAGTCTGGTCAGGCAAGGTGCAGAGAAAAGAGCTCCTGAGCAGACAGGCTATAGAAGAGTTCTTGACTGACTGACACGTGGGCTACCTTGGGAAAATGCGAGTAGAATACTGCTTGCGTACAGGGGAATCGGACTCAGGGTAGAGTGTAGTGTGTGGTACAGCCAAGTAACTGATGTTTTATGTTCAGACCCAGTACTGAATCTGTGTTATAACCAGAGGGCTTATTCCTACATTACAGTTTATACTAGTGGACTGAAATGGGAGTATCATTCCAGTCAATGGGAAGGACAGAGGAAGTCCCAGTAGTGCCCAAGGAGGGCAGTGGAAGAGTCCGGGGGGGAGAGGGGGTGGTGGTGGGGGTGCAGTGCCAAAGTAGGTGAGACAAAGGCTGGAACGTAGAAGCCAGGTCAAGTAGTGGGCCTGGGCTAGAGGGTCCAGCAAGAGAAAAGATTATGAAGGCCAAAGCCCGAACAGGGAGAGTGACTGAATGCTAACATCTGCAAGGCATGGACATGGCTTCAGGGGAGATCAGAAGCCACAAACAACCTGTAAGACAACAGGTGCCCTGGAGGCACAAACAAGCCAAGAGGGCCCACCTAGTACAGGTGTAGGACTGGGACCAGTGGGATCCAGGAGGGAGCTGCTGGCAGTGAAGCAGGGGCTTGATCTAGAACCTTTGGCAGCCTCCCCTTTCACATTCTATAAAATTCCAAAAAAGGCATGGCAAGTGAGAGAATATGAAGGGTGCCCTTGAGCCAAAGCAGAGGAGGAGCTGTGTGGCCACCAGGGGCATCCCAGCCAAACCCTGGCACTTGTTATACACATAGGCTGTTTGCAAACATTTTGCAAAATACCTGTTTGCAAAATAAATAAATAAATAAATAAAAGCGCTTTACCAGAAGCAGCAGCACATTACTTTGACCAAGCTCTGCAGCAACTCTATAGATTAGGTGCATCAGCAGTGCTTTTTGGCACTTTTATCTAAAGCTGAGTCAATCAGCTATTAGTTAAAAGCAGCAAAAAAGCCCCACTAAAGCACACAAATCTATACAGATATCGAGCAAGCTGGGTCCAACTAAGATGCAGCCTCTTCTGGACATGCATGGGGCTCAGCACAGGAATGCATTGAATTTATAGTAAAGCGCTGTTAGTTTATTTAATTTCAGTTCAGCTCTTCCAGCAGCTGTAGCAGAAGAGGCTGCCCAATATTGCGTTTCAAGAACAGTGACACAATTCTGGACAAAACTAATCCGATCTATGCTGTAGCTCAGGGCTGTCCAACTCACAGCCTGCATGCGGCCCATGAGGAGGTAAGCTGAGGCCCACAGTACTCTAATTACTCCAGCTACTGCCAGAGCATGGGTCAATGTGGCCTGCAGGGCTAGGGAGAAGAGAGGAAGCAAGCCTGCATGGCACAGCAAAGTGTTGCGGGGGCAGGGCACATGGTGGGGGATGCCTACCAGAGTGCATCAAGGGAGCGAAAGCATATCTTACAAGTTAGACAACCCTGTTGTAGCTTATAAGGCTTGAGGCAGCCTGTGTCCCATCTACACCAGGGTCCCTAATGCTGGGTCAACTTCCATTAGCGTATACGTCTGCAACAATGAAGTATTTCACTGGTCAAGTATGCCACACAAACAAAGCCTCAGCCCAAGCTCACAACAAAGCTCCCAGAACCATTACTCTGTCTTGGATCATTTCTAGCAAACCAAAAATGGAAAATAATCTCTCATTTCAATCTCCAGTTCATTCTCCTGTGAAACAACCTGCAAAATTTAAATGCTATTAAGATATGATATTTTCACAAAATACACTACTTTTCTTACTTTGTTGTCCAAGTCATCCAAACCATCCTCCCGGCTAGATTTTTTGGGTTTCTTTTTAGACATCTCAAAACCCTAAGGAAAATAATGTTAGTTAGTAGTAGTGCAAAGTTATGTCTCCAACATAGTAAAGCACAGACTGTTTGTAATAAAACAATTTGCAACCTACTTAATTTGCCAAATTAAGGACAAGCCACAAAGCTGTTTGCTGAGGGTTTTACATCCAAACTGTGCTGCTTCCACAATCAGTAGGAGCTTGTCAGCAGTTGCACAAAGCTGACTGGTGAAGCAGTAACCTTTAAAACAAAAGAAACAGTAAATCACTGGAACACTGGTACCACACAACTGTTTGTTGGGACTCCATGTACCTCATTTTCACAGGTGGTTAATAAACCTAAACCTGCAAAGGACCTCCCAAAAAAATCAGTGCAAATTTTAAACACTACATAAAAGCTGTTAATTCTGAGGGGAAAAACCCCCACTCTGCATTAGACTTCCTTTCACCCAGATTCCTTCTCATGAATCAGCACTTGTATTTTATCTGAGAACTAGAAGTGCACTAATACCCTGGTCCATATCCTCATAATTGACGGGTGGCAATTGGCTTTTATTGGCTGATAATGTCACTGATAAATGCCATGTGTATGCGCACAGCTGCAGCATGCATGCGGCCAGGAGTGCAGCCCAGCAGCTTGGAGAGCAGCGTCCAGCCAGTAAGTCTGTTGAGGGGAAGGGGCATGGGGGGGCACGAGGGAGGGAGGGGGGCT
>NW_017728962.1:929451-951689 GCF_001723915.1 Gavialis gangeticus
AGGGGCATGGGGGGGCACGAGGGAGGGAGTGGGGCTGGGGCAAGGGCAGGCACTGCACAGCTGGGGCAGGGCACGGCGTGGGACAGAGCCGGTAGCTTGTGCAGGGGGCAGCTCCCGCTGCTGCGCACACCCCCAAGGGCAGGCATGGGGGAACACATGACCCTCAAATCTGTGCACAGGGCAAAAACGGGCTGCTATTGTGCGCACAGGGCTGGAGGCTGCACTTAGGCCAGGCAGGGCAGGCGATGGCAGCACTGGAAGGGCAGGTACTGGGGGGGGGGGCTACAGCAAATCTTGGGGTGTCTCTAGGCCCTCTACACCCCCAGTCCTAGTGCCACCACTGCCTGCCCTACCCCAAGCACAGCCACTGGGAAGAGAATGGTATAGCCCCTGGCCCACCCTCATCTCACAAACAGATCCAGGGGGCATATGCCCCCCCTGCCTGCCCCGGGGGTTCACACAGTGACAGGAGCTGCCCCCATACACCTTCTGGACAAGCTGCCAGCTCCATCCTGTGCCCCACCCCACCTGTGCAGCACCTGCCTCTGCCCCTGCCCTAGCCCCAGCTCCACTCCCTCCCTCACTGTGGGGGCCTCAATCCCCCCATCCCTCCTAAATGCCTCTTGCCCCCATCAGACTTACCAGCCAGACAGTGCTCTTCAAGCTGTTGGGCTGCATATCAGCAATTGGATTGGTATCAGTCAATATGGCTGGTCAATAATCGGCTATCAATAACGGCCCAAAAAATCTTTATCAGTACACCCCTAGCAAGAACCCAGGATTTTTGTGGGTGAGATCTAGAATTGGCCCAGCTGCACAGTTGTGCTAGACTTAGACAAACTTTCAAATGCAATGCATTCTTCTTCAAGTCAGAAGGGAATGCAGGCACAGCACAAGATTAAAACATTTGCAAAAATATGAAAGAGAGAGAAGAGGATTCCCAGGAATTTAAGGGACAGCAGACAAGTAAAATCACATAAGGAAGGATGGCCAGATTTGTGGAAGATGAAGACCTGTGAGAAGTGAAGACAGTTGGTATCATCTGTAGTGTGAAGAAAGGTTACCTGGAGTCAGGTAATAGCAGTATGTTATACACATAGACTATCTATTGCTTTTAATTTTATGTACGTTTTGCACTGCCTTAAGCTCTATTTTGTATTGTTCTGCAGCTTGACATAAGTGTTAGACCTCTGTATGTTCTATGGGAGAGAAGGGGTGAAAGTCTGTCTGTGGAAAAGGGAAAACATCAGCTAGCGACTGACTGAAAAATGCAGACAGATAAAACACTAAACAGGAAGAATCCTCTCCAGAACACCAAAAGAACAATGGCAGTTGACCTTCAAGAAAGAACACAGTGATAACACAGCAAAAGCCCAGAGGACTGGGTGAATTGACAAGGCTATAGAAGATTGGGCAAGACGTATCGATTTTTGTGTCTTGTTCTGCATGTCATCCTGGAGCACTGCTTCTTCTGACAAGATGGATCATCAGGAGCCCAGCTCCTACTCATGATCAATTTGGCTGGCCACTAAGCTGATCTGAGTCCTGATAAGACTGGTAATGTATACCAGCGCAAAACAGAAATTGGGGTATGAATGTAGTATATGCATGTGCATTAAGTGCTTAAGAAATGCTGCATCTTGCCCTATCCTCCCCCATAAGGTCTTGCTTGTGATTTGAGCAGTTGGCAATTTGTTGAACCCTTGGTTCTGAAGGACTTGGGGGTGGGGCAGAAGGGGTGGAAAGGAGGCATTTTTTTAGGGCCTTCTTGCAGGGACAGTTAACACAAGTTAAAGTGAGCACACGTTCTGAACAGTCACACAATAATTCTTACTGAAATCTTATAACATGGACAGATCTGGCCCATGAGACTCATTGCTGTGGCTGCTGGAGCCCCTGCGATGGCAGTGTATATCCCCTCCATTTTGGCATGGCTGCTGAAACCAGGAATTGAACACTGCACCTGGCACCAGTCGGAGCTTTTAGTCACCCCCAGACTAAAATCAGCAGAACTGGGGGGGGACAAGAAGCAGCAGTATTAGGTTCCTGGATTAAGGAGCTGTACCAATACAACACCTCAGGCAGCCAGAGATTAATGCCATGGGCTTGTGAGCGGAATCCAGTCTGTGAGAAGCCCAGGAGCCTGTGCTTAATTAGTCATTATTATTTGTCCAAAGGAATCTGTAACACATCACTAGTGGTCCCCAACACTAAGGGGGGCTTATACCTCCCGTGGTGGGCCTGGTCCCCTCAGGACCAAACACAGGCATGAGTGAACTAAGCAGCTGCCCCTGGGGCCCAGACAGAAAGGAGGCCCCCAACATGTTAATTCTTTTATAATTGTCATTATCTCTGGTGAAGATGAGCCTGATACTAAAAGTTCACCATGAGGCCACTAGGAGTCTAGGTATGGCGCCACCTCCCCGATGTGTGAAAAGGCCTGTGCCTATCTAGTGAGGGGAGCAGTATGTGCAGAGGAAAGAAAGCAAGTAGCACCTGAGCCAAGCATCCTCCACTGCACAGTCCTTCACAAAACAAAACAAAAAAAAGCCACAGGCTTTGCCAGCCACTCCCAGCCAGAGAAAAACAAGAGGTTTTCCAGCAAGGCAGTTCCTCCAGCTCACGCTGAAAAAAGTATAACAACATCCTAACAAGAAAGCAGCATTATTCAGTATCCTGCTTGCCCCCTGACACCTCTGAGGTAAACAGATTGCTCCAACTTTTATCCGAGCCTAATTTGCATTAAATGATAAATGAACTTTTCCAGCCAAGAGATCTCACACCACTCACCTGTGAAAATTGAATTTACAGTTCTACTTGGGAGAAATTTTACAATCTTTGCATTCTCCTTCACCTGAGGAAGAGAGCCCGTGGCTGAAAGCATGCAAATAAAGAGAAAACTTTTTTTGCAGCTGTCTAGTTGTGCCTCTAGCACACTGACTAATAATAATCAAGAGAGGTGCATCATTAACAGCGACCGGCCTCGGAAACGGTTAGAAAAGAATTTAGAAGCCTTTCTGCACGGAATTGTTTCCTCAACCTAAAACTCCAGTAAACCAGAGCCCGGGGCGGGGCGTCCCTGCCGCGGGGCTGCGCTAGGAGCCCCTCCGCGCGGACCCCTAGGGCAGGTCCCCCAACAACACACCGGCCCGCCCTGAGAAGGGCCTCGCCCCCCACCCCCAGACAGAGGCCAAGACGCCGCCACCGCCCCCGCTCGTGCAGCCTCGCCCCGGCAGCTCCGCACCCACCGCCTTCCCGACAGAACCCGCCGGCCTCGCGTCACCGCAACTGCTCGGCCGAGGGGCTTCGCCGCGATGCATCCTGGAGGCCGAAGGCGCTCCCCCCACCCCGGTGTCCCGGCCGCGATGCACGCTGGGAGGTGTAGTTTGTTGTTTTTTCCTGCCGGCGGCCGCAGTGCACTCTGGGAGGTGTAGCTTCCCTGGGGGCGGACGCGGTGCACGCTGGGAGGTGTAGTTTCCCCGGCTAGCCGCGGGGGCTTCTGTCTTTCCTGCGGCTGCGCCTCGCAATGCTCGCCCCACCCCTATACACCCGCCCCGCGCTGAGGAGGCTGCGGCTGCGGCCCCCGCTGGCGGTGCTGCCCGTGGAGAAGATGGCGGCGGCGGCGGCAGAGGCAGCGCTGCCACCTGATCAGGCAGAGCCGGAGGAGGACGAGGAGGAGGAGGAGGAAGAGGACGGGGATGAGGAGGAAGAGGAGGAGGAGGAGGCCGGAGAGATGAGTAAGGCTCCTGGTGGGGCGGAGGGCGTTGCGCTGAGGGGGGTCCCCGGCGCTGGGGGGGGGCCAGGCCTGCAGTGGCGCTGCCCTCGCTCGGGCCATCTCCGTGTTCAGCCTTGCGTCCTGCGGGCGGACAGGTGCCACCTCGCCCGCGGGTCCCAAGGGCGGTCCCTAGGGTTTCCTCGGCCGCCGCCTCCTCCCGCCCTCTGCCTCCCGCGCGTCCTGTCGCCCGGCTGAGGCGAGCTGCTGCTCGGGAGCCTGGTGCTGCGTCGCTACCCCTCTCTGTCGTCTGACAGGCACAGATGGGGATCTTCCTTGGTTAGTCCTGGGTCCAAATGCACCCCGTCTGCCTGAGTCAGAGTCTGTCCCAGGGAAGACAGTCCCATTGGCTGGACGTCTCAAGACTGCCGAGGAGCAGCAGCAGTGTCCAGAGCCTCTGACTCCACTTCTCTCCCTGCACCCTGCCAGTGACAGACCGCCATCCACGCTGAGTGGAAATCTGTTTTCTGAGCATGCTGTCCTCATGCTCCTGACCCTGTGTAGCACAGGGAAGAGGCATCAAACTCATCCAGCCCCATGGGCCAGATAAGACTCTGCAGACCAAATCGGGACTGTGGGCCAGATGCGAGTCTGCGGGCCAGATCAGGACTGCGAGCAGTGCATGCAGCACCCAGGCTGGACCCTGTACAGCGTGTTGCACCAAGGGGCTGTCCAGGGCACGGGCTGTATGTTTGACACATCTGGCATGGAAATTTGACCCAGGATGTTCTGCTCACTTGTGCTTTAACCAGTCTGGTGGAAACTGATTTCTCCCTACTTTGGTACAAACCTGCACCAGGAAATAAATGTATCCCACCA
Organism: Gavialis gangeticus; assembly: GCF_001723915.1. Lineage (NCBI taxonomy): Eukaryota > Metazoa > Chordata > Crocodylia > Gavialidae > Gavialis > Gavialis gangeticus. The sequence continues at coordinate 934,043 of NW_017728962.1, forward strand.
TGCAGTGCCATACATTTCACAGCACGTGGCCAGCATCCTGATATTCTTAGCTTTTCCCAAAAATGGTGCTTTTTGTACTCTCACTCGTAGCTACCATGCCGTTTCTTTCCTTATTTATGGTTGAAGACACAGAGCATACATAAGACAAACAGAATGCAAGGTAGCAGGGCCAAGCATTCCTTTCTGTTCTCCTGCTACAGGCACAATCAGAAATTTAATCTTTTTTCATGTTTGTTCTCCTTAAGATCTTTGTAAATCTGGATTTCCTTTGTCAAAGCCAAGGAAGACTGTCTCATTGGTTGAAGTTCTTAAGTCAGCCATTTGGTGGATTCTCTGCTCTGTCTCTCTCTAAAGTTCCCTCTTTAATCATTGTATTTCCAGTTTAACTTTTATAAAATACCTTTGTCTAAATTCAGAGGTATGCACCTGAGATTTAAATACATGAACTTACTTACATAACATAAATAAAATGATTCCTTTCTCCTTAAAGTCCTTTTTATATATGTTAGGGTCTGTCATTAATTTTATTTGGTCTTCCTTGCATAAGTTGTTCAGGAATTCTTAACATTCTTTCTGTGAATTTGTTGTAATCTTTTATTTTCCTGCCCTTGGTTTATCTTGGGTGCCTTTTTTTTTTTTTAAATTAAACATCCTACTTAAATTCTAGTTCTTAAATCTTACCTCACGACATATAAAAATAAGCATCTTTTAACATCTTAGTTTGTAGTATCTTTTTGTATATTTTTTACTGTCATAACCTGTACCTTGGGTCCTTCAGAATAAATTGTTCAGCCTCAGACATGCTTCATATGGTTCTAATAATATTTTTAACAAATTCTTCCTCTCTTCTCCTTTGTTCCCTCTATTTTTGTTTAGTTCATAAGCTATATAAAAATGTATACCTAAACAGCTGGGCAGTGTTTCTCTATCTGAACTCTGTACTACCAAAAGTGGAACATAACTTGCTGGTTATCCAGCTACTTTTAAGCTAGGAAATGATTGTTTGTCCTTTGCTCCTCTCCCATCAAACTGAAATTTTTGGTTTCCATCTCCAAATCAATCCTTCTCTTTATATCTCTAGGCTGTTATATTTTGCACTCTAAGCCATTTAGCTATTTATGTTGAATTGCAGTTTTTAAAAATGCATTTTCTAAACTTTGTCAGATACTATTTTGAAATTTGTCTGTGGTTTTGAATAACTCATCTTTATATCAAGTTTTTATGTTTTCATTTCCAATGCACATTTTTTGTGTCTTGCCTGAAAGCAAGTTGATGTAATCGTCAGGGGTATTGTCTTTGCTCTGCTTTACGTAAAGACACACCCCAAAAGAACAAGTTCAAACATATATGTGTTTTCCTTTAGGGTTCTGAACATGGTGAAAATATTAAGAAGTAAGGAGTAAATCAAAGGGATCCCTATTTACAACAGATGTTTTTCCTTTTTCTGGACTATTTTGTAATTTCTATCTTAAAGTGGCAGAAAAGAGAGAAAAATTGTTTCCAGGTTAGAGGATTTTTGCCTAGATCCTTCTAGTGAAAGTTCTCAGTCCAAAATAGTCATTCTGCTTTTCCAGGTTTCACTTAGTGCCCTGTAGTAGTTTTGTAACATACTACTAATCAAAGGAAAATCATTTAATTTTTTTGACAAGGTAAGGTGTGTAAGGTATAATTAGTATCTTGTTAATATTTGCTCTCTTGACCCTGTTAAGAGTTTGTGTGCACATTTTTCTGCCTGGGGTGATGCATTTTCATGGTGGTTTTGCAAGAGTGAGCTGTAGTCACCCTGAAATTATTCTCTGATTTGCTGAGTAAACAGTTTGTCTTTTCAAAGCGACTTCCATCCCTCTTGCATGATAGGAAGCAGTGAATGCTTGGAAACTGAATGATTCCATACAACTAAAATGTTATATAAACAAAGCTGATTTTTTTTTTGTCTTGTTCTTTTTTTTAGATGGATTGGTTGTCTCTGGAAAAATGGATGGCAGCAAGTTAGATGTGGAAGTGTCTGAGCCAGAAATCAAAGACAAAGTAGTAGAACAAGAGCCATTAAGGGAATCTGACAATAGCATTTTGGACGCATCTTCCGATTCTCCAAGAGGTTTGCTAATAAACTACAGAAACATCTGCACTCTACGGGAGGGAGAAAGGTTGCAAAATATCAATCATAGTATATGGTATACAAGAAAACCTTTTATACCCCAGATTTAAAATACGTCTTTTAATTGATATGCCATTTCCCCTCCCCCAATATCAACACTTCTAGAATTCCTTCTGAGATTCCTCCCAACATATAGTAAATTATGCTGTTGGATGAAGTAGGATCTGCATCCATCTTTGTAAGTGCCACTTCTCTACTCTTTCAGTGCAGATAAATGATACTGAATGGAGAAGGTCATTGCATCTCAGCAGAGGATTAGCAGCTAGGAAATCCTGAATTGTAAAACCAGTTTTGCTAGAGGCAAGGATTTCTTAGTGTGATCTTTTATTGGACTACCTCTGTAGTTGGGAAAAGGTTAGACAAGGACAAAGCCTTTTAATCTGGGATCCTACAGACACGCAAGCCCATTGTCCAACATTAAGTACTTTTGAAGTATCTGAGAGAACATTTTTTTTCAAAACAATTGGGAGTGGGGCTGGTTTGAGGGAGAGTAAAGACAGATGGGGCTACACGTAGTGGATCAGCTATGGAGGGAGTTTTATTAGAAAAATATAGGTTGCACATTGACCCATATCAGGCAGTGGTCTGATGTGGGACAACAGGCTATGTTTTCTTCTTGCCTGGGGATTTCTTGCATCCCTTGCTACCCTATGTTTTCTTGCCAGGATGAATGGGGAGCATGTGGCCCAGGAAATCCCCAGTGTGCCATGTCTTCGTGCTGGGATCTGTGCTGACCCATGCCTTCATGTGAAGCAGGGGTTGCTGTGGATCCAAGCAAGGAGGTGCAGGGTTGCATTGGGATCTGGGGAATGCCCAGCATGGAGAGAATTTTTATGATGGCACAAATGCCATGTCAAGCAACATCTGTTTCTAACTTCAGGTGTAAATGCACCTGTTCTTGATGTAATTCAGAGTCTGGGTACAGTCAGACCTGTGATAAACCCAACCTCTGTTTCTACCCTAATAGTTGCTTTAATATTGAGAAGAAGTAATCATTTCAGGGTTATTGTAGGAGCCTTGAAATTTATGGCCTCTAGTCTGTTTTACCAATTATGCAGTAAAAACAGTGGTTCTCAACTTTTCTAGACTCAAGACACCCCTCACAAACTGCTAGTTATTAGTTTTCACTTACTTCTTGACTAGAGAAAAGTAATAGAGCAGTTCTTCTGATGCAAAGAACTTAAAAAGACCACATTGGGGCAGAATGTTTTTAGTGCTACAAATTTATATTTGAAATCTCTGAGTTTATCTTATGAATCATGTTTGCACATGTAGCAGTGCTAACGTTATGTAACATCCCATGGCACCCTTGAAAGGATCACAAGGCACCCCAGGGTGCTGTGGCATCCTGGTTGAGAATCACAGATCACTGATTCAAGGAGAGTATGGACCCCTTCCCCTGCCCAGTTCCCCCCAACCCTAGAATAGGTGAAGTGTACACAGATTCTGAAGTGTCAGGTTTGTAATAATAACTTTGCCTTGTAATAGTATGGAACAGATACACTTACAGTGTTCTTGGTTGTCAAACAAGTCATAGGGCAGCTTTGCATAGATATAGTGATTTCACTTTCTGAAAAGGCATCAACAAAGAGTAAAAACAAATATGCTAGAAATTTAGGTAAGTTTAGAAATTGAGAAGTTCTTCAACTTGTGGTTTTGAACACTTACTTTAAAAAGCAAAAATAGAAAAATATGCAACAATTCAGGAAACAAATACAGAAGATTAATACTGACACAAATTATTCCTTTCTGACAAGAACACTTTATAATTGAAAGATGAAAAATGCAAAGTATTTTTCTAGTTGGCACTGGAGTCTCTCAGCTAACATCAGAATTGAAGTGTCAAACAAGAACAATATAAAATGGAGATTAAATTACAGCCATTTTGAAGCATTTTTTAACTTGAATAATCTGTCTTTTTTAGAGAAGCATATTTCAATTCAAAGACAGCTTGCTGATCTAGAAAAACTAGCTGATCTGAGTGAGGGTGAGTTTGCTTCAGCTGTATCCCCGAACACAGATCTTCAAGTTGGAGGTATTTAAAATTTATCTCTTGATTTTGATTTGTTTTTTTTAACATTGCCAGATATATTTCTGTTGTCTTAATTGTTTATGAAACTTCAGGTTTAGGAAGCTTCATTTAAAAAAAAAAATGTGCTCAGTTATGATATCCCCATATTGAGAAACATAATTTCCACTCTGTACAGTCTGGTATACTAAAGGCCCTAACAATTCTGTTTTTCTCCTCTCTGTCAGTACAGTATGATTATTCATGTCAACCGTGTGCATTGTTTAGGAACTGGTGTTAACCACTAGTTGTAGGCCAACAGGATTAACTCTCCTTATTTTCTGGTGTTGTGCTAGATGGGTGGCTAATTTATTTTGGCACATATGTACATACATTATTTTAAATAAAGACAACATGCAGTATTTATTTACGATCTGGTTTGCCTGAAATCATTTTATTTAGCACTTTTACCTCTGGTAAACCAAAATGACCCAAAAATGTTGGAGGTTTTGAATGGCGGGTAAGTGTGTATGTGTGTGTATGAAAAAATTGTGGAGTTTGAGAGAGAGAGAGAGACAGATGGGGTTGTTTTGCTTTGTTTTGTTTTTAATAAAAAAAGACCATAAAGAATAATGGGACTACTAAAACAAAGACTTTCAAAATATTTCTTTGGGGTCCCTCCTGGTCTCAATAGTTTTCATTTTTCTTGTGCTCAGTCTGCATATAGTTGTTTTCCTCTTCCTCTTAACTGCCTGAACCTCAGCCCTGAGATTCAAGAATTTATTTTTTTCTGACTGTCAAGCTAAGTTCAAGATGTTCTTGGTTAGGTATGTCATAAAAAATCTAGCTTATTCTCTGAAGTGGTATTGACTTCACGTGGCTCATGCATTCAAAAAATACTGTTAGTCAGTAACTAAGTATGCTTCTGACTATGCAAGAAAGATCAGTTGTACAAGAAGGAGCAATTATACATAATTGCTTTTATGAACCCAACCTTACTTTGCTACAAGTTTCCCTTGCTTTATGCGGGTTCTGTATGTGCGGATTTGCTCTTATGTGATGACCCTTTTTACAACAAAAATTTGTTATATATGAGGTAAATTCACTCTTATGCAATTGGTGTGGTGGAAGCCTGCAGTCAGCTGCTTTGTGTGGTGCATTGTAGGAGTGACACGCACCAAAATATAGTCTCCTGTGTGGATCTGTGCTCCTTGCTCATTGTCTGCAACATGTGTTTCTCTAGTTGCCATCCTCATTATGGCTTCTAAGTGACCCACTAACTTATCTCCTCCAGCTGTCTGCTGTTGGTGAGTACCAAAATTGTCTTGTAAAAGTGGTAGAAACGGGGGGGTCAGTACAGTCGAGGTCTTGGAACATATCCCTATTTGTTACATTGTAAAGTGGGTACCCTTTATGTGAATTGGAGTTGTGCACCGTTTTCCAGGAATGCAAGTACAGCATAAAGCAAGGGAAACCTGCATGTTACTGTTTGAGGAAATTGGTCAAGTGTGGTTTGGGTTGAAATAGAATTATCATTTGTATTGGGGAGCACCCAGAGACCCAGTCATGGATCAAGAGATCTGTTGGATCATCACTTTTGCAATACATAAGAAAAAGATGTAATCCCCATTACACAGAATTTAAAATATTACTATAAAGCAAGAGATAATACATGGATAAGGGGAGCATCTTGAATAAAGCAAGAATTGGAAACTATTTTGACTATTTTAAAGGCAGATACAATATCCACGGGAATGACTTACTGTGTTCTGCATTTAAATTAGGGATATAAATTGTTAAATGACAGTTGTATTTATACTGTTTACTGCTTACTGTTTACTAACCTCCAGCAGCAGGGTCTCTAGCCCCTTATGTCTTCACTGTGCACCCGGCGTTGTGTGGACCCCAGGTCACTGTCAGGGAGCCATTCGTGGGGGGGTGGCTGGCATGGCCAGGCCACTAGGCGGTGCTGCCCAACTGTCCATCCACTGGATGAGGCTGCGGCTACAGACCTCTCCTATGCCTGGATCACATCGCCACATCCTTCCCACCACAGCAGCGAGACTCCCAGCCCTGTGGTCATCCAGTCCCAGCGGGACAGCCTTCCTCGGGCACACTGCGTTCGTTCCCCTCCCACCCATGGCACTGGGGCCATGTGGGGCCTGGCCCAGCCTTGAGGCAGAGATAAGTGTGCAGCTAGCTCAGCCTAAGGAGGTGCTGCAGCAGGCAACACTGAGTCTGAGGGGTTGTGCACCAGCCCCTTCTTGTGTGGTGAGCATGGCCTTGAGGTGTTCCTGTGGCACCCCAGTAGCTCTAGCTTGGGAGGCTACCTGTTATAGCTGTAATGCTTCCCCAGGATCCTGGCTGCACCGCTTTGCTGCACCGCTGCCCCTGAGGATGACCCTAGGGCTGCAGTCGCTGTGCAAGGGGCTGGTGGCGAGCCCTCAAACCTGGTGTCGCCTGCTTCAGCTGCCACAGTGCCTTTTCAGTCCAAGCCAGCCGCACACTCAGCCCCACTTTAGGGCTGGGCCAGACCCTACACAGCCCCAGTGCCACAGGCAGGAGAGGGAAGAATAAGCATGCCTGGCAAGGACTGGGGCTGCTCCCCCTTCCTCCCCCCGCCTTTCCCTGGGCTGAGCTGGGGAGGGCCCAGCCCGCAACATGGACAAGCTTTCTGGGTCTGGGCCGTGGTGGCACAAGCACAGTGGGAGGCGCAGGGAGCCTATTGGCTGAGGCCTGCCACTTTGCAGAGGGGGCTGGGCAGACCCACTGGGGGCCTGGGAGTCTCTCTGCTATGGTGAGAAGGCCCCGCCCAACTCCTGTGGTGGGGCCTGGCGCTTCCTTCTCCATGGCAGCGGGATCTGGGGACAGAAGAGGTCCGCAGCCTTAGCCCTATCTGCAGCCCCAGCCCTAGCTCCTTCCCCTGAGAACAAGGGGAAGGTTTCCCTGCTGGGCAGCACTCTCTAGTGGCTTGACTATGCCCACAGCTCCCAACCTGTGCAGCAGCAGGTGCACACTGAAGGCATAAGAGGCCAGGGCCATTCTTGCTGGAGGTCACTAAACTAGGTATGTGCTATTGGTTAATATAACACAATATATTAGTAATATATACTAGTACATATTTGAGACAAAACAGAAGCTGCTCAAGTATATGGTAAGTGCAATTTTAGCTGTTTTGTTCTTTAATTCTGTTGTGGCCTGAACTTTATGCAGCCGAGACTAGGTTCTCAAGCCACATCAACTGTATGCACAACCTACACTTGAACACACAAACGAGTTACTTACTTGTATAATAATTGGAATTAGAGAAGTGCTGACATTGTACATAAATAGAGTACATATGCACCAAACAATAAAAAATACAAAGGGGTAACCACAAAGAATACCAACTTGCCCCATATCTGGTTCTAGTCACATATATATACACATATACTGCTGCATCATAGTAGATTAAGCTACATAAATCTAGGTTACATTTAAACTAGGGATGTAAACATCATTTAAAAAATATCCATTTAACCTCCCCTAATTATATCAGTTAAATATATACATATACGTAAGTAACTTCTGTTTTGTTTCAAATATGTATTAGTAGCATTTAGTAACAGGAATATTGACAAACCTACTCTCTTTTGATCATACAGGTGTTGGGTTTCATGTATTTCTTCTTTCTGTTTGCATTTTTAGCTGGAAAGAAGCCTTGCCCTCTATGTCCTGAAGACAAATTTAAAGCTTGCTATAGCCATAAGCTCCATCGCCACCTTCAAAATTTGCACTGGAAAGTTTCTGTTGAATTTGAAGGTAAAGACTTCTATTCTTGAATAGATTTCCTGATTCTAGAGCATACTGCATAGCTCCAAGTACCAGTTACAATTATGCAAGGGTGAAGCCTCTAGTTCTTCAGTCTTTATGCCTTTAAATCCAGTGGGAGTTGCATCAACATAAATGTCCTACTCCTAAATAAAAGCACACTCATGGCATTTTGGTTGAACTACCTTTATCCGCTTCAGATTTAGTATTTGTAGTACAAGCCAGAATAAATATGTTTGATTTCTTCACCAATTTTAAAGTTGTATTTTGATGTTAAAATAAGTAAATATTTAGTGGCATTTCTCATTCATAGTAGTTTGTTCACATAATTTAACCCAGTTTTCAAAAAATAAATGTCTTTATAAAATGCAGCGCTCTAATACTGCATGAACACTCAGGTGTTACCACAAAACTTTGTAGTGTAAGGAAGCAATAGCAAGTTTAGGTATAGGGCATAAATGACAATGAAAGTACATAACTCCCTGTTTTCTTTTGCACACTTAAAATTATTTTAATAAAGCATTTTCTAATAGAAATTAACTTCACCGTGTCATAAAAAACAGTTATAAATTCACAAATGCAAACACTTGAAAACTTTTGGTATTCTTAGCTAAAAGTTTTTTAGGCCATTTTTTAAAATTTTCATTGGTTCACTTGCCTTCTGATCGGCCTGCATTGCCGAAGATTTTACTGGAGAGGGGTAAATTTCATATATTTCTATATTCCAAAGCCATGTGTAGTATATAAGCAGAGTGCCATAATACATCTTAGAAACAAATTATCAAAGTCCAATAGTAGCTAGTAAAGAAAAGAAAAGCACACTGAAAACAACAAAGAAAAAGTGCATAGTCTATTTTTATTGTCAAGGGAGAGTAAAGTCAGGAATAAAAGTAAAAGGTTTATAGGGAGATATGGGTTTTTTAAATTTATTAAACAGAAATATGATATTTCATGCAGTACCCATGTTTTCCTTTCAGGGGAAGTTGTGCTGTCTTCTGTAGAGTTTATAGTCCATTTATTTTTCACTTGACTAATAAGCTGCAGATATTAAACAGTGTGTGGGGGTCCCCACTTTTCCTCCCACACCTACACTCTGCCCATCCAAGGTCTGCGCTCCCACTGCCCCCCTGAATGCAGGGTTCTGACTCTCACCAGCCCTAGCCCCATGCTCCTCACTCAACTGCAGCTCCCACCTGCAGCCCCCACCACTTCACCACCACTACTTCCCTACCTGTTGTCCAGAGCAAGCGGGATGCTGGGGAAGATGAGCATGTTTCCCAGCAGCTACAGTAGTGGCAGCAGCAGCCCTTCCTGGAAGCTGCATGATGGCCAGGCCCTTCCACCCACAAGGGTGAGAGCCAGGCTAGGGCTGGGCAGGGTACAGTTAGTTGGTGGGCACCCACAGGCCAGATGAAATTGCCTGGCAGGCCAGATTCAGCCCATGTGCCATATTTTGGCCACCCCTGTGCTAGGCAGCGTACTGTGGGACCATAAGCCAGATACCATATTCTGTCACACATTTCCCATACCTTTCACTCAAAACCAGCTGGGGAAAATGGGGTACACATTGTGCAAAGAAAAAGGCTGCCCATGGGTCTGGAAATTAGGGGTGAGAGGTGGATTGGTGGCAGCATTAATTCTTGCCATTCCAGGAGCCACAGCAATTGATACTGCCATGACTCCCTCCTCCCCTCACCCTCCTGCTGCCATGTTTCCATACCGGTGGGGGCCACCCCTGCAGCCTCTACAACCACGTGCAAGATCAGAAATGCTAACAGGACTGGTCTGAAGCAGGACCTGGCATGCTGGGTTGGACCCAACACATGGTTCCCGTGCCAGTGCGCTGTCCTGGACTTGGGAGCACAGATCTGGAGACAGTGTGCAGGGTTGGACCCAGCATGCAGCCTCAGCCTTGCCACACTACATTGGGCCCTGTTGTGTTGCTCTGGCATGGTGTATTGGGCTGTGGTGCATGGCTTCTAGCCCCAGAGACCCCAGACTTGTGGTAGTTACTCCTGCTTCAAAGAAAGATTCCTTTTCCTTCCTGGGGCCTTCCAAAAATAGGGTCCATATTATATTTGGGGGCATGTTATATGCTAGAAAACATGGTAATCACTTTTTTTTGTAACAAAAATGTACTTGTTTTCCAGGATACAGAATGTGCATCTGTCATTTACCGTGTCGCCCTGTGAAGCCAAATCTCATTGGAGACCAGGTAACCAGTGCTGGATCGCAGAAATGTTCATTGTTCCATCAAAGAAGAGAAATTCAGATAATATTTTTTGAAGTGTTTTAGTTAAGTCTTCAAGTGTAGGTGGCTTGTTGTTATGGGATATGGAAACCCTAACAGTGACCTATTTGGATTCAGTCCATACTTGTAGGTGGTCAGAAAATGGTTCACATTTTGGATTGATAAAGCAATATTGTTTACAGTCATAGAAAACTGTATCCATTCATAACTATGAATGGACTGTCTCCACCTCCTGAAAATGGCGTCTCAGGTCAAGTTGATGCAGGATTCTGTGGGCAAGTCTACATAAGATGCTACTGCGCAGTCGTTACTGCTCATTTATTTAGCACTTGTATTAACAAGTGCTAAATAAATGCACAATAACCAGAGCTGCTGCTCAGTAGTGCTGGAGAATGTCTTTTAGGTGACACTACTGCGCAGTCGCCTAATAATACTGTACAGTAGCTTGTTATCGCTGTCTGTGCTGTAATGCGCTACTGTGCAGTATTTTTTGGCAACTGCGCAGTTAGCATCTTATGTAGACATGCCCTGAATGTTGAAAATTTCTCATGTATACTTTTTATTGGATAAACTGATTTCAATCTCCATTACTGTTGGTTCAAAAAACAAAGTTCATGTGTCTGTATTTTTGTGTTTTAATATGAAACACTTTATTCAGGTTTAATTCCAATTCAGGTCTCTTGCTATATTTTAAAATTACACTTGATGCATTTTATAGACCTCTGTGAAGATGGGAGCCCATTATCACTGTATTATTTGTTCAGCAACTATCACACGAAGGACTGACATGATAGGGCATATTAAGCGTCATGTGAACAAAGGAGAAACTGAATCCAGGTACATTGCAGGTAGGTTATTTAATATTTTTGCCTTTGGATCCTTGACACCATGCATTACATGTTACAACTGGAATATATGGCAGAAACTGTCTTTGAAGGTTGAAGATTTTTTGCCTGGAGAACTCAAAAGGCTGGGATGCTGGGTTTCTGATGCTTTTCCTCACTCTACATACTCACACTGTCCTTGCTGATAAATAACATCAGCATTTTGAAACTAACCTGAATAATTATGAAAGAAAACTGGCATGGCTAATTTTATGCCAGCCTAGTTTGGGAGTTGCTTTTCACTTTTATAGCAGTTTTTAAAATGTAAATTCAACTACCTACTTTCCTATGAACTTACCAACAGAATGCCAAAAATTATTCATTATGTTTGTTCAAAGTGCTTAAACATGGATTATTGAAACCAGATGACTGTTTTCAGTTTTTACAGAAACTTGCTAAAGGTGTAGATCAGTGGTTCTCAATCTGCTTAGACTCGAGGCACTTCTCGGAAAATTACAGCTTTTCATTTTCCCACCTTTCTTGACTACGGAAAAATAATACAGCAATTCTTCTGTTGCAAAGTACTTAGACAACTGGTCAGAATATTTTTAACACTGGATTCCTATTTGAAATTTCTGGGTGCATCTACACATGCTTTATTGTGGAGTTGACTAATTAGCTAAGCAGCAAAGCATCACTGTCTATACATGTGTATTAGGGCACAATCAATTAATGAATTCCACCCCAGGGCAGAGTTAAGTGTGACAAAATGCATGGTGACAGGGGCTGGCTGGCTGGTGCATAAGGGTGCTAACCTGCCCCCTAGCCACATGGTTCTGCAGGTTCTACACTCTCATGCCCCACAATTATTATTCTAACTGGAAGATGAGCACTGTTTTTTCCTGTGTTGCTCTTCTATTTTATACATGCTGTCCTCTCTCTCTTTCTCTCATGGTCATTTGAATTGCAAAATATTGGTCAATGTGAAAGTAAAGATGCTTGCTTTTGCTGCTTCTGCTGAAAAATTCATTCATAGATGCTAGGGTCAGAAGGGACCTCAACAGATGCCCCCTAGACAAATGACAGGAGCATCAGACAAGCACCAAATAAGCTGCGCGCAGTGGTGGGAGCCACAACCTGACAAGCCACAACTCCGTCCCGTGCCTGTCCCAGCCTGCAGCTGCAGCCTGCCCTGCGCCACACAGATTTGGGGCACATGCCCTCCCTTCCCCCCCAATGAGCTGCTTGCAGCTCTGTCCCATGCCCTTCCCCACTCCAGCTGGTCAGCATGTGCCCCAGCCCTATTCCCTCCCTCACCACAGGGGCCTTTATCCCCTTTCGCCCCCACTCCTTCCCTCCCCTTCCAGACTTACCAGCTGGATACAGCTCTTCAAGCTGAAGAGCTACATTTCGGAAATTAAATCAGTATTGCTCGATGTGCCTCCTTAAAAATCGGCTGTCAGTATCGGCCCCAAAAATCTCTATAAGTGCACCCCTATAGTTTATACTAGATATAAGTAGGTGCCAAAGTGACGCTCAGAATTGTGTTTGTGAAACACCTGTGTTAAAACCATGCGGTAGTTTCAAAAAAAGGTAACATCCATCAATTCTGGATAAACTAAGTCTATGGGTACAATATGCCATGGGTATAACGTGGCTACAGTCATGTTTAATTTCAAGGTTATTGTTTTCAGATTTGCTTCCCACTTCCATGTGCTCAGGGAGAGCAGGGTCTGACAGTAAGAGGAGGGAAGGGGCAGAGGCTGCCAGGGGAAAAAGTTGGGGGGAAGCAGAGAGCAAAGAGCTATTTTCCCTGCTATAGGAATGGCAGGTGAAAAATTCAAGGCAAACCTCCAATAATTAGATTCTATACCTAGAAAATTATAAGATGACCCCCCCCCCAATAAATAGATCTTATATATGGAAAATTTATAATTTTTTTATAAACTTAGTCATCTTTTATATGAGTAAATATTGTATAAGTACTGTAAGTGTTAGCCTTGATTTCTTCAGTTATTTTATTATCGATGGTGACTATTGTTCCTAAATATTTAAATTTCCCTACATTTTCCATATTGTGGACCTTTACAAAAGACCTGATGTCTTGAGCAAGATAGGGTGAGGACTATGAAATGTACAGGGCATATCACAAGAATCAATGAGACAAGGCATGTGAGGCAGATTGGAAGCTGAGGTGGAGGATATCAGATCTCAATGTAGACCAAGGCATCAGTGGGAAGATAACATAAACCAGGGGTAGGCAAAATGGCGAATCTGGCCAGCAGCCAGACTCCATTTCTCAGCTGTCCCTGCTCATGGCTGGGGCTGGTCTCCATGGAGACCCCAGCCACAGCTGGGAGGGGAAGCTCAAGTTTGGGGTTGTCATGGAGACCAACTGCTGCCAAGCTGGCAATGCACATGGCCAAGCGGGGCAGTGAGTGCACAAGCAGGAAATTGCAGCTCTGCCCCAGCTCCTTGCAAGCAGGGGATCGTGGCTCTGCTCCCAGCTCCCCTGCTTGTGTGCCCCTGCCCAGAGCGTGTGGGCTACAGATCATGGCTCTACCTTGGCTCCAGAGCAAGCTGGCCCCATCACAAGTTCTCAGCAGTCCTAGAGCAACCCCCTGCCCTGCTCTGCCATGTATGCTGCCAGCGCAGCTGCAGCTAGTCTCTGTGGCAGCCCCAGCCTTGAACTTTCCCACGCAGCTGCAGCTGAGGTCTCCATGGAGACTGGCCCCAGCCATGCGCTGGGAAATGGAGTCCACTGCCAACCAGATCCAGCCCACAGTCCGGACTTTTCCCATCCCTGACATAAGCTGATTCGGAAGAGATAGACGAAGATGCAACAAGGTGGAAGGAGATGTTTAAGTGTGCAAAACAAAACACCTCCCTTCAGTTACACTCCATTCAAAATAGTACGTTTGCAAATCCAAAGGGTATGCCATCCCTTTAGAAGAGGAATAATTAGAATTGACTGTCAAACAGAAATGGAAGTCTTCTAGCTCTTGAACCGACTTGAATCCCTGAGGGATTATTTTATATGGAAAAGTACATGATGAATTATCACATGCTCGGTTGTATTCTTTGCCCTGAAGCTAGACTTGTTTATAGCATCTCTTTTTCTTCATATTGAATAAATCTGAAAGGAATGTCTTTCTTAGGAGAAAATTTAGTAGCCTTGATGTATGATGGCTTTGGCGTTTTACAGGAGATAAATTGTATAGAATTTGCCCAAAAGTCTGCCAGGGTTAACATATTGTGGTAGTCTTTTCTGACACAGAATATTAACAAGCTGGCCTCTGCATGTTAAAAGGATTATTGGGTGCTTACAGACATGGGAAAAAACAAACAGCACTTTATTTTCAGGTTGGTGTGCCCCCACGCTGAGTGCAGGACTTGACCAGAAGAGGAACTGTGTCAGTCTGACTCAGCTCATCCAGCATGTATAAAGCTCATACAGATGCTGGGGAGCCCAGTCAAACTGATGTGATTCCTCTTCCGGTAAAGCCTGGTTTATTTTTGGTTTGGTTTGGTTTGGTTTGGTTTTTACCACGTCTGTCAGTAGCCATCATGTTTGGCATCGGTGGGATTTGGGCCCTAACTATTTGTGAGCTGTCTGTTTGTTTCATAAAATTAAAATTATTAATTAAAATTCTAATTAACTCTTCTTTCTCCACAAAATACTTTTAGCCCCTGCTCCTAAGTCTTCTCTTGAAGTGCTGAAAGAAGCAGACACAGATGTACAAGTTCTTCCTAACTACTCCACACCTCAGAAAACAGATTCCTATTTTAATCCCAAAATGAAACTTAACAGGTGAGAAGGCACGGGAGGCTGAGAGACTGCAGTGAAATTGCTCTCACTTGAAAAAAAAATCCCATTAAACAGCCCACTATGATATTCAGAGGAATAACATTTTAAAAACAATATAGTAATACACCCAGAATAGGAAGGTTCCATTTTGATCCTTTTTCTAGTGTTGTTCTCTAAACTAGGTTTATATATCTATAGAAGGTACATATTTTGTGTGTGTGTGTGTGTATAGATGTGTGTTTGTATGTATGGGGGGGGTGTGAGAGAGTACATAATCTACTTATATACACCCCCCTTCCTATATAGATGGGAAACTTTTCTGAACAAACAAAAATGGTCTTCCTAATAAAATACTTTACATACAAAATCTGGTGATGAAGACATGTTTATGCTTCTGAGGAAACAAAATGTTAATTTTTTGTGAAGCATAGTTTATGCAGAAGTGCAGGAATTTAGAAGTATACCAACAAACACAGTTAAACTTACCCAAAGCCTTCTTAACTAATTATTTCTGTGATTTATCATGAGCTCCCTGCACTAGACATCTCCTCCAGCATAGCTGAAAGAGACATAACCACATTTCTCACATTCTCGTGTCTTCTTTTTATTGGGTGCACTCTGTTGGGACAGATTTTATCCTCGCTCCTTTTAATGATATTAAAAAGGATGGAACAGGATATTACACCTTCCTTAGATAAGTCATAAAATATGCCTCTGCTGCAATCCAAAAGTATGATTCTTTTAATCCAGCGGTTCCCAACCTCAGGTCATGGCCCAAGTGAGGGTCATGGGGACCATGCTGGGAGCACCACACAAACGACGAGTTGCACCACGTCCTGGGAGCTCCCCCGGCCCCGGCCCACCACTGCACTTCGCTCCCAGCAGCAGGTCGTGGCAAAAAAAGGTTGGGAACCACTGTTTTAAAGCAACTAATCTGTTTACCCATAACTGAGTATCTATATTGGGTGAGAGCTCAACCCAGTCTTCCAGGACACCCTATGAGTTTTGTAGCCCACAATGAGGCTGCAGGTCACCAGCACTTTCGGTGTTTTTTGTATCTGGGTTAACTAATTAAAGCTAGATCTGGTATTTCTACACAGTGAAGTTTCACTGCCTTTTGGTCTTTATCATGGTCCTTCTACAGAAAAAACCCTGTCACAGATAAATGCGAGAGTATTTCTCAGTCTAGTTTATGAAGCTTATTAGCTATTTTCAACCTAGCAGGCTATTGCTAGCAGTGAACGATTTAAAAAAAATAAAAACAAACTGCAAGGAAGTTTTGGGTCATCTTTAATAGGGCAACATTAAATTCCCTAAAAAGCAGGACAAATACATGACATTTACTCTTGGCCATCAGTGCCATATATGACAGTGAGCATTGAAATCAAAATAACTAGCAAATTCTTGTCTTTTAAATCTCTCCTGATATATTAATTTGCTGGGCAAAGTGTGAAACTTTGTAGTATAGTGATGTTTTATGTCTCCATAGATGAATATTAAAGTATTTGGCTATAAAGTTACTGAATTAACTACAAATGCTGTTTTGTGTAACGGTTGTAAATTCTAACTAAGAAACTCTCAGAGATCTCTTAAACCCAGTTCTTGTAATTATAGCCCTAGAGAAAAAAGAAACAAGAAGATATGATAAAGTTTAGATCTTGCACTTATTATGATGATTTTTCATCTTCTAGGCAACTCATATTCTGTGCATTAGCTGTTTTGGCTGAAGAACGGAACCCCTTAGAGTGTTTGGATGCATTTGGGGCCACTGGTAAAGAAAATTTTGTAACCTCATTTTACTTGATACTAATACAATAAAAGTACATACTTAAAGAAAATCAGTCTATTGAAAAGTTCCCTTTGTATATCAAAGTACCTTAGGCCAGATACTGAGGTTTGTTCTTAGGCAGGCCACCATTAACTGCCACAAGAGTTACCTTGAGTTTAGGAGCTCAGGATTTGGCTCCAGGTAGATAAAAAGGACATAACTAATATTAAGCTTATGTTAAATACTCTTCCTAAGGAAAGTTTTACCATCTTAAAGTACCCAAAATACTATGAGTCTTTAACTTGATAAATTATACCCTAGGTTCTGTGTACTTTTTGATATTTCACTGCAAATTAATCCCAGCCCTTAAATTTTGCTTAAGAAAAGTTTCCAGTCATTCTGATTATAAAAGCTATCCAGAATATAAATTTAAAGCGATAAAATTTCCCTGGGTCTGTACACAGTCTGAAACAATAGATCCTAGAGGTGTGATATACCCTTGGGTATCAGTTGGATATTAGTTCTAAACCTAAAGATGACATTTTAAATGAAACATTGACTGTTGAGTATTTTAGCAGACAGATCCTGCAAATGTGTTTTATCTCTCAGTTCCAAACCATTTCAAAAGTAACAATTACCTTCTACCTGACTGGCAAACCCTCCAACTTCTACAATGCACTTACGTATTGTCATTTAAAAAATCTACAGCACATTGAAAAATTTAGTATCAGCTGAAGTGAACAGATTGATTTTTTTGACTTCTGTGCTGGTTATAGTATTATTTTCCCACTGAATTCAGTAGAAATCTTAGAGTCCAGAAGTAATTTTCTGTCTTACTTCCAGAGTTCAGAAGTACTTTTCTGTATATGTATGTAGTTGATTCTGTAATGAGAACTGGAAAGACATCAGCAAGATTTCGCATAGGGCAAAAAGTCCCTGTAGAATCAAGACCTAAATTTTCATCACATATTTATGTTAGGTGCCTTTTAGGTTTGATCTTTTTTTTTTTTTTTTTTTTTT
>NW_017728962.1:951757-978160 GCF_001723915.1 Gavialis gangeticus
TTTTTGGTTTTTTTTTTTTTTTTTTTTTTTTTTTTTAATGACATCAAGTGCTAATGCCTTTTTCTGTTTCCACAGTCAGCCTGAAAACTATGCATTTGTCTCTTCCCACAGGTATAATGGGACTGCAGTGGGCAAAACACCTTGGAAATTCTGTGAAGGTTACAATTAATGACTGTAATGAAAATTCTGTGACAATGATTCAGGAAAACTGCCATTTAAACAAGATGAAAGTAGTGATGAACCCTAAGGAAGAGGATGACTGTGATGAAACTATGGAAGAGGGAGAAGAAAATATAGGCACTATTGAGGTGACAAAAATGGATGCCAATATCATAATGCATTTACGATCCTTTGATTTTATGTAAGTATAAATTGCTTATTAACACAGTTTTATCTGGGATATGCTTTGATCTTGAATATATAATTTATGTTTGTGTTTATTTGAAGAAGATTGAACAGTTGAGATCATGGACAGTTACTTGTTTTGTTTTTAGAAGTAATCCCATAGTTCCTGAAATACTGTGAAAGTACAGCCTTAATTTAACTCTTTTTAAAAATAATCATTGTAAAAATATTAAGACTTTCTTACTTTCAGAGTGAAACATAAGGTAAAGCTCAGAGGTTGGACACTTATACATCCCCACAGGCCAGATGAGTGTTGTTGGGCTGGTCTGTGGGCTAGACCAGGACTTGACCCCCCTGTGTAGTACGTGCTATGGGGCTTGTTGTGCATGTGGTATTCGACCCACTGCTGCAGGCAGTACAGGGGGCTTGGACCAGGGCACTGCATGCCCCCTGTGTTGTGGGCAGGGCATATGGTGCCAGGTCCAGCCCGCATGCCATATGCAGTGCATGAGGACAGAGCTGGGGCTGGCAGATGGGGTTGTTCCAGCAACCCATGGCCCAGATCATATGGCTCCTCAAGTTAGATCCAACCTGTGAGCCATATGTTTAACACCCTGATGCAGCTAAACATATGTCTGAAACTTTAAGCAAAATCCCTGCTTGGTTAAAATTGTTTGCCTTCGTGGGGAGAAATGTGAGGCTTAGACTCTTTCATATAATCTTAGCTAATTTGAAATTCATCTCATTAAACCAAACAGGGATTTTGCTCAAAGTTTCATAAAATTATAGTGGACCACTGATTTCAATCTGTTCTTAAATTAAAAAGTTACTTTTAATGGTTTTAATTGTAATACAAGGCAAAAATATTTAACTTGGGTGCCCCAAATGTTGGCACTCGATTCTTATATAACCATCAAATGAGTGGTTTGATTTTTATTTTTTTTTAGAAGCATAGTGCAATGCATTGGGACTTACAGCCATTCAAAATCTGTGAAGATCAGGTTACTTGTTTCTAACTGATGACATTTGCAAGTGTATGTACCCAATATTTCCAATCTGAGTCCTTGTTTTACATTTTGAAAGATGACAGGATAAATATATATATTTTGGCCAATATTCTTTTTTAAGTTCAGTAAGCTAATGTACTAGGATGTAAAAGCTTGATAGACATGTGATGCCTATTGTATTACCTAACATGTGTCTTGACTCCATGTTACTTAGTGGTGTGTAAATGATTATGGAGTACGAAAAGTATAAAAGGCATGCAACGAAATAAGTCTGTCTTTATTTTTCTACATATGTTGGTATATATATGAGGGTTTTTACATTTCTCCCACTCCAAGATTAAAAATAAATAGCTGTATGTGTATAGATTCTAATGTATCTTTATTTTTCAGACATTTGGACCCATTTGGAACATCTGTGAATTACCTGGATTCTGCCTTCAGAAATGTAAGAAATCTGGGAATAGTATCGGTGACTTCCACAGATATTAGTTCTCTATATGCGAAGGCTCAGCATGTTGCCCTGCGTCATTATGGCTGCAACATTGTCAGAACAGAGTACTACAAGGAGCTGGCAGCTAGAATAGTAGTTGCTTCTGTGGCAAGGTACTGTCACAACAAGTAAATGGTCATCAACTTATACATTTTGGTAGATTGGAAATACAGACATTTTATGTGGTTGCTAATGCCAATTGCATGGTTTTGCTTTTCAGAATTCTTAAGCTCTAAAACTAGGTATTGAAATACTAGTTTTGTACTTGAATATTTCAAGTTCACAGCTGTAGAACAATACAAATGTTTTAAAGTAAAATATTGGACAAGGTAGAAGACATTTACAAATTATTTTTTTTAATCTTCAGAAAGAGAAGGTGATATAATCCAGCCTTAAATTATCTGCAGTTTATATTATGTTCCTTTGTCATTTAGCAGCTGCTTTAGTGCAGCCTAACCACCTCCAGTATCTTACAAAGCTACTAAACAGTTATCTGTGAAAACGGCTTTGCTTTAAATGAAGCCATGGTGTCCTCTAAAAGTTGATGTCCTACATCTAGCAAACATGTATTCACCCTCAAATCCAGAACCCTGAGTCTGGATATTTTTCCATAAGTTAAATTTTATTTTTAAAAAATTATTTTTTGCTGTAAGTCTACATGCAATGCCTACCCAGCAAACTGTACATGAGAATAGTCCTTTTCCATGTAAATGTTGCCTTTTGACTTCATCAAGGAAGTGCAGGCTGCTGAACCGGGCCCTATGTGAATACATACAAACAAAATGGCAATCTTATGGCATAACAGTTCAGAAGCAGGGAGAGAAATCAGAACTGAAGGACTTCAAGATACTATAGGCAACATAGTTCGTGTGGTTCCCATCTTCTTGCTTATGGTAGTTTGTTATAGAATATTCTATCTATAGTGCTACATCCAATTTAACTTTTCACTGATTTTATGCAATCTCTTCCTGTGAAACCACAACACAGGTTGAGACTGTTATCAAAATGGCTTTTTTCGAGCTGTTCAAACTACATTTTCACCCCAAATCTAGTTGCATCTTCCAGCCTATTTTAAAGTATTCCCTTTTTTTGGTGATTATCCATTCCCATGGTAATAACTAATACTTTACCCCATTAGTCTGCATCTAAGTTAGCTATACTGGAGTCTATTTTAAATGTTTCCTTGCCAGACTTTCTTTCCAATTCCCTTAAATAGTATGTTCTGGTGCTCTGAAGTTCCTTCAGTTGGTCTTTCTGCTTGTTCTTGAAGTGTTGTGGAGTGGTAGTGGAGAAGCACTTGTTTAAAGAGACTTGTGTTGAGAGTTAGCTGGTGCTTCTACATAAGTAGGATGGTAAGCATCCTGATAATAGAGGATATTTACAAAACTTTTTAGTCTGATGGGAGAGAGTTAAAACTGGGATCCTGAGAAATTAAGTCAAAATGTGTGTTGCTTCTATATAGTTTAGCATTTTTCAAACAGTGGGTAATCTCAAATGTTACATATTTTGGAAGGCAGGATGCATCTGGTAAAGCTAGTCTTCATTGAATTCCCACAGTGATGTCCTTTCTTTTTGTTTTTGTAGAGCTGCTGCTCGATGCAACAAAGGCATTGAAGTTTTGCTTGCAGTAGCCCTAGAACACTTTGTTCTAGTAGTAGTGAGAGTTTTGAGAGGACCATCACCTGCAGATGATTCAGCAAAGAAAATTCGCTATCTCATCCACTGCCAATGGTGTGAAGAGAGGATTTTTCAGAAAGAGGGTAATATGGTAGAAGGTAAATGAGTTTTTTTTAAAGAGGCATAATCCCTGCATGTTTATATCATGTAGCACTTTAGGCGCATGTTTAGATCCACCATGTAAAAATGTATGTCTTTACTAGAAGTGTTTTTAATATATAGCATATAAACTAGCAGTGCCTACAGATGAGGGTATTCTTAAGCCAGCCAAAGATCTCTTCAAGAAACCAGCCTTCCCTTGTAGGAAGATAAACTGGAGGTATCAGTTTCCCTCTGGTAGTTCAAGTGTGGTGTTGGGGTTTTTTCATTCACAGTTCCTTAGGAACACTGGCAGTAGCAGCTACTTAAAAAGAAATCCACAACCCAGTCCTGTCAAATCTAGCTGTAAGGGAAAGGGGCTGGGGTAGCAGAGCCTAAAGCAGGAGTGGGCAAAATATGGCCCTCAGGCTGGATCTGGCCCACCAGGTAATTTCATCCAGCCCATGGATGCCCACCAACTAATTGTACCCCGCCCAGCTCTTCTGCCCACGAGGGTGGGAGCAAGGCACCCTCATACACACACTTCTCCCCCCTCCCCGCAACATACACTGTTGCACCTCACTCCTACCCTTGTGCACGGAAGGGCATGGATAGCTTCTTGGTAGGGATGCTGCTGCCACTGCCATAGGTGCCCAGCTTCTTCAGCATCCCACTCATACTGGATACTACGTAGGAAAGCTGCAGCTGGAGGGGAGCATGGGGCATGGCTGGCAGCAACTTGGAGCCTACGCCCGGGTGAGCGGCAGGAACACAGAACAAGGGTGGGCACGGTGTGGGTGTGAGGGAAGGTGGGGGGATGTGGGGACCCCCCACACACACACTGTCCCCCACTCCCTATGGTGCACAGCCCCCACTGGCAGCAGGGGTGTTTGTACCTGATGCAGGTACTCTCCCTCATATGCAGCGCTGGCCAGTGCCATACACCACTGACAGCAGCACCTACTCCAGACATGAGCACCCCTTCCTGCTGCTGCTGCCACCGCCAGCAGGAGCTGTGCATCACGGGATGGGGAGTGTGTGGGGGGTCCCCACACTCCTCACACCCCACACACCCACACTTCAAATCAAAGATTTAGTTCTTGATGAAGAAAAGTACCTTCCATATGTTTCATAGTTTCTAGGGTCGGAAGGGACCTGAGCAGATCATCTAGTCCGACCCCCTGCCGTGGCAGGAAAGAGTACTGGGGTCAAACGACCCCAGCAAGGTGTTCATCTAACCTCCTCTTAAAAGCCCCCAGGGTAGGAGCCTGCACCACCTCTCTTGGAAGTTGGTTCCAGACCCTAGCCGCCCTGACCATGAAATAGTGCCTCCTGATGTCTAACCTAAACTTATCCTCTGCCAGCTTGTGACCGTTATTCCTGGTCAGTCCTGGCAGTGCTCGGGGGAACAGTGACTCCCCCAATGCCTGCTGATCCCCCCTGACTAGTTTATAACAGGCCACAAGATCCCCCCTCAGCCTTCTCTTTTGGAGGCTGAACAGGTTCAGGTCCTGTAGCCTCTCCTCATAGGGCCTGCCCTGCTGTCCCCTAATCATGCGAGTGGCCCTCCTCTGGACCCTCTCCATGCTGTCCACATCCCTCTTGAAGTGCGGTGCCCAGAACTGGACGCAGCACTCCAACTGCGGCCTGACCAGTGCCGCATAGAGGGGGAGGATCACCTCTTTGGACCTGCTTGAAATGCATCTGTGGATGCATAAGGTACAGTTGGCCTTCCTAACTGCCTCCCCACACTGCCGACCCATGTTCATCTTGGAGTCGATGATGACTTCAAGATCCTTTTCCGCCTCCGTGCTGACAAGAGGGGAGTTCCCCAACCTGTAGGTATGGTGCCGGTTGTTCCTCCCCAGGTGCATCACCTTGCACTTGTCTGTGTTGAATCCCATCCTATTCTCATCCGCCCACGCTTGTAACCTGTCTAGGTCCGATTGTAGCCTGTTGCTTCCTTCTAGTGTGCCCACGTCCCCCCACATCTTAGTGTCATCAGCAAATTTGAACGGGGTGCTTTTTTACCCCCTTGTCCAAATCACTGATGAAGATGTTGAACAGCACGGGCCCGAGGACCAAGCCCTGCGGAACCCCACTGCCCATGTCCTTCCAAGTTGAGAAGGACCCATCCACTGCCACCCTCTGGGTGCGGCCCTCCAGCCAGTTGGAGACCCATTTGACTGTGTGGGTGTCTACATGACAGCCCCCCAGTTTCTTAATGAGAACGGGGTGAGAGACAGTGTCGAAAGCCTTCCGGAAGTCCAGGAAGACTATGTTGGAAACATAGACTAATCTATTTTTTAAATATATAGACATGACACATAAGATTATTCTGCTGTTAATATGTTGAGTTCTGAAACTTCAGATTTATACATGGCTGTTTAATTTATTGATTTTACTGAATAATGTAATTTTATCATACTTCTAACTGTACCTCTGGTGGCCTTCAGTGTTAAGCTACTGCCTTTTCCTCTGAAGGCACTGTGCTAGTTATTCAGGGGAGGGTGATAAGCATATCATGTTTTTCCGCCTTAAGAACAGAAATAAAATATATGTTGATGCAGTGTTATATCTAAAATCTTAAGTGCACATTTAATTGCAGTTACAGTCTCTGTACATACTACATATGTACTGTGAAAATTCTCTGGTTGAACTGAATTTTATGTGCACATTCAATCATAAGTTTATGAGATTTCCCTTTATCTGCTGGCTTATCTACATTTATAGTACAGTACCTTCAAGTACCACTTGCAACTATGTTAAGAAAGAGTTAGTATCTCAAGTTTGATGTTTGCCCTGTTAATATTTAAAATGGGCTGTTATTGATTGGGCATAGTATTTTGGTATCTATAATGTTTTAATCCATTTTGCTAAAATATTGAAGTATTGAAGTGATTTAATTCTGCTTTCTGGTTCAGAAAACCCTTATCGGCAGCTACCCTGTGACTGCCATGGCAGTATGCCTGGGAAGACGGCAGTAGAGCTGGGTCCTCTGTGGTATGTACAAAACACAGCCTAAAATAATTGCAGGCCTGGATTGGTATACATATGTGCCTGTTTTCTTTAGTCAAGTTTGGGGACCTACTGAATTCGCAATTTTGTGGATTCTGCAAAATCCAGCAATGCCCATGGAATTCACAAAATCCATGGAGGGGCGGGACTTACTGAGCACTGCAGTAGCTCTCAGGGGAAGGGAGGAGTTGCCTGCTTGAAGAGCTGCCTGTCATATGCCTCCCCCCTTCCAATTGGTGGAGAGAGGTGGGGCTGCATGACTGACAGCCCTTGCAGCCAATCAGCAGTGAAAGGCAGTGCCACTAGGGCACCTATGCCTGTCACCTGCGAAATGGTGCTCCTGCCCACATTCTGCCTATAAAATGGGTGGGTTTGGGGGGCAGCCCCTGCAGATTAGGTAGGTCCTAGTCATGTTGGTAGATCGCAGATCTTTACACAGAAAAATAATAATGAGGTAACCTTAAATTTTATTTCCTGGACCTGCTGAAGCAGTTCTACTGCACAAGGAAAATCTGGTTGAATAAATGCATATTTAAGGGATCAGGGGAATGAATAAACTGTAGTGAAATTCAGAATTTTGTCTGAAGTTTATGTACTAAATACCTCTGCCTGTCCACTAGCATTAAAGAGCAAAGTGGTTGGTAGTCATCAACAGTTGAACTCCCTGATTTCTTTGTACTAAAAAAAATATTTAAATTTAAGCTTTTAAGAATGATGTTGTAGAACAAAGCCAGGTTTTAGTAGTAATGGTGCGTTTAGCTAAGTGCCTTAAGAACACCAACCTCATTTTGATAGTGCATTCCTCTGATGTTCAAGCAGAACTGATAGACATGAAAATGAGGTGAGGTGACATGCCCAGTACATCAGAATAAGTGGTAGAAATGGGACCGGCGCTCATGAGGTTATACTGACATTCTCCAAAACAAAATAGGGTACAGTGTTGAATACAAGTATAGTTCACCTGGAGATTAATTTGTGGGAATCACTGCTAAAGGTACAGAAGCATCTTGGTTTAAATGAAAATGCTGCAAAATATTCTGTTCCTCTTAGCTTTCACTGTAGTTTTGTTGCACTGTCCAGGTCAGGGTCCCTCTTTAATACTGGATTCCTCAGAAGAATGCTGTTTGAAGCTGTTCAGCACGGCTTAGATGAGATTCAGCCACTTCTAAAAACATTAATCTGTGAAGCAGAATGTACAACTCTAAAACAGTTTTCAATCCATGGTCCTACAAGCCAGAACAAGCAAGGTAAGATAAGATGACAAGTTGCTTACAAAGAACTGTTGCAGTGGTAGGCTTTTTAGACAAAGCCACTCACTTGTTTTTATTAGCACTAAGAACTAATACTGTGCACTAGAAAAGGTCATGAGGATGTTCCTGGTGCCATAGACAGCATTGGACAGTAACTGTGCCATGTTATGAGACTTTTACTTCCTCTAACTATCTGATATTAGGGAATGCTGGAGGAAGGGTGGTAAACTTTGACAGATGTCTTGACCAGCGGGGAAAAATCCTACGTTGAATAAATATAGTGCTGGCATCTGATGCCACATTTGACAGTTTTTTTAGATGTTTAAACTGAACAAATACATTTGCTCTTAAGTGTACCAAAGCCTTACCTGGATGATTCCTCCTTTTTTTCTTTTTTGAGAAGGAAGTCTGCTCTTCATGCTTCCCTAGTCCTGGGATTCTCTGACAAGACTGCAATCTGTAGTATACTTTTCTAATAAGAACAGAAAAGATGCTACAAGCTTGACTAATGCCAGTTCATATTCGACAAGCTGGTAGTGAAAGCTTCAATAACCCATTACCTCTCCTCTTGATTATATCACTCTTACAGCTTTGCCCAAGGCTGAAGAGCTTAGGTTGCTCTTTTCGATGCTTTATAGATAAAAACAACTTTTAAAGTTTTTGTTTTGTGTTGTCATAGTTCAGCTTTAATTCTGACTTTATTGTATTCTAGAAGAGTGTGGTGTATTTATTAAAACACCAGATACTTCAACTGACTACTTTGTGGTACATGGTATGTAGTTCATTTGAATGTATGTGTTATGACTGCATGCAGACCTTTTGTGCTTGTTAGATGATAAACCACTGATAAGGTGGAAGATGTAGTGATATTATAGTTATGCAAGCCATTCTGACAGCAGCTTGAGATTTCCCCAGCTTTTTTTTTTTTTTAATGAATGCATGAGTCATCTGCAGTGAAGATTAATGAATTCTTTTTACAAATATTTTAGCTTTATCCAGAATGTTTCCTGGGAAACGGCAAAGAACTAATACTGGCTTTACAAAGGAAGTCTAACATATCTCTGCAGCACTTCCCTCCTATGGAGATGTTAGTTACAGAAAACCTTGCAACAGAAAGCTTTAAATGAGACAAGGCTTCATGTGCTTACCATTTCTAAGGAAAACATATAGAGGTTTTTTTTCTTCTCCCATAAATGTTGTACTTTAGTTTTTAGAGTCTTGAGCTTTCAAGCCACTCATTGCATCGCTGGGTGCATTACCCTCACTGGCATTTTCCTTTTTTCAGGTAAAAGGAAAAGTAATGAAATGATTCGAAACACAACAAAACGACAAAAGGCTGAGAGCAATGCTGAACACCCTGCCTTTTATTATAACATCCATAGGCACAGTATCAAAGGAATGAATATGCCAAAGTAAGGAACAGTCAAATTCCAATTTGAATTTCTATCAAAATATATGTAATAAAGGGTGCAGACAGAAATGATAACTGAAATATTTCAAATTTCTTTGAAACACTTGAAAGGGCCAGTTGTACATGGCCCTGGAAATATTTCAAAAGTGGTCCAGACATTCCAAAGTAATATCTCTTAAAATGAGGTTCAGGGATTTGTGCCAGGAGGTGCAGGAGAGGTACAGCCCCAGTGTGGGGAGTTGGAAGCAAAGCCACAAGTCTCTGTAGTCCTTTGCAGCGTCCCCTGGGTGGAAAGCCATGTCTGCATTTGTAACTTTGAAGCGTGCCACTGGGGGTGGGGGCAGAGGCTATACATTTCCCAGGGCTGAAAGAAGACCTTTTTGAAGCATTTCAAAAGCTACTTCTGTCCACACCTTAACTTGAAAGAGACTAACCTATAATAACCAATTCATTTTTCAGGTTAAATAAATTCTTGCAGTATCTGTCCCAAGCTGGATATCGAGTAAGTCGAACCCATTTTGATCCTATGGGAGTTCGTACAAATGCACCCTTGGCGCAGTTTAAGTCTATCCTTGTAAAATACAGCACTCCCACTTACACTGGAGGACAGGCAGAAGGCCCTGTCCAGTCAACTGAAGGTGCCCAGGCTGGGGACTATGTCCAAGCTTCAGTAGATGACAAATCAGGAAATACCGAAGTCACAGATGATAAATCAGGAGCTAGCACCTTGTTGACAAAAGATAACAATTCCAATGTTATTACTGCTGCTGAAAGCAATTAACTGTATGTTTTGAATTCAAAATTTTAGAGTTTTGCAACAAGGCAGTGGTCTTTTACCAAACAGGACTGGAAGGTTTTGTTTGCCAGGTACTTTAGCGCGTGAACACATTTTCAAATTAAGTAGCAACAATTGGTGATTGATCACAGTAAGTGTGGTCAATTTACAGTTAGTCAGGAATGAGATTGGAGGGCTATTTGCCTTTTTATATTCCACTTTCTGTTTTCAAACTGTGGCACTTCATGACTAACCTCAAATCTTTTTAAAGCCTTATTCAAACTCCTAGTACAGTGTTCAGAAGAGAAGGGGCCAAAAGTCTTAAGCAATTTTGTGAGTGTTGCTAGAATAATTTAAGTATGAAAGGGACAGTCATTCCTGCAGCTTAACCGGTTAGTTTTACAAGAGGCTGTGTCTTACGAAGGCACCAGAATGTTGCAGAATAAAATGCAGCACTAATTTTAATGAGTCAGAAAGTGTTGGTAGACTAATTTTACTGCTAGATAGCAAGCTTAATTTGGCACTCAGAGCCATCTGTTACTCTTTTTGACTAGAAGCAAAGAGTAAACACAAATGGAAAGGGGAAATGAAGCTACAACCTTTTTTACTGTTTGAAATTTTTATATTTAGCTATAAAGCAAGTTTTCAGTGGACAGATTTGTCATTTTAGGCAGCTGTTTTTCTGTTCAGAGAATCTGGACAATCACTGGAAACAAGGCACTGAGCAATGGTCAATTCAGTAGGATTTAACATATGGGAATCCTATATTCAAAGTGGTACAGTTTAATTAAGTTAGTACCTCTGTATAGGTCAGTTCATTTATCACATTCTCTAAATTAGCTTGCTTGTGAATTTCGTTTTACAAGACACGAACTTACAGTTTTTTCTCTTCACTGCTAGAAGTATCTTTTGCTGAATATACTGAAAAGACATTGTGTTTGGTAAATAGTTGTTTCTGGTTTCCTTAAATATATAGCATTACTCCAGTCCAACAAACAAATCTTGAGCTTGATTTTTTTTTCTTCTTCTTACAACCCTTAAGGCTTCTGTGCTAGTTTCTCTACTGGTTCTGGGATGTACTTCATTCTGCTTTTCAAACAGGATCTTCCCCCAGTGAGGGTAAATGTTTCAGTTTTAGTGGTGAGTTTTGCAGATTCTCTCTAGTCCTGTCACAAAGGCACTTCCTTCAGTTCCATACACCACTGTATCTAATGAGTGAGGGAGCAGAAATAATTCATGAATAAGTAATAAGTATGGGGGGAGGGGTGGAAATAGTGCATATTCTTGATGTACCATTTAGCATCCATGTACTTTGCTAAAGCAGGGACATCAAGCACACACAGCCATTCCCTCCAGCCCAGGGTATTCCTGGCAGACCAGGGAATTTAGGGGTGGGAGCTGCTCTAGAATTCTGGATTATGGGCCCCTGTTGGGCATGGTTGCTAGTGGCAGGGGATGAGCAAGGGCTAGGCTGCCACAGCTCTGCTTGTGCCACTGTCTCCATCGCTGGTCCCACTACTTCCACATCTGGAACTGGTCTGAGGAGCTCGACAGTACAGATCCTGCCCAGGGCAAGTGTGATTCCCATGTGCTAAAGAAAACACAAACTAAGAAAATTCCACAAATGGTACAGAGATTCTCAAGTCAGAATTGGGGGGGGGGGGGAATCAAGTTTTTCAGGTTGGTGAGTTTGAACTCAGTTGTCTATTGGAACATCCACACCCATGTGTTCATACTAAGCCTTAGGAAAAAATCAATTCCAATTATAGTAGAAGTGCCTGCTACCTTGTCGTTCCCTTACAGCAATCAGCATCAAACTGTTTAATTGAGGATGTCAGTAACAGCAAGGAATTTTTTTCTTCAGCATTCTAAGTTCAGACAGGTTGCCTAGAATGGTTATTAGCACTATAAAAGTTCAGTTTTCCTATTCATTAAAGTGTAGACCAAAAGGTAAATTCTGTATACCTGGAATTGGAAATCTTAATTACATCCAGAAGCAGCCTTTAAGGCTTAATCCTAGGTTCTCCCTTGCTCCCCACTCACCCTAGCTTTGGGTTCATCTATTTCTGGGCTTGCTTCAGTGAGACTGCTTGCAGCCAAAGGAGGGAAATTGAGGGCTTCTGTCCTGAAAATCCATAAAAGGAAGGTACTCAAGGCCAAAAAGAAAAGCTACCTTTATCAATTATTCTTTCCTGTCCTCCCTTGCCTTAACTAGAAAATATTCTAACCCACTGCTAAAGTGAGGGTAAGTGATGTCACAGCTTACTGCACAGCTTCATTGCAGCACTCTGTGACAATTAGGAAGTAACAGAATAGGACAGAGGTTGGCAACATATAGCCTATGGAGCCGCTGAATGCTGCAATGGAAGTAGTAGTTTTTACAAGCTACTGTCAGGACAAGAAAGTTAGCTCTGCCTTGCCCCCAGAGGAGCAACAGAAGTGATTGTGAAAAAGTAATCCCTTCTCATTTTTCCTCATGGAGATGACTCTTCTGGACAACTGAGGAAGATGACATGCTAGCATATTTTCATTAGTCTCGAATTACTGAACAGATGGTATTGGAATTATTTAATGGATACTTGAGATAATTAAAAGTTCTAGTTATAGAACACAACTTGGAACACAATTCTTAAGTTGCATTACTATGAGCTCACAAACTAATCATTCTGTTGGATATAGTTTTACAACTTAAGCTTCTGATAAGGGAGGCTGGAAGTAAGTTTAAGAAAAGAAGCTAACAAGGTGCAAAGTATCTGAAGAACAAGTTTTGTGCTACGCCTGTATTTTAAAGTTGATTGCTGATTCTCCTTGCCTCAATGTCATATTATGAAAGAAAATGTAGTTGCGTTGGAGTGTTATAGGATTTGGTATAACCAGGTTCTGGACCTGAGAAAGGGGGCTTGGCCAACAGCTCTTTCTACGTAGTTGGTCCAATAAAAGGTGTAAAAAATACTTGTCTCTCAAAAGAAAATGGAAATTCAGAGAAGTGTCTGGCTTTAGATAAAATTATACCATATCTCAGTGTTTTAGCACTTTAGACTAGACTAAATCAGCATATTCAAAAGTAATTACAACCAGATTTAGATTCCATTTATTTGAAATATATACACACACACACACACACACTCAAGCAGACAACAGTCAGCAGTTGAACGTGCATGGGAAAACCTAAAAGAGCTCAGTTTGTGTGAATTGATTAAAATCAATAAAATTCGATACAGACTTCTGGATGTTTCTCATGCATTTTGTTTCATTATGCTGTAACAACTTAGGGAGCTTTGTGCAACATGGAAAGGAAGGATAAGGCCATAATGAGCTGCAAGGAACAGTTTGATCTACCAAGCACATTGAGAAAGTATGGGGTAGCCTTTAGTTTTCTCAGCTAAAAAATAAATTATTAAATCTTCTCTGTCCAGAAGCTAGAATTCTAATATTATAGAAGCCTGAGTCTATCTGTCTGTCATGCTTTATTTGCACTCTGATTGGCTGACGGAAGCAGCCAGAGTGCTCCAAGCATGGAGGAGCGCCACCATTATTCTGAAGCTGCACCGAGGACTGGACAGAGGGTGGCTGGCCTCGCCTCCTCCTCCATTCAAGAGGCAGAACAGCGGTAGCATGGGGTGTTAGGTGGTGGCACCCCATCCCAGCCCTCTCTCCTCCCCGTCATTATTGGCCTGCAGTTGGCTAGTATGTTTAATATTGTTCTGATGTTAATGTCTTCCCTCTGCTGCCTCCTACCCTCATGCAACAGTTTTTTCTTAGAGAAGCAAAAAAAAGGGAAATGGTGGAGAGATCTTAGTTTAACAAATTGGAACAAATGTGAGAACAAATTCTAAAATTAACTATTGGCTAGCTCTTCGCTCTGCTATTCCTTCAGTTTAAAAATTGTTTTTCTTTAAGATTCACAGGCACAACTACAATACAGAGAACATAATGTAAGGAAAGATAATATACACCTAGATGATTAGAGCTGTTAGGAGTACCAGTGACCAAACTTATCTTGGTTTATCATCAGACGTTCAATATCTTGAAGAACAAAAGCAGAACTGTCGTATACAGTGTAAGTGATAGAGACCTAAACAAAGCAGTGTCCCAAGTTTCTGCTCTTACTTATTCCAGTGCATATGCCAACTACATTCAAAGCAAGATTCTTCATGTAGAAAAGGGAAAAAACTGGATGGGCTAGTTGGACAACATCT
The DNA here is from genome assembly GCF_001723915.1 of Gavialis gangeticus. Lineage (NCBI taxonomy): Eukaryota > Metazoa > Chordata > Crocodylia > Gavialidae > Gavialis > Gavialis gangeticus. Next base: position 966,008 of record NW_017728962.1, read on the forward strand.
CTCATGTAGTTTTAGTTCATTACCTCCATAAGAGTACTTGTAAGTATCCTTGAGGTCTATTTACCCTTATACTATCCATCAGTTGTCTCAGATTACTAATACAAGGAAAGGCGAGTTGAGAGACTGGTTGGGAAAGACTAATGAAGAGAGATGCCCTCTATTGACAAAACTAGTTGTCTTTTCACTGGATAGCTCCCCACCTTTACATCAAAGTCAAAAGCAGCAAGGTTTAAATAGGAAATGAAAAAGGGAGAGTTATGATAACCAAAAAGAAAAGCAGCATGTTGAATGAAATAGGAAAGAACTAGTTTCCTGCTTTTAAACAGTTATAAGAAAATGGAAGCATGTCCTACTTAAGTCATCTCTGATGGATATGGACTTACAACTTTTCAGTCATTCTTATTCTTCCAAAGTCAAACACTATTAAACAATTAAACTGTAACTTATCACCAGTAAACTCAGCTTAATGATTTCAAGCTTCATGGCTGAAGTAGTCTGATTTAGTCTTGACAGTTATGTCTCAGATGTGTGAAAAATAACACAGGCTTCATCTAGGAAGGAAGTGGCTGCCCATGAGCACATCAGGCTTAAGCTCAAGTCCCTCTGTTAGCACTGAATCTGTCAGATCCATTAAACAACTTGACCCTAAAGCATCAGAGCAATTGATTAATCAAGGTGTAGCTATATGAGAAATCAAAATCCCATCTCTGAACTAGAGACAGCTTTCTCCCTCTAGAAAGCTGCTGATGCAGTAGCTTGACCAGATGTGTCTAACTCATTTGGCCTTCTGGGCCAAATGAGGGGTATGGAGCCAGTCTGCAGGCTGGACTGGGCCCACAGACTGGCCAAATGATGCCCACGTGCTGCTTGCAGCACACCCCAGCCCTATAGGTGGCAGAGGGGGCCAGTCGGGGGTATATGCTAGGTGCTGCACGCTATAGTCAACATGCAGTGGCCTAGGGTGCATACTGCTGGTGGTGCCCATGCCAGGCTGGGCCTGTGCAATGGATCTGGCATGTAGGGCTGGTCTATGGGCCTGATTTGGACAGGGCCTGGATCCAGCATGCAGGGGTGGTCCAGTGCAGGTGCTACATGCCCCAGACCTACCCTGTGCTGTATGCAGCCCATGCCAAATGCATTCCACACAGTACATGCAGCTGATCAAGTTTGTGCTGCATTGTGGCACTGCTGGCCCAGTGGTACAGGTCTGTGGGCCATCTTTTTGACACCCCTGTATTAAGACAATGTTAAACTATAAAGGTAAATTTATATAATACAAGACATTTCTTTTACAGAGTAGAAAGTAGAAAGCTGGATTAAAGTATTATGTTCACAGCATTTTTGCTTTATTATTAAAATGTGAGACATTAGGTATGACTTCAGTTTCAGGTGCTGTAACTGTTCAAGTTACCATACCTAACAAGCATAGCGTAACAAAAAAGGATGTAGTTTTTAAACCAGAAGGCATATGAAAGTTGTTCTGAAAAATTAAAATTATTTATAGCACTAAAAAAGTCACAGTGCAATCAATGGTTTAATCAAAACACCTACATTATATATATTTGAAGAACATAAATATTTAGTAAATTCACTATGACAAGAAAATAAAAGGTTTCACATTCTTGCACGGTTTTTTTAAACTGCAGACAGAGACAGACACATTCAGAGACAGACACGGCTTAGCTTCACAAACATATCTTTAGTTTAAAGGGCTGAACATTATCTTAGATATCACAGTAGGAATTTGTTGTTCTGCTGCAACTAACCTAGAAGTTTCCCCATAAAATCTAAGCATTTATATCACAAAAAAACAGGATTATATTTAGTGGACATGCACTAGCAATCTATAAAACAGAACATTACACCAAAAAGTAATGAAGAGAGTATTTTAAAATAAAAACTCCAGCCTTCCCCCTCAGTTTTGGTGTTTGAAAATTTCAGTTCCATGGCACAGACTACAAAAGTTGTAAAAACATTTCAGATACGAAAGGAAACGAAGTTATTCAATAAGCCTATGGATTTCTAACACAGAGATGAAATTGACTCAGAAAACAGTCAGAGTGTATATTTACAAATGTTAGACTTGACTGACAAAATAATGGAAGGTTTGTTCCTTCCCAAAAAAAAAACGTAAGGATGTGAAAGAGTTAAATGTCCCAAACACTAGAAGCTCATTCATCTTGACTGCAAGTAGGGCATGAAAGAAGGAACAAAACCCTCTTGGTTGAAGTAGAGCAATCCTCACCTACTAGAGCAGAGTCTTTTCCCTTCTAGATTCTAACCCACAAAGACAAGAAGGCCTCATTGATAAGCCTTAGAGCCAAAAAGAATATTATTGTTGCTACTTCTCCCTAGTACTGAGTTTACCTTAATGTTAGCAGAGTATTTCCAGTAGGTGTAAATAGGGTTCATGCCAGGAAAAGACCAACACTGTTCAAAGCTCCTGGCAGATGTTATACTTAAGATGCAATTAACCTGTTAATTGCTTCTTAAATTGTAATCTGGCCACTTAATGGCACCACAAAAAAGGAAGCTAGCCACAAAATATTACACAAAATGTAATATTTTTTATGGCTGGTTTTCAACACACTTGAATGTGTGGCAGGGTTAGGATTCCCTTGGGGTCAAACTGGCCCATGTGTGGTCCCAGCCAGCTAATAATCAGCTGATTGTTAGCTAGCTAGAACAGCACCAGGGCCAGGTCAAGCCTCAGTGCAGTCCCAATCAAGCTGACAATCAGGAGATTGTCAGGCACCTGGCTTTCAACTTGGCAGTCCACAGCAAACCTTGGCTCATGATCCCAGGTTCCCCCTCCACTTATAAGTAGGGCACGACTGAGATCTGATCCCTTAAAAAAATTAAATTAAAATTAAAAAAAAACAACAAACCACATATCCTAACCATGCCTGCATTGTTGGGATCATATCCTATCGCACTTTTAAATCAATGTCTGTCAGAGGCCTAACATGCAGATAAACAGTAGCTGCAAAAATCTTACACCCTGGCTTACTGTCAAGTTTTAAAAATGTAATCTAAGTTAAGACACTAAGTGGTAAACTTGTCAAGTACTAACATTTTCTTCCAAAAGTGCTAAGCCACATTTGTTAATGCTGTGAGACTAAATAAAAAAAGAATACTCAGAGCAGCTTATGTTTTAAGCAGTTCTCTATCAAAGCTGAAGCACAGCTATTGATCATGACTGGTGGAGAGGAGGCTCTATAAAAGAGTCATTCCACTGGTGCATTACACCACCAGTATGCCGGAAATTATACAGAGGATTTGCTGCAAATTACGAGATTTCCAAAAGAGAATACTTTACAGGAAAGTCTCTTCCCAGTAAAATCTGTCATTATATTAGATATACCAGAATTCAGTAATTGTCAATTACACAGTTAAGCTCATATGCACAGTAGAATTCTGCCATAGAAACCAGATTGGAAATGAGAATGTATACAAAGATTGGGATGTTCTGTCCAGGAAAACACTTTTTGCTCTAAAAAAAAAAAAGGGAGAGAGAGAAAAGAAAAGAAAAATGCTAGTGTATAAATCCCACTAAGCAACAAGATTTTTTTTCTTAAAGTGTCAGAACTTCTTCCCCTAAGTCCTCATATTGGTTCACAAGAATGTTAATAAATTACCAAACATGCCCAGCTGCCATGGTATGATTACGATAGTAAATACTTTAGAGCCAAAAGTGGCATACTGTTACTTAGAAATATCATTATCATCAATTCATCATCATCATCATCATCATTTCTCCAACATCTTTTATAGTGATAGTGATTAGTAAACCACTACATTCAAAGCATACTCCCCACTACTTACTACTACTTCAGATTCCTTTTGACCACCCCCTCCCAACATTCAGTACTTTGAAGGGGCTGCTCTGTGTCAAGGATATTAACAGACCTACCAACTTTCCTGGACTAGATTAAGAGATTCCAAAAGGAACTTCTGCTTCAATATCATGCATTGGGAACAAACAAACAAGCAAGCACATCATTAACAATGGAATGAATCACAAAAGGTCGGTCATTCAATCTCCTGGAAAAAAATTAAATTAAAAAATAAAACCCAGAACACTGTCTAATCATATTAATAAAGTACAGTATGTTCATAAAGGAGTCTGAAGACATCCCACTTATTGTCCATAAAATAACGGTGGTGCCTCCTTAATATTAAGAAACCATAGCTATAAAAACAGAGTCCCAGCTCAAAGATTTTTTGCAAAGCTTATTTATGTTCCTTTGTTGGTGCGTAGTAGAGTTCCATGGGTTTGTTCACCTTCCAGTACTTCTCACTGACAAGCTCCAAGGAAAAGGAGCCATTTAATACCTAGAGGAGGAGAAAGCATCAAACGAGTGAAGAACAGCCCTATGTTGACGTAAAGCAAGTTTATACAAATGCAGTACTTCAGGCACAGTGAGTTCAAAGAAAGTAAAAAAAGCATTGGCATCTGAAATAGGTCAGAACAGTCCTGAATTAAGGACTACCTACTTTACATTCCTGCCAGTCTTACCAATGCCAATGAAGAAAGGTTCAGAGATTCTGCTGATTGTAAAAAGATATATATATATATATGTGTGAAATGTGGTTCATCAATCCAAACATAAACCTGGGCAAGGGACAGTTATACATATACCTTGTGGATGTCTCTGCTTCCTTTCTAGGACAACCTGTAGTTATGTTTGATTTTTTTTTTGATAAAGATTATATAAGTGTTATATTACTATATGTAATTTTTCTCTCACACACAAATATAGAGCAGTCCACTAGAACTGCTAGCAAAGACCCATCACAGGGTGTCCCATTCTTTAAAAACAGGATTTATATGCAACTGATGTGTCAAATACAGAAAGAACCTCAACCAATCACTATAGGATTTGAAATCAAACCAATCTATTGTGCCTCAGACTTAGACCCAAAAATACTACAGCTTTTTCTGAATTAGGCAGAAGATCTACTAACCGTGAATTGGCCATTGGCTGTAGCAATGTATATGGTGTACTGCTTCTCGCTGGCAGTGTCAAGATTCATCTGATTTGTCTCTCCTTTGCTGCGAAGTTCTTCTAAAGCCAATCTGACAGCTAAATACTTGGACAAGTGATCAACAGTAGCATTACCTGAGGTCTTTATATACCTGCAACGGTAGCAATAAGAGATGCACAGCACATTTGAGTCGGTTCTGCAGCAAAAAGAACAGGCAATAAAATGATTTAAGTTTGTCTACGTTAGCCTGTGACACCTGTAAAGAGAGTCTGCAATTTCGGCTCCTTGAAGAGCAGCTCCAAGACATAACTGACACGTTGAAGGCACTCACCTAGTCTGTGCACTGTCATCATTCTCCATGAGTGTAGGGTGAGGCCTGAAGACTAGCTCGATTTCACTAGCACCATCCATTACTGGATCTATTGCCACAGTTGTATTGTTATTGTCCAATTCTAGGCCAGAATCATCAGATGTTTTGGTCCTTTTGTTACTAGGCCCTGCTTCCTGATTGCTGTGTGTTGAGGCATTGCTGCAGTGCGAACTGTCACCATTATCTTCTGCTCCACTGCCATTCTCAATTTGTTGTTTCTTGCCTCTCTGTAGCCTAAAGATACATATTTAAACAAATATGACTTCATCAGCCAATCAGTATTCAGAATTCAAAGGGCTTGTTAAATTTTGATCTGCTAGCTCATTATGGTATTTCTAAGTACAGTTTTTTCAATCATATGCTACAGCAATTATAGTCAAAAGGCACCAAAATTTTCTAGTGATAACATTACATCTTCAGCAGTATTTTTCTGATACAATTTTCCATTAACATTAATTCTCTTTCATAAGTTATTAAGTACTCTAATATGATCCACAGTGAACTTTTGAAGAGATTTGCTTTCTTTTGTACCCATTAGAGACATGAACAGGTTTATTTTAAAAACATGAGTTCTGAAACCCTAGGTATTAGCACCTTATGTTTTCCAGATATTCATTGTAGCCTCAGTTTCTTGTAAACACAGCTCTTCTTTTTTATCCAAGGCTTCAGATTCTTCTGTGAAAGTCCTTCCCTCACCCAGCCACATACATTTAGGCAGAGTTATGTTGTTTTAAAGAACTACTGGGTTTATATTAGATCTCAGATTAATGCATCTCTACAACCACATTTGAGACAGATATGAAAATTCAGCTAACTCAAGGCTCTGTACTGTTTCAAAGTGCTAAGCATTTAATATTAGCATATTTTATAATACAGTATATAAACTATGAATGCAATACAATTTATGTCATTCTGTACTTAATACTTTACCTAAATGTTAACCCCATGAAAACCATCATCTTAGTTGTTTCAAGACCTATGAAAGAATCATCTTTGTTCTACAAGGGAAAGGAGTAAGCCCATGCCATTATGTAACTTACATAAAATATTTCTTATTTAGTTTTAGGTGCATACCTATTAATCCAATGCTACATTATACTATGTACAATTTGCAAGACTCAGAGAAAGCTGTCATTAAAGAGTTCAAGCCCAAGCATAAGACCTATTTGTACACTTTCTCCCATGATGCTAAGACTATGAAAAACTCCTAACAACAGTCTGTTTACCCAACAGAAAACAACCCTTTCTACTGGTCAAGTGGAATTTTGCTGTCAGGTTTAGATAAACATGAAAAAGTTAGAATGTAATCATATTTTAAGGGAGCAAAGGACCAATAAACTTGGGTACTTAATAAACAAGTCTTCAAAGAAGAACACTGTATTCTAACATCAGGATATACGTTGGGGCAGTCTTAAAACACAACATGTTAAGGTGAATCTTTGCCTCAGGTTTACTGTATTATACTATATGGGATCAAAAATATATTGTGATGTCTGTTCTTTTAGTAATATTAATCCTAGACGTTTATTGTGATACTGTTTTGATGTCCATGCTTCACACACAAGCACTGGTTTACATGTCCTGTCATTCTGTCATCATGGAAGGCGTGGAAAAATCAACACAGGAATTTTGCTGGTCAAAGTTTGGAAGTTTAACTTTTTGCAGCCTTGAAAGTTGTCAAGTTTTTGTGATGTAAATTTACTTTGAATCTTAAGTTCCCATTATGTGAAGAATAACTGGACTCAGGATGACTCCATACCTGTTCATGGCCTGAATCTTTAGACCTTCCTCAATGCTGTGGCTCAGAGCTTGCTGGTTATTGTGTTTGCTGATTCTTGCTAACACTCTTTCTTGATGGGCCTCATATTCATCCCGACTTGGGTAAATTTTACTGATGAGTGCATCAAAATTTGGGTCTGGTCTCAGAGATCTTTTAGAAACAAGCTTTTTACGACAAGTAGGACACTCTTTGTTTCTAAACAAAAAGAGAAGAAAAGGAAACAGTGATAATCATTACCCATGCCTGTAACCAAGGGTTCTGATTGTAGTGCCACATTTTTAGTCATACCACTTTCCTTACAACTTACTGTCCACAGCCAGCATCTCATTAACATCTTACAGAATAGACCCTTCTGCCTGTGCCTTTGATAGGCCCAGGTAGGTTTTACATTTGCTCCGCCTGGGAAAAAGCAAATTAGTTTTCTTCTTCTTTCTCAAAAGTCTTTAAAATGATTGTCCTAGAAATAGTTACGGTTTATTTAAATTATCTTATATACATATTTAAGAGTTCCATGGTCCTACTTACTACAAACCTGTTAATCTGTGGAAAGCAACATGTCCTTATGGCCATGAGTGGTGTCTAAGGGTCTCCACAGGCTGGGGACCCCTGTCCTATAGCCTCTCAGGCTGTTTTCACAAGGAAAAAGTATGTTCTTAATAGGAGAAAGCATCTTGGGGAAGATGCGAATGCCATTTTCCACATGAAAATTGTAACCTATTTTGATCTTTACTGTAGTTTTACCTCACTTTAGCTAACTAAAGTTAACAGTGTGCTTTTTTCACTCCCAGTGGAAGAAAGGCCTCCGTCACAGAGACTCCATTTCTGTCACCAACAGTTTTACCATTAATTGACTGGCTTACATATTATTCTGACTATTAACTAAAATCAAGTTATATGATGGAGACCGCTCTAGCGCTTCCCATTGCATGTTCCACTTCATTTAATAATGAATGAACATCTTTATCCCTTGATTATTTTCTCACTTCCCTTTCAGGATACATTGGAATTTATTTGCAGACCATATAAAAATCTATTTGTGTGTCTGTAGCTCTTCTTATCCAGGACAGGAATGTTACATTTCTTCCAGAACAGTCCATTACATTGGTATGTAGAGGAAATGTAGGCAGTTTTCTTAAGCTTAATCATGGAATTCTGAATCAAGGCACAAAAATAGTACAGACATCAAATGCAACCAGTCAGGGCAGGTCATGGCACTTATCATTAATATCGACAATACTAAAAATCAGCAATTACAAGATACATTTAACCCCACCCCCAACAAGTTATTAAACAGCCTAGACATAAAAAGACACTTTTGTGGTTGCTTATACTACTAGTTATAGATTGGAAAAGGTTCCACTCTCAGAGCTCAGTTCATTTTTGTAAGTGATGTAATGCAGTTGTTTTTCTGATCCTACTTAGGCTTTTTTCTATTTCTTACCCAAGACCTTACTGTTACCTTGCATGAGGCAATGAAGGAATCTGTATATTGCCTCCACAACATCTGGACTACTATGGCAGAACAAATGCTTAAATTACAAAATAATATTGGAAGCATATCATGCACATGGAACTGTATGTAGCATACCTCGGTTTCTTGAAATATGCTAGTGGTACCTCTCAACACATTCCAGCAGCCTCATTGGCTCATTTTGATTCTAAATCATCCTCCTCGCTGCTCTGGAATAAGGAAAGGAGTTTTGCACGTGTATTGTTTCTTACATACCCGCTCCTGAGGGCTGTAATGATACAGTCAGCACAGAAACGATGCAGGCATTCTTTTGTTGTCATGGTGTTTTTCAGCATATCCAAGCAAATGGGACACATTAGTTCACTGTGCAGGCTCCTAGGTGACACCACTATTTCCAGCCCATCAGTTATTGCTTCCTAAAATTGAAATGATATTTCAGATATATTCCTCAAAAATACTACGTGGTTATTTTTAGAGAGAGACTCTTAGATAGGGACCTACTCAATTCACAATTTCGCAGGAATCACGAAATTGGGCATCGTCCATAAAATCCGCAGGGATTTAAAAAACAAAACAAAACAAAGAAAAAATAACATACTAAAAATAAAATGGCTGCCCAGTGGGAGCCAGCAGTCCTTGTGGCTACTGTGGCCTGGCTGTACAGCCCATCAGGGAGAAAGGGAGAGGAGGATGGCCTGTATGAAGGGGAGCAGCCAAAATGGCTGCCACCCCCACCCCTCTCTGCTGATTTGCTGACAGGGCTGCCTGTTGTGTGGCCCTGCCCCTCTCCACCAATCAACAATGAGGGGCAGGGTCAGTGGGACCCCTGGGCAAGAGGCAGGGGGCCCCCGCTGCAATACATCTGTGAAAATGGCAGCTGACCCCATGATACGCCCATGAAATTGGCTGCTTGCCTTCTCGATTTGGGTAGGTCCCTACTCAGAGAATAGGAGATACCTTTAAAGCAAAAGAAGCCGCATGGATACATATTTCTAGTAATGAAACAATTTGTGATTGCCTGTATTTTTTAATGTTCTACCTTTTCAAATAGGAAATGATGCACTTTAACTACAGTCGTACAAAAAATTCTAACCTCATACTTGAACTAGAACTCTTGCAATTTATACAGAAAGGTATTATAACATATTTGTATGGAAGATACTTCCATGAAGTTAACTTTCTGTCTTGTATTACCTGGGGTGTCCTCTGCAATTCGTACAAACTGAGTTCCCACGTTTTGCTTAAAGGTTGAGTCCCATTTGTCTGCACAGCCTGAGACATGACTAGAAACAAAGAAGAGAGAAACAGATTACGCATGAACAGCCGCAAAATAAAGTGCATCTTACTAAGGCCCATTCCTTCCCCTTTACACAGGTGATGCTGATTTGGCATTTTTCTAGAAGCAGCATTCTCCACATTTCCTGCAGGTAAATTTGAGCTTTTTAATCTAGTAAAACAGAAACCCAGAACAAAGGAGCATCATAAAAAATTCCATTCCCAGGGACTGGAAGTGGCATCATAACAAACAACCAAATACCACTCTCAGTTAGGAACATACGTTTGTGTTCTTTTTACCAGAGCCATAAAAATACAACCGAGGCTATCCCTTAAGCATATTTTGTGACAAAACAATATCAAGTTTGCTAAGGTACAGTACCAACACTAAAAAAAATCATAACACCCAGGAAATACAGCATAAAATAGGTATACATAATCAGCATCTCACAAATACAAGCATCTTCTATGTATGAACACACATTTTGGTTGAGCAAGTATGAATTGCTACCATCCAAACTGCCCCCAGAAAACCTCTGCTCTCCAATGTCAGTGTTCCTGTAGGACTAAAATATGCTTCTGCTTTTTTCCTTCCCCACAAATACATTACAATACGATTTCCATTTGTAGCAAGTTAAAAAAAAATCAAAAACCCTGCCACAAATGGATGAGTATTTGTCTGGTGGGGGTGGGCTAGGTAAGACTAATTGGGGTTGGGGGATATTTAGGAGGTTTCCATCTGTAGGCCACAATTGCTATTATCAGTGTTAGTCAAATGCCTTCAGTAGATTTATCCTGATCTTATAATTTGCACAGAAAGTACACAGAATTAGCCATGATAAATCTCATCAACACTGCAAAGAGGAGGCTAGGGTGGCAAAGGCCAGGTCATAGCAGAAATGGTCACAGTGCAGCTGTCAGATTCCAACAAATCTGCGAATTCTACTAAATACCTTTCCACAAGGACACAAAAAAAGAAGGAAAAGAAGAACACTGCTCAGATATGTAAAAATAAGACTATTCTTAGTACTATTCTTCATTTCTCTTGGGTAGTACTAGTAACTAGTCATTCATTTTAGTATTCGCAATTACTTTTTGGCTCTTGAACAAAGTGTACCTTCAAAAAGAATACAGCATAGACTAGAAATAGAACTATAAATCCTTCTATAACGGGCAGGCAAAATACAGCCTGCGGGCTGGATTTGGCCCACCAGGCCATTCTGCCCAGGCTGCAGGGCCCCTAAAAAATTTAGAAAATTAATATTTATCTGCCCCTGGCTGCCTGTCAAACATGACAGGAGGCAGAGGCAGTAGGACCCAGGGGGAGCCGGCAGCAGAATGAAACAGCCACGGTACCAAGTCCAGCCCAGCTCCGCCCCACCCCGAGCCCTAGCCAGAAGCCTCTGCCTATCAGGGGCTTCTGGCCCAGGACTGGTCCTGCCTCCCTGCACCAAGGGAAATACAGATAAAGGACGAGCGGGGAGGGAGGCAGACGAGGACTGTGGGCGATCGCCCCAGTCCTCGGGGCCAGCTGAGCTGGCTCCTGCAGTCCCAGCACTGCAGCTGGAAACCGTGTGGTGCCAGCTGACAGGCGGGGGGAAATCAGGGAATTGGCTGCAGAAAAGGGGGGGGGGGGGCAGCAAGCGGGTGCACAGAGTGCAGCGACAGCAAGGCGGGAGTGCACGGCCCATGCCAATGCAAAGCCAGTGCCAACAGGGCCCAGAGTGGAGCAGCAGGAGCACGGGGTCCAGGCTGGCAAGGGCTCTATGGAGGCAGGCTGGCTCCCTCCTCTCCATACCTGAGCAGCACAGCACAGCCCCCGTGCTCCTGCTGCCCCGCTCTGGGCCCCACTGGTGCTGGCCCTGGCCCCAGTGCAGCAGCACAGATCCTATGCTCCTGCCCAGCTGTCACTGCACTCCACACACCCGCACACTGCCTCTTCCCCCTGCCTACTGCAGCCATTTTTCCGCTTCCCCACCACCACCACCACCCACCCACATCATGTGGTTCCCGGCTGCAGCGCAGGGACCACAGGAGCAACGGGGACATGGTGCTGGAGCAGCTGGGGCAGAGAGGAGTGGGGGGAAGCAGCAGCAGAAGGGCAGGAGTGGCAAGTAGCAGTGAGTGGGAGCACAGGGCCCACACCAATGCCCCAGGACCAGGAGTGGCAGGAGCACAGAGCCCAAGCTTGCAGAAATGCTGGCAGGGGTTCTGCCTGCTACAGGGGGAAGAGCAAGCTGTGGGCAACCCCCCCCCCCCCACACAAGC
>NW_017728962.1:983160-989303 GCF_001723915.1 Gavialis gangeticus
ACTGCAATGACAGGGCAGAAGATCCTAGGAAAAGGACCATGTCCCTTGCTCAGAAGGCATATTCCTCCACAGTCTGTGCCAAAACTGGCATATAGAAAACATTCCTTCCTGATGCCAAATTTGGCTGAAGACCTGAAGAGCAAGACCCGCTAGCCAGGGACCTGGCAGAAGCATCGGTGCACCACAGCAATATAACCCTCCTAATCTTAGTTGTGACCCAGATCCCAAGGCCTCAGAAGGCAACCCCCCCTCCCCCAAAATAAACAAAAAACCTCCCCCACATCCCACATACGCACAAACCTATACCCACCCTCCCACAACTTACAAGAGTAAGACTTCATTTTAAGCTATTATGCAGTCATCTCTATATACACTACACAAAAGCATGTAAATCAGGACAAAAATCTTTTCTGAAATGAAATTAATGAATGTTGTAGTACATGCCCAGAAGAAAAGTTTCAACTCTTCCATTCCCAGGAGAGCTAGTCTGGTTTAGTGGCTACAACAGCACATGGGAGGAGGAAAAGGAGGCAGTGGCAAGTTCACAGCCCATGCGAAGCCACAGGCAGCAATGGCTTTTCCCAGCCCAGTGCAGCTGTCAGCACACAACTGCCCAAGACTGGCAGCAGTAGCACAGGAGGCAGAGCCACATGCTGCGACAGACAGGCAAGGCTTCTTTTCGACCACTCGTTCCATGTCTAATGGGTACTAGTCCCCCCACTGCCGCCATTTGCTTGCATGGGGAGAGGGAGGCAGAAGCAGTACCCGCCTGGCTGCTTTCCCAGGGCATTGCACCACTTCCCTTCCAGGCTGCACTGTGGTGCTAAACAATAACTGCAATGTATTACTGGTATAAATATACTTACTGTTTAAAAGTTTAACTTTTCACAACCCTAAGATGGAAGAAGTACAGCACACAGGTTAATATGCCTGTTCTGTTCCCAACCACACAGCAGGAATAAAACAGTCCGTGCCCACTGAATTCTTTGATAAGAAATAGTTCTTAGCAAGACAACTATTATAACTAAACAGTAGCTTGGGGCTGGAGAGACAGCAGAATTGGGAGATGATAGATTCAGGCTGTCTACTTCAATTTTCTGCAGCATAAATATTTATATTGTAAAAAGACATTTTACTTGGCATGAGAGATATATGTATGGGTAAGAGAAATGAGACATCCATTTTAGTACCCTAATAGACTTCTCAAATTGACAAACTGCCAATAGCTAATTCCAAATTGTCAGCTCTAAAGCAAACCCATTCCAAGACCCCAGGCAAGCACTGAACTGTAATGTCAAAATCCTGATGGTTTATTGAAATTGTTCTATAGAAATATGCATTTTATTATTTTACGTAACTACGGCTCTCAAAACAGAAGCAATCTTACCACCAGGACAGTTGTCATAGGTAGGAAATATAGCTGTTTGCATAATATTTCCCTCACTGCAAGCCCACAATTTATATTGATGCTAAAGAGAATTACAGATGCATAAAGGAAGATTAGTGCCTTTCCCTTCAAAGAGTTAAGTTGCATGCTGCTACCACTTATTGTGTCTAATAAGGACACAACCTTTATTACTACTCTCTGTCTGTTTTTAGATACCACTCTTAGGTGCTTTTAAAGCAAACTCATTCAAGTAACAACCATTTCAACAGCTGGGAGCAGGTGGGAACGAAGGTGCTAGTTCATATGTATTTTTAACACTTCTGTTGCGACATGCCATCAGGCTGCAGCTGATTGAGTTTTGAAAGGATATCAGGGCTTCTGAAAGCAAAATACAATCCAGGACACATGCAATCCAGTTCATTAATTGTCAGCAGTTATAATTCCCACCGTAGCCACTCAGAGAGGGGGAAAATGGTGTACATAAAAAGACAAAAACAGTATAATTTTTATGTACTTCTGGGCTGGGGGGAAGCCAGCACCTGGAAAGCACGTCGGGAGGTCCCTCCTGGCCCTACTCCTCTATGATTCTATGAACTGCATATTCCTTAATTCAGGTCAACAAGATAAACCAAGGAAGGGTCTCTTTTTAAAACTCAACAATCTGTTTTGACTTGCCAGGTTGAAGAGGTTTTCATTCAGCTTAACTCTTATTATAAAAGGGTTTATAGACAAGCCTACATTTCAGAAATTCTCAGTAGACTTCTTAGCCTTATAAAAAGCAGGGTTTTTGGCAAAAAATGAGCAAGAAAAAAAGAAAAGAAAGGATAACCTTGGGCACAACTTTTTCCCAAATTACAAAATCCCGAGGATGAATCTACTGAGAATTTATGAGAGTCTCCTGACCATTATAGTAGCAGTAAGGCTACTCATGCTACCTGATGTGTGGTGGGTATCTCTCCTGCCACACACACACACCCACCAATGACTTGTGTGGACAGATTCAATCATAATGGAACTGTACTGGTACAAGACTTGTCACAGAAATAATCAGGGTGAGTTTGACTTAAATAGATTTAAATCATTATTTAAAATCACAATTTAAAATGGCTGGTCAGGAAGCCTCAATTTAATCGCTGTTTTCTACAAAGCGCATTCGTGTTGTTTGATGTCCTTTATTCACTTAACTTCTTGAAACTTTGCACTTTTAGAGAGGTAAAGGCTCTACTCTGTGTGCATAAAGTTGCAGAGACAAGACAGCTGATGATAGGTAATCAGGTCTCTTATCCCTCATCTCCATATACTGCTGTTAACAAAGATGTTATCTTTGGAGACACAAATCCACAATTTGAGAACTGAAACTAAGCATCACAGAGATGCTTAATGGGATCTTCTAGACTGAGCACTGAGTCCCATTGCGTACGGTGTTTTCTTTAATCTTTACTAATCTATAGAGGAGCCTCTGGGAACCCCTTAAGATTGGGCCCCTAATATAGTCCATGGCCTGTTGTGACCTTTTTAGAAGAGTTTTCTTAAAAGGTCATGATTGTATTGTCTCAAATAGTATATAATTAGACATTATAATCCATATTCCATTATAATATCTTTGAGCTTCAACATATCTTAAATTAAAACCATCTTTATATATGTTCATTTTTTTAAAAAAGCATCTTAACAAAAAAAAATTAAAAAATACGATTAAATAAAAAAAATCTGATTTAAAAAAATTCCGTTTTCATTTTTAAAAAATAGTTGATTTTTATCCACCCTGGAAACAATCTGTGTCTGCCCTATATAAGCAGCAAGCATATCTTCATCAATACTTGTACTGAAATACTGCTTAGAGCAGTGGTTCTTAGCATCTTTAGATCTGTGGCACTTATCTCCTCACACCTCACGACATCCTTCAAAAGATATCACAGCACCTCAAGGGGCCCCAGCACCCTCATTGAGAACCACTGGCCTGGGAGCCCCAGGCAGGTCACGACAGCTATCTGCAGTACTGTGCTTATCACTTTGAAAATACTGTCATTCACAAGTTAAGAGTAATAAGATGTTTAAAGTTACACACACAAAAAACGCAAAGAGTTTCACACTGTCTGTCTTCACTAGGGGTAGTCACCCATTTTCAGGAGAAAAACTGAGTGGGGGGAGGGAAGAGCATGGGTTTCCTTTACCAGAAACATTTCTAGAATTAGCAACATGGTCAATCTGGGCAGACTTGGATACGGCAGACCATTTTTCACTAGATTTTCCATCTACCTTGCAGATAAGCCTAACAGGCATTGCACCACTTCAGCACATTTCAAACTCTCTCCAGCAGAGCAGTTCTGTACAGACTTCCCTGATCAACACGTGGCCTATTTTACTTATAAAAGATTTAGAGATAACACAGGAATACCGGTCTGTTTAAAACACTTTTCTATTAAAAAAGCTAAATGTGACAGTGTTGGGTTAATTACTAGTAGACAAACTTCAAGAGGGGAAGGTGCCAGTATCTTTCTCAGAATGGTTAACAAGCAATTTCCAATCTATGGTCAGTAAGCCACTTCTTCACAAAGATATGTACCAAAAAACTATTCTGTCTCCACTGTTGGTGTGTTGAAACGAAATGGCTCACCATTTTCAGACCATCTTCCTTGCTCTCTCTCTTAAAACAATGTAAATCTGTTTTAGCCAAATCAGCAGTCTCCTGTCATCCAGGCACAGGAGCATGCATTCCAGTCCATGCTGCTGATTTCATTTTTGAGTGCAGTCTAGGATCCTAGTCTTCAGTTAATAAATGCCTCTGTCACCATGGGTATATTCTTTGTCTCTCACTCTCTTCAAACCATCCCAGCAGCTGGAATGCTATGTAGACAATCCTCAGTTTTGTAAGTCTTGCAGCAGGACCTACCTAACAAAAAATATTTCCCCTGGGTCTTGCTAGCCATAGGGTGCCTATGGTTTGACAAGAGTCAGGATATGTTTAAGCTTGTGAAGCAATACACTGCTATTGGGCTTAGAGCATGAATTAACTCCAAGAAGTCTTATGTCGGTATTATCAGACAAAAGGCAGGGCAGAGTGGAACTTCAGGGCACATCTACACATGCACATTAATGCACAGTGGCCTATTCTACTGTGCATTAAAGTGCTGCATAAAACCTGTGCTAATACACCGGGAACAGGCTTCTGCGCATTGTCACCTAAAAAACATGCACTTGTGCTACTATGCATTAGCACGCTCTAATTTGCATTTATTTAGTACCTCATATTGGAGGTACTAAATTTAATGCGCATTTGGAAAAGTACGTTAATGCATGTGCAGATGCATCCTTAGAGATGAACTAGTTCAGAAAGGTGTAAGCTTCCACAGGTAACAGTTGACTTAATCGGATGTTACGAATAAAAACCTTGCAGGAAGCAGGGGTCCTAATAGGAGGACGAAAAATCTTCTTTTCTGGTACTGTAGTTTTATTTCATCTAGATTATCAGGACTTTTCATTTAAACTATAAGAATAGTAAGGCAGTGGAACAGACTACCTAGGAAAGTTGTGGAATCTCCTTCCTTGGAAGTATTCAAGAATAGGTTGGATGAGCATTGTTCAGGGAAGATCTAGGACTAACTCAATCATCCCTGGAGTGTGCTGCTAAGAGCAACAGTTGGGCGATAAGGAGGCCCCTGTACATGCATTGCTTGGCAATTGCACAAAGAGCTCTAGAGCCTAGAGCAGATAGAAATTGGAGAGGACTATGCTCAGTAGCAAAAGAATGAAACAGGTCTACAACTGGCTTGGTTAAGAAGATTAAAGAGCTGAGATAAATTTATGGAAGGAATAGGATGAACAGAAAGAAGAATTCTGACACTTCAGTTGGGTTGAAGAGTTTTGTTTGTGGTTCCCAGGTTACAGTTCACAGTGGACTGTTTGGTTCCTCCCTCCCACCCCCCAAATGCTTCTAGATTGCTGATTGCCACATGGGGCTGGGAAGGAATTTTCCCCTCCTGCTACTGCAAGTACCAGGGATCCCTCCTCCTCACTTCTCACCCCCAAAACAAAATCTTCAGAAGCACTGCATGCCCATTAGAGCTAAGGCTTGGGATTTTGACTGAGGCACGCCAATACTGCTGCTGGAATAAAAAAAACTCTAAGGTTCCTGGCTAAAGGACCTTGTGCCACCACTCAGGGTCAGATCACCACATTTGGTTTCCAAAAGAAATTTTAACCCCAGTCAAGCTGTCATGGACTGCAGAAGAGTTTGCCTTCCTCTAGAGCAAGGCACATGATACTCTTCCTTAGACCTCACAAATATATTTAACAATTACCTCCTGTCATTGCAAGTTAAGGTTCTTAGTATTTGGGGGCATTGTACCTGATAATTGTGCAAGAATGCTGGTTATGTAGTTTTAAGAACAGGTTAGGCAAACACTTGTATGCAATTGTTGTCTAAACCGTAATCCTGCTTCAAGCAGAGGGTTAAAGTTCATGACCTCCTGAGGTCCCTTCTAGCTCTATTTTTCCATGATTTCATAGATTTTTCATAGACATTAGGGCTCAGAAGATCGAGTCCAGCCCTCCACCCAAAGGGCAGGAAGTCAGCTGGGGTCATAGGATCCCAGCAAGATAAACATCCAATTTGCTCTTGAAGGTGTTCAATGTAGGTGCTCGAACCACCTCCAATGGCAGGCTATTCCAGACCGTGGGGGCTCAGACAGTAAAGAAATTCTTCCTTATGTCCAGCTTGAAACGGTCTCGCAGTAGTTTATGACCATTCGACCTC
>NW_017728962.1:989680-992962 GCF_001723915.1 Gavialis gangeticus
TGTCAGGGCCGGCTGACTTGAAGGTATCCAGCCTCTCAAGGTGTTCCTTCACGAGGTCAGCATTGATAGAGGGCAGGGGATCTCCCTCATCCAGACCTCCCTGTCCCATGGTTGGCATGGGCATCCCATGGGACAGAGGAAAGACCAATGCAAAGTACCCATTTAATAGGTTGGCTTTTTCCTGGGCGTCAGTTGTCAGCTGCCCCATCTGGTTCAGCAGGGGTCCAATGTTGCCCTTGTTTTTCTTCCGGCTCCCCACATATCTGAAAAAGGACTTTTTATTGTCCTTGATGCTCAAAGGTAGTTGGAGTTCAGTTACAGACTTGGCTTTCCTGGTTTGCTCCCTGCAGGACCGGACCAGTGCAGAATATTCCTCCTTGGAAGTGAATCCCATCCTCCATCCTTTGTAGGCCTGATGATTTTACCTTGCTTTCAAAAAATACGTTTTTTCCACAAAGCGAAGACTACTGGAATTTATCCACCAATGCAAACAGTCTGTCAGAATACATCAGTAGCAATGCAAATGACTGCATGATACCAGATAAAAATCTACAGACAACAAATCTAAATTTCAGTTCACCAAGAAGCACTCCTAATGAAGAACCTCATTGCATACTTTCATCATATTTTTCAGAATTTAGTTATGTACACACAAGAAATAGCATTAGGCACAGTGGGAGAGATCACTAACTATCCGGAACAAAAATTAGATACGGATATTTGGAATTTCACATAAAGTATAAAAAAAAAAAGTTAGCCACTTAGGCATACCAATCACAACAGCACCGCCAACCCAATTCCACTTTTTTTTAAAAAGGCATGACATTTTACTTAAAGCCGCTATGCAAGACCAATAGGATTACAGATTAACTATCAAAGAAAACAAGTTAATTCTTGTCTCTCTTGCAATGATACTGCAGTTTCTAAATTGGAAATTAACTACAGTTTGGATAAAATAAGACTTCCTTCACCCAATTCAAAATATTCAGATAATTGTTTTTTCAATTCACACTCCAGCTCTAAGCTCAGCTAGGAATTGCTGAAGTAAATGGGAAAGAGATTGTGCCCACTGCATTTCTGGCCAGAAACATGGGAAATGTTGAGAAAACCAGTTCTTGTGGAATTCGCAGCTCATTTATTATTTTACATTCAGTTGACTATTTCTGCAATCCTGTACACTTTTTTGACAGGTGGAATTTTAAGTAACTAATACCTAGTTCTTGTAGAGTGTTTTCTGTCTTTCCAGGATCACAGCTGTATTCTAAGAGGCAGTGGGGTGACATAGGTGGGGTTCTGGGTTCAAAGTCAAAAAGATTGAGGTTCTGTTCCCAATTACAAGCCTATCCGATTCTGTGATCTTGGACAGATCAGTTCATTTTGTCTCATCTCACAGTGCTCCTGTTTCCTCTTCCTATGTGTATTTTGGACTGTGAGCTCTGGAGTACTGACTGCCTCTCACCAGGCACATATTGTGCCCAAAGTGGAGCAGTGATCTCAATATAAGACTACACATTGTTGAATACAAACTTTAGAAGAAAAAAAAAAAAAGCAACAGATTAAAAGAAATGCATTCCATTGGCCAGCCTTATCAGTACCAAGTTTTGATGTCAAAAAGCATGCTGAATTAAACCCAATTAAATCCTAAAACTCAACTGTGATGCAATAAAGAGAAGAAAAGAAAAAGCCAGTAGAGAAATTCAAATCAAAATGTCAGCTGGGTTCCCAAAAACCTAATTCCCAAATCTCAAACAGCTGAAAAACTCTGAAATAAAGCACCTACAAGCACCCACTTGGCACACTGACTAAAGCAATATACAGTGGAGTATTAGGGTGTCTTTACTATAAGTTTCCAGCATTTGCAAAAGAGTCACAGTCACCTTCAGTCCTGATCTAATTCTCATCACAAATTCAGTCGACACTTTGTTGGCCAACTTGATCCTTTAAAACATTCCTGTGTGCCGAACATGACTGTGTAGTTCAGATCACTTCTGAGGAGTAAGATTTCAGTAGTCAAACTAGCAGATTTCAAGATATCAACATGGATGACTTAGCATCCATCACAACATCTTACTGTCAGTTATCATTTAAAAAAAAAAAAAAAAAAAAAAAACTCCCTGAGACTTGAGCCATAGACTCATACCATGAGCCAGACACAAAGGGACTATTATGTAAGCTACCAAAACCAGGAGAAAATTCTTAACTTGATTAAAAAAAAACACATAACACTAAAATGATTGGAAGACTCACAGCAAGACTTAAAGCTGCATCAACATCTTTACAGAAACTTGCTGCAGCAAAACGGAAGGTATTTACTAGGGCTGTGCAGAGCAGGTAGTATTCGATTTGACAGCCATGTCGAATATTAAACCGGGTCCCACTTCAATTTGCCATCTGCTTTGACTCGAGGTCGAAGCTTAGTCGAATATTCGAGCTGCTTTGACTTCCCCATAGGCTATAATGGGGAAGGTCGAAGCAGGCTAAAGTTTCGGCATTTCTTGTCTGATCTTGATGAAACTTGCAGGAATGGTAGCTCCTGAGGAGCCCACAAAGCCTGCCAACTTTCAACAAGATAGGTTCAGGGGGTTTGGAGAAACAGCACCCCAAATTCTTGAGAGAAAACCGCCTGTGACTTCTGCGTGGAAAGCCACAGGGAGCTCAAAACTGCAGGCTTGCTAGCCCCTGAGGAGCCCACAAAGCCTGCCAACTTTCACAGTGACAGATGGAGGGGTTTGGGGGAAACTGCACCTTAGGCTGCTGACAGACAAAACTCATGATCGAGATGGAGCGAGGAGGGCGGCATTCACTCCACCTGCACCTGGCACTTGGGGACCCCGGCAGCAGGAGGTTCCCCTTCAGGAACACCAGCTGCTCCACCAAACAGGATCCAAGCAGGTGCAGTGGGGTGTCACAACATCTGCAGCCATGCTGAACACCCTCTCCCTTGGCACACTGGCCGGTGGACAAGACAGGTATTCCCGGACAACTGTGGCCAGATCCAGCCACATCAGGCTGCAGGCTGCCCAGTAGCCAAGGGGTTGCAGTCCAGGGGCTCCACAGGCTCGGCAAGATAGGCAGACACCGCAGCGTGAGGGCTGTCTGCCTGATCCTGGGGTCTGGTGGGTCTGGACCCCCTAATGTTTGCCATGGCCTTAGCCCATGTTGGCAGCGCCTGGAGTGGAGGGGAAGACTGGCTTGTGGATGGCAGGCTGGGTTCAGGCAATGGATCCCCGTCCCACTTCCCCGCCTCCGCCGTTCCACCTCCGTCACTTTCTTAATAAGTAC
>NW_017728963.1:0-12222 GCF_001723915.1 Gavialis gangeticus
GGTCCCTTCCAACCCTAGAAACTATGAAACTATGAAACCCAGGAATCCTGACACCTATATCTCCAGTCTCAGCCAACATCTGCAAGTCGGAGGAGTGACTGTAGTGTGGGCCAGCTCACCCCAACTAGCTTTGATGGAGCTACAGCAGATGCTAAGAACAGCAAACATGGCAACCTAGGCTATACAGGCCCAACCAGGGCCATGGGTATGGACCAGAGGGGTGAGTTCACACCAACATCTCTGCCCTGAGCTACCTCTCCGTCGTAGAGTGGACACAAGCCAGAGGCAAGCTGAAAAGAGAAGGAAATTACTCCAGCACAGAGGCATGGCCCAAAGATCTCCCATCTAACCCTTGCCCCTTCTAACCTGGTGTCCTCCTCCGTCACCCGGATGGCATTGTGGAAGCCCAAGGAGTGAAGATGCTTGTGGAAAAAGGATTCCTGAAGGCAGAAGGAGAGGCAGGTGTTACTGGGATGCACTTCAATGAATAAGTTTCCCCTTCACCTTTGGGAGGAGGCTGCTGCTTGCCAGAGCAGAGCCAGTTTTGTGAACAAGTCCCTTGCCAATCTGCTGTGGCCCTCATTGAGAGGAACCTCAACGAGGAGCACATGGAAGCAAAGGCCCAACCCTGACCCCAGCCTGGTCCTGCCTCACTCCCTTACCCAGCTCCTAGGGGTGCAGATCTGGCAGCAGCGTCCCACGAAGGGGCGGTGCACACCCAGGAAAGGGGTGATGATTTCCAGCTTCATCCCAACGGCCGGTGGCCAGGCCTTCTCCTGAGGAAACAAACATCTTGAGAAGCTTGAGAGAGTCTAGAGAACAGCCACACATGATCAGGTCAAGAAAACAGACCTTACGACAACAGGCTGAGAGCCATGGGGCTCTTCAGCCTGGAAAAGCACAGGCTCAGAGGCGATCTGATGGCTACCTATAAGTCTATCAGGGGTGTTCACCAGGATCTGGGGGAACATTTGTTTACCAGAGTGCACCAAGGGATGACGAGGTTGAATGGTTATAAGCTCCTGCAAGACCGTTTCAGGCTGGACATAAGGAAGAACTTCTTTACTGTCCAAGCTCTGGAATAGCCTGCCATCAGTGGTGATTCAACCACCTACTCTGAACACCTTCAGGAGAAATTTGGATGTTTATCTTGCTGGGATCCTATGACCCCAGCTGACTTCCTGCCCCTGGGGCAGGGGGCTGGACTCGATCTTCCGAGGTCCCTTCCAGCCCTAATGTCTATGAAAATCTATGAAAAAAATCTGTCACCCCCAGCTCCTCCTTCCCCTGTCCCCCGGGACCCTGTACCAGAAATAAAAGCTTGGCCCAAAAATGGCTCCTAGGACTGGAGTGCCTGAACCCCACTGGCTTTCAGAGAGCCACAGTCCTCATCTGTGGGGCCGTGGCACCCTCCAGCCTGCCACACTGCTCTGTGGAAGCTGCCTCTTCAACTGGAAACAAGGTGGGGGTGCCCACTAGAAGTGTGGGTCTCAGACACCTCAGGAGAGAGGCTTCTAGTACTCGCTCAGTGGGTGGTAGCTCCTGCAATAGCAAAGCTCCTCGAAACAGGACTTGAAGCCTTTGCTTCCAGTACACTGCTCCTGCTCAGACTCCAACTCATCCCCCTGCCCCCATCTGATATGGCAAGCAGGAGTAAATCTGGCACCTTCCCTAAGGAATCGCCTACCTTTCTCTTGCTGTTTAATTTCTCCTCAGCCTGAAGGCTGTGGGTAGCATAGCCCTTGGGGGTCAGAGCCATGGCGTGCCCAGCCCAGGGAACAGGATCTTTCTGCTCTACCCTCAGGAACACAGGGAGAAGACACACACACAAATGTGTCTGGAGATGCAAAGTCTGTGGAGAGAAAAACTGTGAAGGTGGAGGCAAAGGGATGAGATGGTTTGAAAATCAGCAAAGTGTTTGGCAAAGCCTCACTGAGAAAACCAGTCAAGCAGTCAGGGATCCAACCCAGGGCTCACGGAACCTGAATTCAAATCCTCTGCTCTGGCATAAGTGCCTGGGATGACTTGGGCAAGTCAATTGCCTCTGCACCTCCCAATACAGTGGGCAGCAGGCCTTGCAGGGGTGGCATGAGGGATAGTATCATAGTACTTAGGGTCAGAAGGGACCTATACAGATCATCAGGTCCAACCCCCTGCCCCAGATGGGATGGTGACGCTTCCAGATATGGCAGGAGGGGGTGGCCATGCAGACATCTTAGGCAGGGAAAAGCACCCAGAAAGAAAGAACCCAGTGACCAACATATTCTACTTAGGCTGGCCCTGCTCTGCAAACAGCCTGGCAGGACCCAGCTGAGCTGCATGGTGTGGGAGTCACTGAGGGTGGCGCTGAGCAACCACTGGCCCAAACAGTCTCATGCTTAAGCAGTCAGTTGAGCCCTGCACAGGAAGCAGGAGGGCTGAGTGCTCCAGGGAGACAGGTCAGCAGTCCCTGTGAGCAACGCAACTCCCCAGCAGAGGACTCAATTGTTCCACAGCTTGTGAGGAGCACCAAGGTAGCTGGCAGCCAATGCTCCCAAACCCCCGGGAGAGGAACACATTCTCATTGAAATACAGCACTGACATCGCTACAATTGCCTTCTGCCTCCCACACCCGCCTCCCTCTCGCACAAAGATGCCAATCTCTACCAGGAATGAAGTGCACCTAGGCAAAAGCTGGCACCGCTCTGCCACCCAGCCTCAGGCTAAGCCTCCCACACCACCCATCTCTGCCACCAGTGAGTTGGGTGACCTTAGGCAGGTCATTTGACTGTCCTGTAGCTCCTGCTCTTGGTCAAGTTAGACTAGGATCTCCAAGGCAGAGAGTACCTGGGATTATGTGTGCAGCACCATGCACAACAACCCTGAGCAGTGGAGGAGACAGTGCACTTTCCTGGATCTTAGGTGTCCCATGTGGCAGAGACCCAATCCCCTGCTGCGGACACAAGGCCAAGGTGTAAGAGCCCTCCTGCTTGGAAGCTGTCAGCTCCTTTGCCTCTCGCTGCACGCCTCCAATACACCGCACCAGCATGCAGTGCCTGGAAGCCTCCCAAGCCAGATATTATCAGCATTTAATTGTCCCTCCTTGAAGTCTCACCCTCCCAGCCCCTTCCACACGATGGCAGTGGCTGTCTCCAACTTGCTCCAAGTCCCATTTCCTTAGGCTGCTGGTCACTTCGCAAGGCAGTCAGGAATTCCCTAACCCTCCTTTGCCAACCCTTTCTAAACCATGCCGGAGATCTCCTAGTTTCTCCCATTCCTAAGCATGAAAACGATTCCAGGCATCTGTTAGATGCCCTTACTCTGCTTTCATTCACGCAAAGTCTCTGGAGAGCATGGGTATGACCAGAGGCCCTTCACCGTGCCACTGTTCTGCAAATAATACCTGCCATCACACACTTCTGCCCACACAATATACCCATAGAAGACAGCTGGGTGGCTTCTATCCCTGCACCCTGATCGCTGTATGGGGAAGAGGGGCAACATACCATCACCGTGCTGAACTCCCTAGAGCATCTCTACCCCAGCATCCCTGCGCCTTGCAGCTGTTCACTGTCCTTATTGATCTGACAAGTGGGAGCCGCAGTAAAATGAAACATTTAAAATGAAAGAGAGTTAAGAATTCACAATCGCGGCCAAGAGACCAGCACAGCAGGGGCATGCTTCTCCTTCCTCAGCATTAAAAGAGGTGGGGGAAGGAGAGGATGGGACAGTGCCAGTCTGCAATCCCAGCCCAGTGAGAGCTTGGCCCACGTGCTCACTAAGGGGATGTCTGTTGCATCTCTGATACACCAGGTGTGGGGTCAGGACCCTGGGAGGACCCAGCCATGGCATCTCTTTCACCCAGTCGCATCTCTTTCACCATGCACAGAGCACTGGACTACAAGCCCAGATACTGGGGTTTTATTGCCAGTTCTATCAAAGCCTGGCTGGGTGACCCCAGACACATCACCTCGCCTCTCCGTGCCTCTGCTCCCCACCTCCTTTGTCCATTTTAACTGCAATCTCTCTCAGACCATGACTGGGTCTTGCTATGAACATGTACAGCCCATAGCACAATGACTCAGGCACGAAATGATCCCCCTGGTACCGCAATACCCAAACACCTCACGCTCCTGAACCGGCCCCCCCACATAAAGCAGGGCAGGGCTGTTATCCCCTTTTTACAACTCCCAGAGAGGATAAGCACCCTGAAGGCCTCTGGGAAATCGGTGGCAGAGGAAGGACTCAAACTTTTAACCCCTTCATCTGTGGAAAGCTGGCAGGCAGCATGGCAGTGATAAAAACAGTTCTATTATATCCAACAAGACCAGCTACCTTTTCTGTTGGCCCTGTAAAGGCCAAAGGGAAAAAATAAACACCACAGATATTCTCCCAATTCTCTCAGATCAAGCACTCAGTGAAAGGGATGGGGGGTGAAACACAGGGCCAGGGCAGCAATTCCTCCATTAAACGGCCACCAGCTATTGCCAAGGGGGCAATTCGGAGGAGAGGGCTGCACCTGCAAGGAAGGATGCATCATCACCTGCTGACCCTGCCTCTTTGGGAAGAGTTCAAAAAGGGCTCTCGATTTCCCCCACACCCACAATTGCTGCATCTGGAAATCGATGCTGCTCTGAACATTGTTTAGGACTCCAGGGCTTCCTGCCTCGGTATTTTACAGCCTTTCCATGACGCATCCCAAGCTGCTTCCTCACAGCCTGGCATAACACCCCCATTCAGCAACCCTACCACTCAAATAGTCCTGCCAGGGGACCCAATTACAGCCAGGTTGCTCCATGCCAGGCAGCGGAAACAGCACCCGTGTTTCATCCACCTCCCTGAATAGCACTAGAGCCCCAGGCCTTGGATTGCAGGGCAGGGCCATGTTTTACAATCCACCAGTGCCAGAGAGCCCCCATTTACTATGTTCCTTCCGGTCTTGAAATCATCTTCACTACTTCACCAGTGAAGTCGATGTCAAACTTGCACCCTGTAGCCCACAAAGTGCATCTCATATCCCCCGAACTATGCACAAAATACAGCATCAGTAACAACCCGCTCTAGAGAGCAGGACTCCAAGTCCCCAATGGACTTGGACATAGGGGGAGATTGTGGTATACGGCCTAATTCTGATCAGTGCCTTTCAATTGCTTACATTTCTTCACTAGACACAATGCAGGGTGGCTGACAAGAATAAATGCTAAGGATCTGGACACACAGCACACTTACACTGGGGTTATCAGGCTTTATACCTGAGTAAAATAGGAGTGGACACACAAGGTACAGCCCCACACTAGAGTAACTTGCTCATATCTGATCTAAAAGTCCCATGGATAAAATTCCATGGGTGTCAGTTCACAGCTTGCCCTGGGGTAACCATTTATTCAATGCAAATGCCCAACCTGCAGCATGCATGTCACAAGTGTCACGTGCAGCCTCTGCATGGCAAACAGGAGCCTGAAGATGAAACAGGCAGCAGCAGCAGATTGGGTAGGTGCAGAAAGCAGAGCAGAAGAACAGATGAGGAACACTTGGTAGGAAGAAAAAAGCAAAGCAGCAGATCAGGGAAGGAAAGGGGATGTGGGTGGCACTCAAGGAGGGTCTGGAGCTAATTTGTGGCACATCTGGAAGAATGGTTGGCCCCCCACTTATGCAAACATACTACTGTATTACTTTCTCCTCTGTCACCTTGTGGCAAGAGCAACCCACTGCATAAAGCCATTCACAAAATCAGAGAACATGAGGGTTGGAAGAGACCTCGGGTCACATCTAGTCCAACCCACTGCTCAAAGCAGGATGATCCCCAACTAGATCATCCCAGCCAAGGCTCTGTCTAGCCAGGTCTTAAAAACCTCCAAGGATGGAGATTCCAGCACCTCTCCAGGTAACCTGTTCCAGTTCTTTACTACTCTCCTAGTGAAAAAGTTTTTCCTAATATCTAACCTAAACTTCTGTGGCTGCAATTTGAGAACATTGCTCCTTGTTCTGTCATCTGCCACCACTGAGAACTGACAAGCTCCATCCTCTTTGGACCCACCCTTCAGGAAGTTGAAGGCTGCTATTAAATCCCCCCTCAGTCTTCTCTTCTCCAGACTAAATGAGCCCAGTTCCCTCAGTGTCTCCTCCTAAGTCATGTGCCGTGGCCCCTGAACCATTTTTGTTGCCCTCCACTGGACTCTCTCCAATTTGCCCACATCCTTTCTGCATTGGGGACCCAAAACTGAACACAGTACTCCAGATATGGCTTCACCAGTGCTGAACAGAGGGGAAGAATCACTTTCCTTGATCTGCTGACAATGCTCCTACCAATGCAGCCCAGGATACCGTTAGCCTTCTTGGCAACAAGGGCACACTGTTGGCTCATATCCAGTTTATCATCCACTGTAACCCCCAGGTCCCTTTTTGCAGAGCTACTGCTTAACCAGTCAGCCCCCAGCCTGCACTGGTGCATGGGATTGTTCCATCCTAAGTGCAGGACTTTGCACTTCTCCTTATTGAACCTCATGAGATTTTGCTTGGTCCAATCCTCCAATTTTTTGAGGTCTCTCTAAATCCTAGCCCTACCCTCCAGAATATCTACTACTTCCTCCAGCTTGGTGTCATCTGAAAACTTGCTAAGGGTGCACTTCATCCCATCTTCCAGGTCACTGGTGAAGATATTGACAGCTGACTCCCACAAAAAAGGCTGAGCTACTAAATGAATACTTCACATCGGTATTCCAGAAGGCTAATAGGAGCTGCGCATCCATCCAGAGGCCCAGAAGACAGAGAGAAGCCTACAGACAACATGAAATCAGTCCCGAACAAGTGAGGGCCCTCTTCGAACAACTGGACCTTTTCAAATCTGCTGGGCCAGATGACCTACATCCAAAAGTCCTGAAAGAACTGCCTGAACCCATAGCAGGGCCTTTGGCGAAGATATTCGAACAGTTGTGGAACTCAGAAGTGGTCTCGCCCACCTTTCAGAAAGGGAGGAGGGATGACCCTGCAAAGTACAAACCAGTCAGTTTGACTTTGGTCCTTGGAAAAACTTTTGAAAAAATTGTTAAAGATGCTGTCAATCACAAGCTTGTAACTGACAGGTTATTAAGAAACAACCAGCACGGCTTTGTGGAAGGTAGATTGTACCTGATAAACCTGGTGTCCTTTTATGACCAGGTAACTAACTAACCAGCCGAACAAGGTGCAACAAGGGCAACTGCCAGAGGCGATGCTAGCTCTAGCCCACCCGTCTCCAAGCAAACCACCCGCCTTGCTTTCCTCCCACACCTCATTTTTAAATAATTAGGAAGTTGCTCTTTGAATGCCCCTATTGTAACAGGCACTGTTTACACACTCCAGCCACCCCTTACATGTCCTATGCCTTGCAGATGTCTCCGCCAGTGGTTTGCACTGGGTCTTTCTTTAGACACACAAATTCATACATACTGGGCTCCAAGCCCTCATCCCCCTCACTGGGGCTCTAAGCAGCCCTTGGGGCTCACAGCACCCCTCACTGGGGCTCCACTGGGGTCTGTCACCCTGTTTGGCTCTGGTGGCCGTAGCCCTGCCTGGCCCTCTATTGCACCCTGTGAGGCTCAGGTGGCCACAGCTGTGCCTGCCCCCCCTCTCAGGGCCCCTGCCACAACAGGACTCAGAAGAGCTGGGGCGCTGCTCCAAGTCCCTCCTCCGACCTGGGCCCTGCCTCAGGACTCCCGTGAGCCTGGGCTCCCCCTGTGCAGATTGAACCCACCAGGGATGTAGGCCCAGGGTTTTCAAGCATCCCGCCTCGCCTGTCACCAGGGAGGTAACTGGCCTGGCATTTCTGGGGAGCCACCCTGCCACAGGTAACTCCACCAGGCCACCCCTCCCCGGCAGGGTGCAGTTTCAGGTCATGCCCAGGACCACTGAGGCCTCCTCCCTCCCCACAGCTTCCCCCTGTCCTCCAGGAGCCACTCAACCCCCACTGCTCCCTTTCTGGCCTATGTTTGTACGGCCACCTGGCGGCTGCCTGCTCCAGCCCTTAAAGTGACAGAGCACTAAAGCTGCTCCGTCACACAAGGGTCATGACTCGTGAAGTAGACATCACTTACTCAGACTTCAGTAAGGTCTTTGATTCCGTCTCCCATGAAATTCTCTCAATCAAACTGGAGGGCACTGTGGCCTGGACTAGCTACAGTGGAGCTGGTGGATAACTGGCTTAGGGGCCGGTCCCAGAGAGTTGTAATAGATGGGACGGCCTCATCCTGGAGGGCTGTCTCCAGTGGTGTCCCACAGGGATCAGTCACGCATTTTAACATACTCATTAATGACTCGGATGAGGGGGTGGAATACTCTATGATTAAGTTTGGGGTTGACACCACGCTGTGGGGAAATGCAGGCACACCAGAGGATAGGATAAAGATCCAGGACGACCTCAACAGACTGGTTTTATGGGCTGATTGGAATCAGATGAGGTTCAAAACGGAAAAGTGCCGGGTCCTTCATCTGGGTAGGAAGAGCCTTCACCACAACTATAAGATAGGCGGTAGCCTGCTGGCTGGCAGGGCATCTGAATGGGACCCGGGGGTCACAACTGACCACAAAATGGAGACGAGCCAACAGTGCGAGGCAGTCGCCAGCAGGGCAAACAGAACTCTGGTGTGCGTCAGCCGATGCGTCGCCAACGGACCCAAGGAGGTGCTTCTCCCTCTCTACTCAGCGCTGGTGAGGCCGCAACCGGAGTACTGTGCCCAGTTTTGGGCGCCGCACTTCAAGAAGGATGCGGATAAACTCGAGAGGGTGCAGAGAAGGGCCACCCGCATGATTAGGGGCCTGGGGGATAGGCCCTATGAGGAGACTCCAGGAGCTGGGCTTGTTCAGTCTGGGTAAGAGGAGGCTGCAAGGTGACTTAATAGCCACCTACAAATATGTCAGGGGGAATACCAGGATCTGGGGGAGGAATTCTTCAGGAAGGCACCCCTTGGGAGGACAAGGACCAATGGTCACAAATTAATAGAGGGAAGATTGAAGCTGGACATAAGGTAGAACTTCTCCATAGGGGTAACTAGAACCTGGAACACACTCCCAGCAGAGGTGGTGCAGTCGCCATCCTTGGAGGTATTCAAGAGGAGGCTGGATAAGCACCACATTCAGCTAGTTTGAGCTCTTTAACCTCCTGCCTACGGCAGGGGACTGGACCTGAGGATCTTACAGGTTCCTTCCAGCCCACTGACTCCATGACTCTATATTGAACAAAATCAGCCCCAGGACCAACCCCTGGGGCACTCCACTTGATACCAGCTGCCAACTAGACATCGACCCATTGATTACTACCCTCTGAACACAATGATCCAGCCAATTTTCTATCCACCTTACAGTCTATTCATCCAACCCGTACTTCCTTAGCTTGCTTGCAAGAATGTTGTGGGAGACCATATCAAAAGCCTTACTAAATGCAAGGTTTATCACACGAGTCAGCAACATTTTTGGGCAGAGTGCCAAAACACTCGCAAGCTTGACTTATAAGATATTGACATGTCAGGGGCAGACAGAGGAGTCCCAAGGGGCCCAATCCATGTTGTGGCAGTTCAGTCCCGGTCCCTTCCCTGCTGTCTACCTCAAGGTGTACCCTGGGATGGGTGCCAGAGTGTGACATGCAAAGCAAAATGGCACCCATCCCAGGGGTTGCCTACCCCTGGTACATCACGTCCACTGCGCTTTCTGCATCTAGAGCCAGTCATCTCATCATAGAAGGCAGTCAGGTTGGTCAGGCATGACTTGCCCCTGATGAGTCCATGCTGACTGTTCGTAATCACCTTCTTCTCCTCCAAGTGCTTAGAAATGGATTCCTTGAGGACCTGCACCATTTTTCCAGGGACTGAGGTGAAGCTGACTGATCTGTAGTTCCCTGGATTCTCCTTCTTCCCCTTCTTTAAGATGGACACTATGTTTGCCCTTTTCCAATCATCCAGGAACTCTCCTGACTGCCATAAGTTTAAAAAAAATAACAGCCAGGAGCTCTGCAATTACATCGGTCAACTCCCTCAGCACCCTTGGGTACATCCCATCCGGCCCCATGGAGGTGCACAATGTCCAGCATTTCTAAATAGTCCCTAACCTGTTCTTTTACCACTGTTGGCTGCTCACCTCCTCCCCAGACTGTGCTGCCTGGTGCAGTAGTTTGGGAGCTGACCTTGCCAGTGAAGACTGGGACAGCTAAATGTCTGTCCTCTCTGGATCCCAATTTACTTTATACTGGTATAAAAGATGCCACATGTCCAAGCCCTAAATAGCATAAATGCAACGGGCCAAACGTTTTCAATCTTGGGTAGCGAAGGTCAGACAACTCCATGCCAATTCAAGCCCCCCAGTTCTGCAAAGAACACCACAGCAGATATCAGTGGGACTACTTACAGTGCAGAAGCCACAGCATCAACACGAGGCTGAGCAGGATCGTGGCCTCAAATAGTTACAACATAAACTGATACGGTTCTTTGGGTAAATGTGATATCTTTTATTAAACCAACTAAATAGTTGGAAAAACTGTTTTTTGCAAGCTTTCAGGCACAAACACCAATCTTCAGAAGGATGTTTGTGCCCAAAAGCTTGCAAAGAACAATTTTTCCAACTATTTAGTTGGTTTAATAAAAGATATCACATTTACCCAGAGAACCTTGTCTGCCTGTCCTTAGAGACCAACACAGCTACAACCAACACCCCCCCTACAACATAAACTGGCAGCCTACCCACAATGCTGAAAAACATGTCAATAGTTATTGCAATAGATTAAACTTGACACCATACCCTCCAAAATAAATTATTTGGCATCTCAAATTTATCCCACATTATTAGCCTCTGAGTGACCCAAGCCATGATCCCAAAAACTGGCATGAGGTGGTAAAATATGAGGTGGTTTTGCCTGATTTAATGGAAGCGTAAGTAGGCACCACAGAGCAGGATGCAGAAATCACTGACTCTTTCATGCTCTATATTGATACAGCACCTAGCACACTGGGGAGCTGATCCAAGGCACTACAGCAGCACTTACATTAAAATCATAATGGACATAAGACGTGGCCTTGTTTGGGACGCTTTCCACTATTCAGGCATAGCGATGTGTTAGAACTGAGGGCAGTTCTTTCTTCTTACATCAGTTAAGAAAAATGATCTTTTTTGTCACATTCAGATCTCTTTAACAAGGGAAAAAAAGCCTCTCACCCATCTGCAGACTCAGCTCAGACACGCTGGGCTGAGGCCTTGTCAGAGGAACGGGCCAGTTGCCGTATCTGAAAGGATTTAATTTAAGAAGAATAGAGGGTTGGTTTGTGCAAACAGCAGGCTGCTTTGCAGACTCCAGCTATTTTTCTTAACAGTGAAACACACAATGCAGGAGAAATAGCATTATTATTTAGCTGTGCTGCAAACGTGCCAGGGGAGCCAGAACCAGGGCCCCGCTGTGCAAACCCAGATCAAAAGGCCAGCCCCACAGACAGCTTGCAACACAGGCATCACAGCTCTGAGTCCCATGCAACAGGCTGGAATCAAGGCAGCAAGGACCTAAGAAATGGAGGGGCCAAGCCACAGCCCTGACCCCACTTTTGGGGGGGGGAGCTGAGAGTGGTTGCCCTGTAGTCTGGGCTCTGTACAGCCTGATAGTCGGTTGAGGCCCCACAGAGCCAAGAAGCCCTATATGCGCAAGTGATTTTGGTACAAGGTGGGGAGCCACGCAGCCTTGCACATAGCCTGGGAAGCCGTGAGCCCCAAGGAACTTCATGGACGACTCCCTCCCAGCCAAGCCTCAGGGCTTGCACGCGCTGTAACACCCAGGCAGCACCGCACCTCGACTCCTGGGTGAGTTTTTAGTATTGCCCCCCCCCTTTGCCAGAGATAATGATAATAATCAGAAACTGGGGGAAAAAATTATCACTTTTCTGTCCAGGCCCCAGGCGGCTGCCCAGTTCACCCATGCGTGTGTCCAGCCCTGCACCCAGGGGAGCTAGGGAGAGACCCAGGAGGCCTGTGCACTGTATACAGACCTGCGGGCACAGAGGGACTAGGGCCTCACGCAGCCTGGGGGACAAGCTGCAGGCCTGGGCAGTGGGGCCTGGACGAGGCCCAGCAGCGCCGGGGGAGGGCGGGAACTGGGGAAGGAAGGGACCCTGGGCCGGCGGCGCGCGTGCTCCGTCCATGGCGCGGCGGGGGGAGCCGGCCGGGGAGGCTGCCCGGGGCCGCACTCACCCGACCTGCAGCGGCGGGAGGAGCCGGGGTGCGGCTCGCCCTCCC
>NW_017728963.1:12232-23541 GCF_001723915.1 Gavialis gangeticus
GCCGCACTCACCCGACCTGCAGCGGCGGGAGGAGCCGGGGTGCGGCTCGCCCTCCCTCCCTCCGTCCCCGCCGCACCAGCGCCTGGCCCTGGCGGGATGCGGCCGGGCTGTGCTCTCACCTCGGGGCGCTGCGATCGGGCACCCGCCTGCCTCAGTTTCCCCTGCACACGCGCCCCCTCTGGAGCCAGAGCGGGCTGTTTTCAAAGCCAGAGATATTATCGTCTCCTGGACCGACCTCCCTGGGGGTGCAGCCCGGGATTTCCCAGCAGAGCCTACTCTATGATCTGTGCAGAGGCAGACATGCAACAGGGGGCCATCCTGCCCCTGCTCTTATATCATGGCCCTCTGCAAACATGCATTAGTCATCCTCTTAATTATGGCTTGCCTTTACAGTGCATTAAGAGCACGCTAAAGATATTGGCCAGCTGTCCTACAAGCCTCACAAGGGCCCCTCTCACCACCCCGCTAAGCATCAGCCCCGGTCAGTGCCCTCTTTGCCATGTTCCCAAGTCAGAGGTTTCCACTTTGCCATCTGCAGGCCCCTACCCAGTAGAGACTACTTGCCAACTCCTGGCATAGAAGCTTTCAAGCATCAAGGCATTTAGACCCATTGCACCAACAGGTAAACTGAGGCACAGGTATGCCGCAGGCATTCACGCATTGGCTCATCTCCAAGGTCAGATCTACACGGGGAACTTCTACTGGCGTCATGGGGTTGGTTCAGGGCTGATGATTTCTGACAGCCTCCCTGTGCCCTGGTGCAGGGGCAGATGCTCCAGCATTATTAAAAAGTGTTTGCTGGTAGAGCCGGGTTAGCAAAGCAATCCTGGGAAAGCACTTTTTTAATAGCATAAGCTGGGTTTGCATGAAGGGGGTGGCTGGTGTTGCTATACCAACACCCTTTTCATTTTACATCAGACACCAACAGGACTGCTCACCTGCTTAAAGTTAAGCATGCAGGAGCTCAGGTGTTTGCAGGGTGCTAGGAACAGAGATGCTTCCCTCTTTAATGGATACAAAATGTTCCTGCTCCTCCCATACCCAACCAGGGCCTCCTATAACTCGGATGAATGCCACAGAAAAGCTCTTGGATGAGGGTAGATCCGTTCCTAACAAATGAGTTCTGTTACCCTGCCTTATAAATTGTTGGATGCATATCAATGGGTGTATGAAAATCCTTTGAAAAGCCAAACTTGTATTATTGATGTTTTCATCTTTTGCAATATGTTTTGTCCAAATACTAAAAAAGCAATTAGATAAAGTTATAGCCCGACTGCAGTGTTTTAAATTAAAAAAAAAAAAACAGTCATTTTTCCCCATTTTTGAGCAATACAAGTAAAGAAAAAAAGAATCCTCCAGAAGTCATAAACATCCATCAATCTTACAATCAACATAAAGGTGGCCCAAACTGTTTTTTCACTCTCTCTCTAGAGCTGGTTTTTGTTAAGGGGCAAAACAATCAACTGAGACTCTCTAGGCCAAATTTCAAAGTGGAGCAAATTATTATAGGAGAGTCTGAGATGTCTGAAAACGGGATCTTGGAAGTGCTGACACATTCTCCACTGCAGGAGCTCTTGCAGGCTGGCATTAAGGTAAATACTGTGAAAAATGGCCTCAAAATTCATTGTCAGCCACAGTGAAGTGGTGCAGAAAAGTAAATGAAGGGGAACGATCTATTCCTGTCTAACATCAGGTGAAGCCTGACCCTTCTGTAATGGGCTGGTGTTAATAGGCAGATGGAAGAGGAAAAGTTGGGAGCATAAGCAGAAAAGAAAGGTGACGCCACAGAAGAAGATGCAGTCTACATATGCCAAAGGCACAATCCAAGTTGCTCAGGTGGAAGTGGGCTGGTCCTCACCCCAGTACAGAGAAGCAGCCTAAGGCCTGGTACCTCACTCATCCAAGGGAAGAGGATGTAACTTGCCAAAGATCATAGAGTTAAGTTAGTGGCACAGCGGGGTGTAACATCCAGGCCTCAGGGTTCTCATGCTCCTTTAGCTGGTCATGATCTCCATCCAAAATGCTTATCATTGCTAACTGGCTTGAGACTGCACGGTCAGCCCTTTTCCCTGGGGGGTCTTTCCTTCTTACAGCAGTGTGACAGTAGTGACTGGCTGCGGCTTATCATCAATATACACTGGCATGAGCAAGGAGTCAGAATCGGGACCCTAATGCCTTTTGCTCGACTCAAAAAGCACAGCACAAGCCAGCTGGCAGGACTGAGTCTTGGCAGACTCAGAGGAGCGTAATGGCTGGAGCCGCCCTCAGATCTTCTGGGTACTGTTATCGAGATCAGGGGAAGACGAGGCAGCTCTGCAAAGAGTGAGGCACACCACTGTTGCCTTTGGGTCCTGAAGGCAGCAGACTGGATGCCTCCCTGGCATACTCATCCTGGCTGCAGGGTGCTAGCTGGAGCAGAGACCTGGAGGCCTTTTAGCTTCTGCCCTAAGCTAAAACAGGGAACACAGAAGGCAGGGCTCCATTGGGGCAACAGGTATTTAACCAGGGGCTTTGCTGCTCCAATCTGGATTGCACAAAAGGAAATGTATTCAGAGCTCTGCCCCTCCCCGCATCCCCTTTGCTCTCGTTCTCAAGCATTCCTCTACGGCTCTCCAGAGCACTATCTGCAGGGCTGATCTTGGCCGGCGCGCCAGGCACTCCAGGGACATAGCCACTGTACCACACAGCACCGTGGAGAGATCCCCTTGCTGCTGCAGCAGGGCTGTGCCCTGAGTCATCCATGCAACTAATTGCAGCCTTCCTACCCCCCAGGTCATTTCCCACCAAATATCATGTGTGCAGCAGACCCCCATAATGTGGCCGCCCCATCAGGCAGCAACCCGGCCCTTTTCTCCAGAGATGTCCAGGTGCTTTGCAGACAGCAACCCGAGGCAGGTTTTGCAGTAGGATAAGCCAAGGTGCAGCAGTGCTGGCTGAGAACTTCCTGTCAGAGCATTGCCAAAGGCAGCATTCAAGGGGCTGTTCCCACAAGAGTGGAAGTTCCCGCAGAAAATGCTTTGGCTATTTTTTCCAAAATGCTTTGGACATTTTTCCCTCCAAATGTTTTTCTGCTTCCAGCTGTCAATTCCTGGGTTCATTTTTCCCCAAATAAAGGAAAGAGATGAAAAGGAAAGAAGGAGAGAGATTGTTTTGGCTGAGGTATGTCACAGGAGAAGGGAATTCCCGACCAGCTCCAGTACATGGCCGCGTTTCCTGCGAATGCAAGGAGCCCCAGCAGTGCACAACAGGGAGGGCTGGGGCACAAGATGTTATTCTGGATTGTACGTGCTGCTCCTGCCTCCTCTCCCTCCTGGGGCCATGGTCACTGAGACTCCCATATGCTCTCAGAAGCGTGCTCACTGGAGTGCTAGGGACTCATTAGTTCAGACAGGCTTGGCCAGTGGTATTTCATGTCTGGATCCAGGCACCAACCCCCAGCTCTGGAGCTAGTGATTTAGAAAACAGGAGACCATTAATCTGCTTGTTAAAAGACCCTGTGTGATCTGACAGAATGAAAGGCCAGGCCCCTCAGTGATGTCTGGGCATGCTGAGAGCTCAGGTGCTTGCCCCAGGTGAGCAGGTCCTAAGAGGCACTGTCATTTCAAGAAAGGCCTACAAAGGATGGAGGATGAGATTCACCTCCAAGGAGGAATATTCTGCACTGGTCCAGTCCTGCAGGGAGCAAACCAGGAAAGCCAAGGCTGCAACTGAACTCCAACTAGCTTCGAGCATCAAGGACATTAAAAAGTCCTTTTTTCAGATACGTGGGGAGCCAGAGGAAAAGCAAGGGCAACACTGGACCCCTGTTGAACCAGATGGGACAACTAATGCCCAGGAAAAAGCCAACCTATTAAATGGGTACTTTGCGTCGGTCTTTCATCAGTCCCATGGGACGCCCATGCCCGCTACGGGACAGGGAGGTCCGGGTGAGGGAGATTGCCTGCCCTCCATCAATGCTGACCTCGTGAAGGAACACCTTGACAGGCTGGATACCTTCAAGTCAGCCAGCCCTGACAATCTACACCCCAGGGTAATCAAGGAGCTGGCGAGCATCATAGCCCAGCCCCTGGCACAGATCTTTGAAAACTCCTGGCGCTCTGGTATAGCGCCCGAAGACTGGAAGAAGGCCAATATGGTGCCAATCTTCAAGAAAGGGAGGAAAGTGGATCCAGACAACTATAGGCCCATCAGCCTGACTTCTATCCCGACAAAGATCTTAGAAA
Source organism: Gavialis gangeticus (assembly GCF_001723915.1). NCBI lineage: Eukaryota > Metazoa > Chordata > Crocodylia > Gavialidae > Gavialis > Gavialis gangeticus. The sequence continues at coordinate 16,456 of NW_017728963.1, forward strand.
AGTTTATTAAAGAGACCATCCTTATTGGACTGGCCGATGCCAACATCCTGAGTGATAGCCAGCACAGGTTTGTTGCGGGTAGGTCTTGCTTGACCAATCTCATTTCCTTCTATGACCAGGTGACCTATCACCCGGACAAGGGAGATGTGATTGATGTCATATCTTGACTTCGAAAAAGCCTTTGATCTGGTATCCCATGACCACCTCTTGGCGAAACTGGCCAATTGTGGCCTTGGGTCCACCACGATCCGCTGGCTGGGAAATTGGCTCTGTGGTCGGACCCAGAGGGTGGTAATTGACGGAAGTCAATTGTCATGGTGCCCTGTGACCAGTGGGGTCCCCCAAGGCATTATCCTTGGACCCATATCTTTCAACGTCTTCATTAATGAAGTGGACGCTGGAGTCAGGAGCGGACTGGCAAGTTCACCGATGACACCAAATTTTGGGGGCAAAGCATCCACACCAGAAGACAGGAGGGCGATCCAGGCTGACTTGGACAGGCTCAGGAAATGGGCAGATGAGAACCTGATGGTGTTTAACACCGATAAATGCAAGGTTCTCCACCTTGGGAGGAAAAACCTGCAGCATCCCTATAGGCTCGGCAGTGCTACGCTGGCTAGCACTACGGAAGAAAGACTTGGGGGTCATCATTGACCACAAGATGAACATAAGCCTGCAATGTGATGCTGCTACTAGTAAAGCGACCAAAATGCTGGCTTGCATCCGTAGATGCTTCTCGAGCAAATCCCAGGATGTCATTCTCCCCTTGTACTCGGCCTTGGTGAGGCCACAGCTGGAGTACTGCATCCAGTTTTGGGCTCCACAATTCAAAAAGGATGTGGAGAAGCTTGAGAGAGTCCAGAGAAGAGCCACGCGCATGATCAGAGGTCAGGAGAATAGACCTTATGACGACAGGCTAAGAGCCATGGGGCTCTTCAGCCTGGAAAAGTGCAGGCTCAGGGATGATCTGATGGCTACCTGTAAGTTTATCGGGATGACCACCAGTTTCTGGGGAAACATTTGTTCACCAGAACGCCCCAGGGGAGGACAAGGTCAAATGGTTATAAACTACTGCAAGACCGTTTCAGGCTGGACATAAGAAAGAATTTCTTTACTGTCTGAGCCCCCAAGGTCTGGAACAGCCTGCCATCGGAAGGTGGTTCAGGTGCCTACATTTAACACCTTCAAGACTAGATTGGATGCTTATCTTGCTGGGGTCCTATGACCCCAGCTGACTTCCTGCCCTTCAGGCGGCGGTCTGGACTCAATGATCTTCCAAGGTCCCTTCCAGCCCTAATGTCTATGAAATCTATAAAATTTCCTCTTCCCTGCCAGGAGCCCCTGGTGACAGAGGATTCTCTCTCTTCTCTTGCAATTCGAGGACCCTTGTCCAGGAAGAGCCATGTCAGCTTTTATCCTTTTCTACTCCCTTATGATGTGCACCAATAGCTTGAGATACTGAAGCTACAGGTTTCACTTGGGATTGAGATCTCCATTGGGCCAGTGCTATACACTCACTTTATACAGAAACAGTCCCCCCAGTCTTCCTAGTTGGTTTTGTTTGACAGAGAAATACCAAGTACTACTTTTTTCCCCTACTTTTGCTAGTGAAAGACAAAGGAGAGCACTTTTTTGTCCCTCCTTTTGGTGGGGTGGTTCACAAGTCTTTCACAACAAGAGCTTTCCTCACACATGCTTGTTGGCCCTTTGAGCTGAATAAATCCAAACAAACAAGGAACAAAGTTTTAATTGGCCTGACTGAACACTGCAACATGCTTTCATTTCCAAATGCTTTCATTCTGCTTGGTACTTTCAATGCCAGTTGCCAAACACAAGCACAATACAAGTCCGATACAAGGACGGGCGAAATTCTGCAGCCTGTGTTATAGAGAAGGTCGCTTCTGGCATTAAAACCTAGCAGTTTTAAGAATCTATTAGTTCAGCTTGCCAGACATCACACCACACTTCTCCCCACATCAAATTCACTCTGCTTCCCCACTTCCAGGCACTGCTGCTCAATATATTGGAAAAGAGCCAGGACCCGTTCCACATCGCAGTAGAAAACAACTGCAGAATAGCAGCCATCGATCACATGTTCCCTTCAATAACCACCTGGACAATCAATGAGCACAGTAAAGCTTTGAAGCTGCCCTGCACAGGCTCTGAGAGCAGAGCATTTGCACTGTGCACTGAAGAGGTGCGGAGAGAGGAGTTTCATCTCTCTCACAAACCAGCAGGACACTTGGAAATCCCCACCTCTCTAGAAAGCAGCGCTCAGCAATGCTGCATGACATTCACCTTGCAGGGGAAAAAGCATATACCCCACAAGTCTGGATTTTATAATACTCAGGGCTAAGATAGTTTACAAGCACCCAGGGATTTGGGGAGCACCCAGCTTGAGAGGGGCCTAATTTCCACAAAACACTGAACACCTATGCTCAGAAACCCATGGCCCCCTCAGCCCAAACCCTGTAACACTCGCATTCTTGGCGTCTATGGGTGCTTGTACATATTACAACATTATCACCAGTGGCTGTTCAAGTACTTTGCAAGGGGAGTTGGGAAATGGTTGCCAAATACTGTACATGTTTTATATCCTGCTTTTATGGCCGTGGAAATCAAGTTGCTGAGGGACAGAGGTCCAGCATGCTCCAAAGTGGCTTTGAACAGAAGCCTTGGGTTTGGAAGATTCTGCACGAGACACAAATGCTAAGTGCTCACACCTCATTTCCTCAGCCACAGCTGTCCCTTCACAGATAAAGCAGGCAGCAAGTGCCATGGGGCTGCAGCTGTCCTGGAAATTGGGAGCCCTCAGTGTTTCAGATCAGGGACCCTGGCATTGAAGGCACACAAAATTAGGAGGCACACTTGAAAAGAAAGGCTTGGCTTGGCTTGCCCACATCAGTACAGCAAGGTCGTGGTGCAGAATCAAACCCAGGTGTAGCGAAGAAAAGAACTCAGACATCTGTTCACTACAAAGACCAACATACTGTCAAGTAATTCCTCTTGGAGGGCTTCTCCTTGCTGTGTCCCTGCCATGGCCTGCTCCCATGAGTGTGTGCCAAACCCAGAAGTGCAGAGGTGACACTGCTCCACGGGGCTGCCCCACATGCCGCTTTCACACATGCTGGAGATGGAGGTCTCAAGAGCAGACAGGTGTGCACTTCACCGTCATGGTGCCACATGTTATCACTAAGTGATACCTCTGATGCCATGCAGCAAGGGAAGGACAGAAGCTAAAAACCCAGGCGTCCTAACCAACCAGAAACCATTTCCTCTTCAATATGTCAAGCTCTAATCAACATGCACAAATGCCAGGAATAAGTGTGATGTGGAGGTACAAAAGCCCAAGTGAACCAGATCCAGCATACTCTCCTTATCACGAGAGACACTGTCCTTTCCTTTGCTGTCCATATAACCATACCCAGACTGCTCCAGGCCTTTGTTTTTAGGCAAAGAACAAGAAAAATGGAGGAAACCCTGCCTGCTCTGCTCAGTCCCTACAGGCCAGGGACAGACAGAAGAAGAAAGTCTAATGTCAGGAGAGTTTTTCATTTGGGGTTGAGAGGATGATCTCATTGGAGGTATATGACTTCTTGCAGCTCTGAGCCCAACTAAAATCACTTGATCCTTTCAATCTGCTCAAACAAAAGCATGCTGGGAGGCCACCGAAAATAGCGGGTGAAAAATGAAACTACAGTGACAGACGAGGGAAGCTTTAAAAAAAAAAAAAAAATTCAGCTCCCAAATAAGCCCCATCCTGGGGGTTATTTTAATCATATCTGGTTCCAATTCAGGAGGAAAAATACCCTGGAATGAAGGCAGCAATTTACCACCTGACTCACGACAACGAGGCTTTAACCATCTCGTGGGATGGCGTTTAAGTGCAGTTGGGAGCTTTTTATGCTCTAATAGTTGTCTCTCAAAGAAAAAAAAATAAAGCAGCAGTTTGACTTATTTACTTGGAGGAAAGGAGGATGGGAGAGGGAGGGAGGGACCAGGGAACACTGCCACAAAGGGGCTTGGTGCATTTACGACTTGGGGATGCAGCCAGGAGGCAGCATGGTCCAATGGCTTGAGCAGGCAACTGGGAATAAAAGCCAGGGGGTCACCCCTATGAAGGGAGTGGGATCAAGGGCTCAGAGCCGGGGATTTGGAGGGATTCTGTGGCTGGTACTAGGAGGGGAGTTGGGTCCTAGGGGCCTGAGAGGTCACACTGTCCCCCACTCAAGGAGTGAGAAAGGTCTCCTAGTGGGAAGCAAAGGACCTGGAAGTCAGGACTTCTGGTTCCAGTCCCAGCTATACAAGGAAAAACATGGTTTAACAATTCTGGCAGGAGGCAAGGAGTCGGGATCGGAATTCCAGGTCCAAAACGCAGTGTTTTCCAGTGCACAGAGCAAGAAGCAGTGGAGCCATCCTGGGGACATTGCGACTTCTGTGACCTTGGGCAAATAGATGCCTCAGATCCTCTCCCCAAACCACTCATGACTCCGAGTTGCCTGTCAGGGGCTCCCTACACACCGCTCCTGGGAGCCCACAAGACTGCAGTGAAAATGCGTCCCGTCAGGGGGCTGAGCTCAAGTCTCCCAAGTGTCCCTGTCCGTCCCCTTAGAACACCCTGGCCCATATGGCGATCCAAAGGCCATGGGCAACCTCCCACTCCCCCTTCCCTCCAGTGCTGGAGCTGGGACATCAGCCTGGACGTTTCCATGAAAGCCTAACAGCTTCCCTGTTATTACAGCCAGGGCACAGGCACTGCTGAGCTCTCGGGGCTGTGTGATGCATATGTTACCTATGCTGGCACAGCAACAGCTTGGGGCACAGTGCAGCAGTGTCTGCTGAGCCACCCAGAAGCCACTGGGCTACCGAGGGCCCTGCACTCCTGGTGCCAGCGCTCCCCACCAGCACGAGGCTGTTTGTGCCTGGAAACGCGAGTGCTAATTGAGCGGATGCTGACGAAGAGCTGAGCTCAAAGCCAGCATCAACAGATTAATTTCTCTCTCCCCCTCACTCCTGCCCGCTCTCCCTCCCTTTTGTTTCCCGGTGAAGAGCACATTGTTCGGGGGAGATGGCAGCCAAGTGCACTACGCCTTTGTGACGCGAGGCATGAAAGGGAAGGAGAGACAAGAGGGCTGAGCGGGGAGGGCTGGGGGAAATGGGGGATGGATTGCACTGAGTCATCCCTGCCAGAGGAGCAAAAGGAGACAGCCACTCGACGGCCATGAGGAAGGTCAAGTGGGCTGGGGATGGGGGTCATGGGCAGCAGCGTGACCAACTAGCCAGGAAATGTGGGGCTGGGGTCAGCATGGCACAGACCAGGCCTCACTAAGCTGACGCACCCAGGCTGGCAATACCCCATCCACGCACCGCTCTGCTGTCAGGCATGCGGGGAGCGATGCATCTAGGCACAGCAAAAAAGCACTTCCTTTTTGCTGCACATTGCACAGCTCCACAAAGGGGCACTGCTGCCAGGGCTGCGCCAGGACAGCTCTGGTGGTGGCAGCCCCACAATGTCATCAAGCTCCTAGACTCGGTCCCCAGCTCCTGCTGCATGCCAGCGGGACAGCCCCTTGCCTCAGTTTCTCCTCACAGCCTTTGCCCGTTGTCGATTCATACTGCAAGCTCTCTGTAGCAGGGCAGTCTCTTGCTGTATGCCCTGGTGTCTTGGGGCCCCAGTTCCTCTTGAGGCCTACAGGCCCTTCTGTGACAAGCCATTCAGCACAGCACCCTCCCATGTCAGTCCTGCAGGAAGCCCTGTCTCCAAACTAGAGGAAACCACAGCTGAACCAAGACCAAACATCACATTTCTCCTCCTGGTCACCACCAGGGACCTTTAGTTAAGAGCACGGGCTTCTTGATAACACCTGGGCCCATACTTTCGTTCACAAACAGGGGTAGCCACATCTAGCAAGGCCTCTTCCCTGAGGAAAACAAAGCAAGTGTATAAGCTGTGTGCCAGGGACTCTCTGCAATGGAATCACGTCCCCTCCGTCTGAGGATGTCAAGGAGAGCCACGCATCCCTGCAAGCTGATGTTGGCAACCTGGGTGGATAACTGGAGACCCTCTGGGTTAAAATCTGTGGGGAACACAGCACAGAGGACACAACGGTGGGAGTCTACTACAGACCTCCCACCCAAAGTCAAAGTCAGGAGCTTGACCAGGATTTCGCCAGGGAATTGGCTGAAGCCGCATGCTCCTGGTCCATGGTCATCATGGGAGACTTCAAACTACCCAGACATTTCATGAGAAAAGCACTCAGCTAAATCCGAGCGGTCACAAAGCTTCCTGTCATGCATGGATGACCTCTATCTGACACAAGAAGTCTACAGGTCGACAAGAGGTAAAGTGCTGCTTGACCTGGTACTGGCAGCCGAGGCGACCTAATCAGTGGCCTAATGATCGATGGGAAGCTGGGTGACAGCGACCACAAGTTGATCACCTTCACCATCCTCCGTAAAGCTGGCAAGTCAGTCAGCAATACAGAAGTTCTCAACTTCAGGAAAGCTCACTTTGACAAGCTCAGGAGGCTCGTCGGTGAGGCCCTAAGGGACCACGACCCCAGGGGGAGGAGAGTCCAGGAAGAGTGGTTGCTCCTCAAGGGAACGATCCTGGATACACAAGCAATGTCTATCCCATCTCAGAGGAAAGGCAGCAAAAGGGCACAGCAGCCCCCCTGGCTCTCCAGGGAACTAGTGGACCTCCTGCAGCTAAAAAGAAAGACCTACAAAGGATGGAGGACAGGATCCACCTCCAAGGAGGATTATTCTGCACTGGTCCAGACCTGCAGGGAGCGAACCAGGAAAGCCAAGGCTGTGACTGAACTCCAACTAGCTACAAGTATCAAAGATAATAAAAAGTCCTTTCTTAGATATGTGGGGAGCTGGAGGAAAAGCAAGGGCAACACTGGACCCCTGCTAAACCAGAAGGGACAACTGACAACCGATGCCGAGGAAAAAGCCAACCCATTAAATGGGTACTTTGCGTCGGTCTTTCATCAATCCCACAGGATGCCCCTGCCCATTACGGGACAGGGATGCCTGGATGATGGAGATCCCCTGCCCTCCATCAATGCTGACTTCATGAAG
>NW_017728963.1:29006-29275 GCF_001723915.1 Gavialis gangeticus
TTCAAAAAAGCCTTCGATCTGGTATCACATGATCACCTCTTAACAAAACTGGCCAACTGCGGCCTCAGGTCCACCACGATCCGCTAGCTGGGAAATTGGGTCTGTGGTCAGACACAGAGGGTGGTGGTTGATGGAAGTCAATTATCATGGTGCCCTGTGACCAGTGGGGTCCCCCAAGGCACTGTGCTTGGACCCATATTGTTCAACATCTTCATTAATGATGTGGACATTGGAGTCAGAAGCGGACTGGCCAAGTTCGCCAATGATAC
>NW_017728963.1:29907-39566 GCF_001723915.1 Gavialis gangeticus
AGGTAGTTCAAGCACCTATGCTAAAAGCCTTCAAGAGAAAATTGGATGTTTATCTTTCTAGGATCCTGTGATCCCAGCTGACTTCCTGCCCCTGGGGCAGGGGGCTGGACTCAATGATCTTCCGAGGTCCCTTCCAGCCCTAACGTCTATGAAATCTATTAAATCTATGATACACGGCGGCAGGGATAGAAGTTCAGGTCTCCCTGCCTCCAAGAAGGACTGAAGTGGGCCTTGAAAGCAGGAGGCAGCCAGGGAGCTCTTCCAGCTTGCCCCCAGGGCTCTCCCGTCTCTGCTGTTCTCTAAGCAAGGCTCTCTCTCTTCATTCTCCCCCAAAATGGGGAAAACCAGGGACTAAACCTTGAGCTGGCTGACAGAAATGGCCCATCTGTCTCCATGAGGAGAGAGAAGCACTTCTTATGTAAATTGCTGCCCATTTATTTCCAATCAGAAAACCCAATTCCACTTCTATTTTCCTGTTCTTCCTAAGAACAGGTAATAAGAAGGAGGAAAGGAAAGAGAGAGAGACAGACTTATCAACACGCTCCAAGCACAGGGCGGCAACATGTCTGGTACGGTATCTCTCTCACAGTAAGCTCCTACTGAGTTCAGTCTCTGCCACCACTGTGCTGGGTGCTGTATATGCACAGCAAGAGAGCCCCTGCCTCAAGCCATCCACAGCCTAAATATACAAAGACCAGCAGAAGAAAAAAGGGTGATACTCCCTGGGGAAACTATGCCATGGATTTGGCGGGGCCGGGCAAACCGTCAGAAGAGCTCAGCTCCTGTTTATAGGCTCCAAATTGAGAAGCTGGGAACAAGGAGCTCTTGAGAGCAGCAGATGTCATGCATACCAGTGACCATGAAGAAGAGCAGCTGAAGCCAAGGCTGGCCCATTGCCCATGAGCAAGCTATGTCCTGCCGCTTGATTCTTCTGGCATGTCCCTCAGTGCCTCTGGTCCTTATGTTCGTGGCTCCACTAGTGCAAAATAGTGCTCTTCTTGACCTACTGCTCACAAACAGGGATGATTTGGTGGAGAATGTAGTAGTGGATGGCAACTTGGGCAGCAGTGACCAAGAGATGACAGAGTTCAAGATCCTGAGGAAAGGAAGGATGGAGAGCAGCAGAATGATGACCCCAAACTTCAGAAAAGCAGACTGACTCACTCAGGGAACTCATGGGCAGGATCCCCTGAGAAGCCAGTCTGAGGGGGAGATGAGTCCAGGAGAGCTGGCTGTACTTGAAAGTCGTCTTACTGAGAGTGTAGGAACAAACCATCCCGAAGTGCAGGAAGACTAGCAAGTATGGCAGAAGACCAGCTTGGCTTAGCAGGGAACTCTTCAGTAAACTACATCACAAAAAGAAAGCTTATAAGAAGGGGAAACTTGGACAAATAATTAGGGAAGAATATAAGAGCATTGCTTGGGCATGAAGGGATGAAGTCAGGAAAGCCAAAGCACAATTGGAATTGCAGCTAGCAAGGGATGCGAAGGGGAACAAGAAGGGTTTCTACATCGGTAGCAAGAGGAGGATCAGGGAATGTGTGGGTCTCTTACTGAATGGGGGATGCAACCTTGTGACAGACAATGCAGAAAAGGCAGAAATGCTCAATGCCTTTTTTGCCTCAGTCTTCACAGGCAATGTCAGCTCTCAGACTACTCCACCAGGTAGCACAGTTTGGGGAGAAGGTGAGTAGCCAACAGCAGCAAACAAACAGGTTAGAAACTATTTAGAAAAGCTGGACATGTACAAGTCCATGGGGCCGGATGGGATGCACCCAAGGATGCTGAGGGAGTTGGCTGATTTGACTTCAGAGCCACTGACCATCATCTTTGAAAACTCATGGTGATCAGGAGAGGTCCTGAATGATTGGAAAAGGGCAAACATAGTGCCCATATTTAAGAAAGGGAAAAAGGAGGATCCAGGGAGCTACAGATCAGTCAGCCTCACCTCAGTCCCTGGAAAAATCAGAGAGCAGATCCTCAAGGAATCCATTTCTACGCACTTGGAGGAGAAGAAGGTGATTAGAAATGGTCTGCATGGATTCACCAGGGGCAAGTCATGCCTAACCAACCTGATTGGCTTCTCTGATGAGAGGACTGGCTCTGTGGATGAGGGGAGACCAATGGATGTGTTGTATCTTAATTTTAGCAAGACTTTTGATATGGTCTCCCGCAACATTCTCATAGGCAAGCTAAGAAAGTGTGGGCTGGATGAATGGACCAGAAGGTGGGTAGAAAACTGGCTGAAGCATCGGGCTCAGAGAGTAGTAATCAATGGGTCGATGTCTAGCTGGCAACTGGTATTAAGTGAAGTGCTGTGGGGGTTGGTCCTGGAGCCAGTTTTGTTAAGTGTCTTCATTAATGACCTTGAAGATGACAGTGTGTGCACCCTCAGAAAGTTTGCAGATGACACCAAGCTGGGGGGAGTAGTAGATACACTGGAGGGTAGGGCTAGGATTCAGAGTGACCTAGACAAATCAGAGGATTGGATCGCAAAGAATCTCATGAGGTTCAAAGACAAGTGCAAAGTCCTGCACTTAGGACAGAACAATCCCATGCACCAGTACAGGCTGGGGGCTGACTGGCTGGGCAGCAGCTCTGCAGAAAAGGACCTGGAGGTGACAGTGGACGATAAACTGAATAAGCCAGCAGTGTCCCCTTGTTGCCAAGAAGGCTAATGGCATCCTTGGTTGCATTGGTAGGTGTGTTGCCACTGGGTCAAGGAAAGTGATTCTTCCCTTCTGTTCAGCATTCGTGAGGCCACATCTGGAGGACTGTGTTCAGTTTTGGGCAGCCCGCTACAGAAAGGATGTGCAAAAATTGGAGAGAGTCCAGTGGAGGGCAACAAAAATGGTGAGGGGGCTGGGGCACATGACTTCTGAGGAAAAACTGAGGGAACTTGGCTTATTTAGTCTAGAAAAGAGAAAACTGAGAAGAAGGGATTTAATAGTAGCCTTTAACTACCTGAAGAGTGGTTCAAAAGAGGATGGAGGTAGACTGTTCTCAGTGGTGACAGATGACAGAACAAGGAGCAATGGTCTCAAGTTGCAGCAAGGGAGGTTTAGGTTAGATATTAGGAAGAATTTTCTCACTAGGAGCGTAGTAAAATGCAGAAACAGGTTACCCAGAGGGGTGGTGGAAGTTCCATCCTTGGAGATTTTCAAGACCCAGCTAGACAAAGCCTTGGCTGGGGGTGATCTAGTTGGGGATGGTCCTGCTCTGAGCAGGTGGTTGGACTAGATGACCTCCTGAGGTCTCTTCCAACCCTAATTTTCTACGATTCTCTGAACCAGGTGCACAGCAGAGCTATACCCAAACAGCAGCTTGCGGGTCCTGACTGATGCTGTGTTCCAGGTGCCAGTCCTCCCACCCACTGCACTGACTCCAAACCATCGAAGGGCAGGTTTCCTCCAGCGGCACAGGGGTTAAGAGCCTGCTGTCTGCCTTCAGGAGCTGCCACTCTGGAAGCTGGCGGAGTGGAAGGAGCTGATACAGCGGCTGCTGAGAGATGCTGACAGATGTACAGCCCAAGTCATGCTAATAGGCAGTTCTCTGTGGCAGATAATAGTATGTTTTGTTTTCCAAGCCAAGTGTTTTGCCGCAGCCCCTGCGCCTCCCACGTGCTGCCGAGGGGCCGCATCTCTGGAGAAGTGGGTAGGCCAGCAGGGAGGGGAGCAGGTCCTGGCTTCGCATTTGGCCGCCTGTCGACAGAAGAGAGGGAGAACTGGAAAGGCTGGGCCACATCTTAATCCCAGGGGCTGGAGCTGGGTCTTTCCCACATGGTGGTGAAGCTCTATTGCCATGCTCTGTGCCAGGGAATCCTGTAGCCTCTCTGAACTAGTTCCACCAGGGGGTCCTTTTGAACTGTCTCTGCCCATCCCGAACACGAGGTTCTGGCTTTACTTTTCACCCCAGCTCCTCCATCCTTTGTTGGGTAGCTTCAGGTAGGAGTCTTTGATCCCTCTGATCCCAGCTGCCCCAGCATGTATCCAGGGGATCTGCTCCAGAGGTGTGCCACAGGGTGCTGACAGCCCCTAGGGCGGGCTAATGAAGAGCCTGGGCAAGTTCCCCAGAGCTGCAGTGCCAGACTGTGGGGGCAATCCAGTATAGGGATCCTACAGCAATGGGTCTGGTTCAGATTGTTCCAGCAGAGTGAATGTGCATCCCAGGGAACACCCCCATAAGCTAAGCTCAGCCTCTACCCTCCCTGGCTCAGAAACACTCCCCTACAGGCTCCGACACCTGCCTGAGCTGCTGGAACTGATGACAGGTCAACAGAGTACACAGGCACCTCCAAAGCTAGTCTCCTACTAGCATGAAACCACCCTGCCCCTATGCACAGCCTCTCTCTCCATGTATCATAACCCCTGGGAGCAAGGTATGAGGTCTGCCAGGCACAGCCAGACATGTCCTGCCCCAGCAGCTGGGAATATAGGGTCCCACTAGAACAGCAGCTTCCATATCTGGAGAGAGGCCTTCTTAACAGAGGAGGGGAATCAGCCTGTTAACAGGAGCCAGCCATGGTCCCACCTGCTCTGAGACTAGCTGGGGCCAGTCACCTCAGCCCCAACTTTGGATTCAAAGACCTAAGCCACTAAACCTATAGCTCACCAAAATCTCAAGCAGAGATTGCCTTTTCCCCCCATGTGTGCGCTGTGCTCAGAACACTGGAGCCATGGTTTTCTCTATGGAGCCGAAGACCTGACCATAATCTAAGCAACTGATGAATAATATCACTAACATGCATGAGCCAGATTTGCAAGCTGACGACCAAGCCAGAGACCAACACAGTTTGTCTAGTAAAGTTCTTTGCAAGTCACCTCCTGAGACAGTGGGGGGGCGTACACACCAGCCAACAGGAGACCGTGGACCTTGGAGCAGCCCTAGTTCTACAGGGTCCTGAATGAGCTCTGGAGTGAGTATGGGTTACAGAAGGAAAGTCCAGCAACTATGTCCAACCACAAAAAGATAGAGGGCAGTCAGAGACAGAGACAGGCCATCTACCATAGAGACGCTCCCCAATGAGGACTGCCAAGCCATCTGGAACCGGATCTTCCACAAGGACTGCAACAACCACAGGGACTTGAGCTGGTTGATTGTGCACTGAGTGCTCCCAGTGAGGGCGTGGAGGTACAGGGAGGGATGAGGGACTCGACCCAATTGCCCCAGGGAGACCTGCCAAGAAGAAACAGAGACCACTGACCTCCTCTTGTGACACTGCCCATATGCCAAGAAACCAGCTGGGCTGTGGAGAGCTGAGGCTTTTCACCTCTAGATCCTTAATTCAGATTTGGTCCAGAATTGGTAGGGAACTCACTGTGAAGTGGGGGATCTTATGGCTGACACACAAGACACCTTGGCTTTCTTCCCAGATCTTGCTGCTGGCTCAGTACGACTTGAAGCAAGTCTCTCCATTCACAATCAGCAATACATTTGCCCACATCTACCCACCATGCGGGAGGATGGTGCTGATGGGCTTTGGGAGTGGTGCCAGGTTGATGTCACTTGCATGTGGGAAGCAGTCCGAGATCTGTGGGGTGCAGGGCAGAGTGGGCAAAGCAGTGATGCCAGGAGAACTGCCAGCACACAAGCACTTGTCACAATAACCACTGCCATGGCTGGCACAGCCGCTTGGAAACAGGTTGTTAGGGCTGGACTAGATCAATCCAGTGAGCTGAGTGACAAGTATTGGTGGCTGTTGCACAAGTCTCTGGGAGCTTACCTCACGAAGAGGAATTGCTGCAACTTTTCTCAATGCTGGAGTAGTTTTTCTGGCTCATACCAGGCCCAAGGGCTAATGTTCATTCACCATTCACATGCATTAATTTATTGGAAGGACGAAGCCCATGGGATCCAGAAAAACTGGGGAAATCCAACACCTCTTTCCTAACCCATTTCCAGGAGGCGTCAAACCCAGGCCCCAGTTCTAAGCTGCAACACCCAGGACTGGATCCCACTGATGCTGACTTGAGCTCAGCGCAGACACAAGCGTCATCCCATGCATGATCAAACCACTCACCAGAATCCCCTATGGCCAATGCTGAAAGCCACCAGCTGTCACGTCCCAGCCATCTCCGCACCCACTCTGAATTGCGACTACTTTCAGTAAGATGGATGTGGAACCAGATTCTGCTCTCCTGTTACAGAGACAAGAGGAGGAAAGTGTCGCCGACTTGGCTGGCATCACTCCTGATTTATGCCAGTGTAAACCACAGTAAATCTGGCCCAGAAACTTTTCCAGCACAGCCAAGCCAGTGCAGGAACACTCTTTGATGCAGTGGCTGGCAGCTGAACAGGTGTCAGCCATGTGGGGATATATATATATATTTTTTTAAGGAATCACTGCAGATAGCAGGGACCAGGGTGTTACAAGTGGCTCTTTTTTGTTTAAGGTCTGCCATAACAGCTCTAAAAGGAGGGATTTTTATTCCTAAACAGCTGCTGTCAAATGCTACTAATCCCTCTAGGATTTATGAGGGGGAGATGATCTCATCAAACTGTCCTTAGTTTCAAAAAACTGTCCAGCCCACATTTGGGTTTTATAACCAGAGGAATTCTCCTAAGAGACTGGATATCAAACCTATCTCCTGCTGCACTGTCTCTGATAACAAACTGCATTAGACACCAAGAAGAAAGAAAGTCCATAACAAAAAAAAGTGGGATCATTTAACTGTATGGGATGCTTCTGCCTGAGTCAAGGTAGTTGGTGACTGGTTGATCAGAGAATCATAGAAAACAAGGGCTGGAAGGGACCACTGGAGGTCATCTAGTCCAGCCACCTGCTCAAAGCAGGACCAGCCCCTATCCAAACCATCCCATACAAATCCTTGTCAAACCTATTCCTAAAACTACACAATCAACTTCACCACACCACTACAAGGCATGTTGCCCAAAGACACCAAAAGCACCTGACCTGCCACAGGTAAAGCAGTGGGGACAAGGACTGTTAGGGTCCCTCTGCTGCAAGGATTGTTAAAATTAACTCAAGAGATCCGGGGAAGAGAGCCATGCCACCTGCTACAGAGGAAGGCAAAACCTCTGACAGTCTGTGCCCATCTGACCATAGGGTAACCCTTCTTCCCGATCCCAAGTGTGGCAGCTGGTCTGCCCCTGAGCAAGGGGGCAAGACCCACTAACCAGGAACCTCCAGGTTTTAGTCCCAGCAGGAGAATTGACTTACCTCAGTCTAAACTCCCCAGCCTTGTGCTCTGAACTGTTCCTGAAAAGTATTAGCATAAACCACAGACCAGACCAGCAATTAACTAGAAACCAGACCATAAACTACAGACGAGCAATAGCCTCAGTCAGGAAAACAGAGCCGGGTGATTTTTTTTCCAGCCAAGACTAAGTTAATTGGAAAAGAAATGCTGTTTCTGTCCCAAGAAAAGGGGGGAAATATATATATACAAAAAAGCTCAAACATTTGCCCAGTCTTTTCAAAATGAAACCATTTAACGTTTTTGAAATAGAATGTTTCCACCTTTCTTAATTGGCTACTTCATTTTGAAATTGAGCCAATTTAATACAGGTTAAAAACTAGCCCCAGAATAAATTTCCCTGGATTTTTTTTTTTTTTTCTGGGTGTTGAATGTCAAACATCCACCCAGCTTTACTGCTCCACAGCTCTTCCACTGACTTCTTGCAGCACCTTTGGATGGAAAACTGTTTAATTTCAGCCAACTTTGAGCCAAAACCAAGATCACCCCGACCTCAATCATCAAGTTCCAGTATGCTGATGATGTGGTCTGTGCTCACTTAGAAACATATTTTCAGTTTTACTCTCCCAGCTCAGCCAGGTTGCATGCTCGAGAGGACGGAAGAGAAAGCGCTTCAAGGACAACCTAAAGGCCAACTTGAAAAAAAATGCAACATTGACATCAACGCATGGGAGGCTATCACCCAGGACCGCCCAAAATGGAGGAAGAGTCTGCTGTGAGGATCTCGGTACTTTGAAACCATACAACAGGAGACAGGAAAGCGGAAGCAGCAGAAACATTAAGTAATGGGCCGAATCAAGAATCCAGAGCCACCTGCCCCACACAAACGTGCCGGAGTTGCAGCAGAATCTGTTGATCCCGGAAGGACCTTGGCAGCCATCTTCGGACCCACAGAAAAGACAGTCGTGGAAGACAACCTTCCTCGACTGCGAGGGATGGCCGAAGGAAGAAGAAACTCTCTTTGGGTCTCCCTGCTGTGCAGCTCATTCGTTTTCAACATAGTAGCCATTGCTGGGCTAGCCTGGCAGGGGAGAACCAGCACAAACTTCGGCAGCCAGAGAGTGGTGGTTGATGGAACCGAATCAACATGGCACTCGGTGACTAGTGGCGCCCTCCAACACTCTGTTCTTAGACCTGTACTCTTTAACGTCTTCATAAATGATCTGGACACTGGTGTCAGAAGCAGACTGGCTAAGTTCGCTGACAACATCAAACTTTGGGGGAGAGTGTCCTCACTCGTGGATAGGCTGGTGATCCAGGCCGATGTTGATAGGCTTGCAAGATGGGCGGATGAATGCCATCAGGTTTTCAATGTGGAGAAATGCAAAGTGCTCCACCTTGGGGGGGAAACCCACATCACACTTACAGGCTCGGCAATGCTACACTCACTAGCACCATGACCGAAAGGGACTTGGGGGTCATAACTGACCACAAGATTAACATGAGCCACCAATGCAATATCGCAGCTGGCAAAGCAAACAAAACTCTGGCTTGCATCTACCGGTGCTTCTTGAGCAAGACCCAGGATATCAGCCACCTGCTGTACTCAGCCTTGGTGAGGCTGCAGCTGGAGTACTGCATCCAGTTCTGAGCTCCACAATTTAGGAGGGATGTGGAAAAGCTTGAGAAAGTCATGAGGAGAGCCACGCACATGATCAGAGGGCAAGAGAACAGGCCTTATGAAGAGAGGCTGCGAGCTATGGGACTCTTCAGCCTGGAGAAGCGCAGGCTCAGGGGTGATTAGGTAACAGCCTATAAATACATAAGGAGTATGCATCAGGATCTGGGGGAACACCTGTTCACCAGAGCACCCCAGGGGATGACAAGGTCCAATGGTCACAGACTCATGCAAGACCATTTAAGGCTGGACATAAGGAAAAACTTCTTTAGTGTCTGACCCCCCAAGGCCTGGAACAGACTATCTATCCCCAGAGGTGGTGCAAGCACCTACTCTGGACACTTTCAAGAAACATGTGGATGCTTATCTTGCTGGGATCCTTTGACCCCAGCTGACTTCCTGCCCCTTGGGCAGGGGGCCAGACCTGATGATCTTACGAGGTCCCTTCCAGCCCTAATGTCTATGAAATCTATGAAAGCAATTCAACCCTCTCTCACCTTGTTAGACTCATAGCAAAGGGCACTATACGTGTTGGTGCCACACACAGTGCAAGTGAACCTAGGTCTTGTAGGTGCTAGTGTTAGGCCAGTATTAATGAAGTGTAACCCACAGGGGAGTTTGTCTTGCACTAGAGCAGCACAGAGTTTTAGCTCTTCAGGCTCCTTGTTCAAGACCCATGTTCCTTCCAAAAGAACATCTGTCACAGAAGCATGAGGCAGTTATACCCATTTTATGCAACTGCCTTGTCCTTATTTGTGTAACCCAGGCGGTACTCCAAGAGGTACCCCCTCTCCAACTGAAGGGATTAAAGCAGGTGCACAAGC
>NW_017728963.1:39769-46346 GCF_001723915.1 Gavialis gangeticus
GTAGGCAGGAATGCTGCCACACAGCCACCACTGGTGGCACTGCTCCAGCCTGCTAGGGGTCTTGACCCTCCTGGAGCCCCGGCCTCATGTTGAGCTGCCTGGCCTCTGATTGGAGGAGCTGGAAACAGAGCTGGAAACCTCTCACGTGGCTGCTCAGATCCTTGCTGGAGCAAGGGAGCCTCTCCTGCTAGCTGCAGCCTCTCCCAGGGGATCCTGGAGCCCAGCATGGAGCCTCTCCTGCCGGCCGCACGCCGCGCTGCTGAGGGTCCCACTGCTGCCTGCAGGTCCTGCTCTTTCAGGTTTCTCCGGGGCACTGCTCCTGCCCCACTGGCTCAGCTCTTGCCAGCTCTGTGAGGCTCCTTCCTTGTTGTCCCTCGCTGGTCTCTCCTGGTGACCCAAGGGGCCAATCAGGGGACATGAGGGGTGAGTCTCTGGGGCCTGATTGGTGCGGAAAGGGAATCCCAAGTCCTCCAATCATCTTTTACCCCTTCAAAATCCCTGGGCCAGGTCACTGCCAGCCAGCCCATCACATCTGAATCTGGCTAAGCCATGGGGTTGCATATTGCCTTGCAACAGTGAATTTCACAGATGGTGTTGAGGTAAGAGTACTGGCTTGAAATATGTTTCGTTTAAGGAACAAAAAATATAAAGAAATACAACAAGCCTTTGCAAAAGACCTTTGTAGTGTGAGGGAACCTCTATGATCACTCCATGGCCTGAGAAACGGTTCCACAATTCTACTTTTACAATATTTCCACAGAAACATTTTTCTTCTTTATGAAAAGACGAACATTTCCTCCAACCCTTTTGATACCTTAAATCAATCTGCCCATGAAGCTGGCAAGCAGCTGACTGTCTTGCACATGCAAAACTAACCAGACTGTTTGCTAACTGCAAAAACCATGCATGTATGCAAAAATAGGAATGGCGCATACATTGCGAAAAGTTGCCTAGATAATTTTAAACACTCCCCGGTTTTAATCACCTAAGCACGTCTGTGCGAGGCCGGGAAAGGAATTTGCGTAAGGATCCATGATTGATTTTGTCGGAGCAGCGCTCTGTGAACAGGCTTGCAGAAGTCAGCAATATTCCCTCTGCTCTTTCCACAGCCAGGCTTGGACAGGGGCTGCCTACACACACTGCCTGAAGTCACAGCTGCTCTTCTTTACAAACAGTTTATGCTTGCAAAATATACAGAGCAGTGTTCTGGAGAGGGCAGCAAGGGGAGTTCAACTCACAACAGACCTCAGGCCTGAAAATGCAGCTCAATGCAGTAGACAGGGCCCTTGGCTACTGTGCAGAACTGCATTGCCTCCACGTATTCTTGTCCAGAGGTGGGTAAGCCATGTTAGGCTGGAGTGAGGCAGAAAATAGGGCAGGGAACACCTTAGAGATGAACTGCTTCAGCGAGACAGGAGCTTTTATATGCAACAACCTACTCTATCCCTGCATTGCCTTCTGCATATTATTGAGAAATCCAGGACTCTGACAGAAAGCCTTGTCCAGGCTTCCCCATGTAGACACAGCCCTGCTGGTCTAGATCAGAGGTGGGCAAAATGTGGCCCACGGGCCGAATGCAGCCTGCCAAGCCATTCTATCCAGCCCGCAGGGCCCCTAAAAAATTTAGAAAACCAATACTTATCTGCCCCTGGCTGTTTGTCATGTGGCCCTCGATGGCTTGCCAAAACTCAGTAAGCGGCCCTCTGCCCAAAATAATTGACCACCCCTGGTCTAGATGTTCTTGTACCTGCAGAGTTATCCCTCACTGGTCAAATAGGCAATACTGGCATAAGGCACCTTTATACCATTGCAGGGGCAGCCATAGCAGGGATTATACTGGTGTACTGGTAAAACTGGGTTCTGGTTCCAGATGGGAGGCCCCCTGGCACTCCTGTAATACAAACAGGGTGCAATAAAGGCTAGAGTCAGATGGGAATGGGAATTCCTGCCTGGGGAGAAAGCATCTTATTTCCAAAGTATTTTCCCTGGAAGATGGGAGCAAAAAGTTGAAAATGCAAAATCTCCTTGGAAATCGGCATTTATCAACAGAAAACTGCTCTGTGAAAGAACCCATGGCCACTCCAATTAATTTGGGGGGGGTGGGGAGGTGAAGGGGGGGGACTTTGAGCAACCATCAACAGCCTGTTGTAAAACACATTTGTATATTCAGAAGCAGAGCAACCTCTCTGGCTCTGCCCTGACAGGACCAGGGCTGTGATAATTTTAGAGAAATTACTAGGGGACATTTGTTGTCACTCACACTTCAGGGAGAGGGCAGGCACTGGGGTTACCTCAGGACTCCTGGGTTCTTCTTCCCAATTCTCCCAGCAACTCCCTACATGGCTTTCAGCAAATCACCTCTCTCTGGCAGGGGCAATGATCTCCTACTAAATCCTCCCCATCTTCAGCTCCCTGTGGGTCTGTGCTACTCTTGAGCAGTCTCTCCCTGCAAACACCCATCATGTAGCTTGTCAGGCTGCTCACAACTGAAGCCTGAAGCAAGAAGCCTACAGACAATGTGCTTTCTAATGCCAAAAGCATTTCCTTCAAAACAGCATCAAACATCCCATTAACAGGGCAAAGCAAACCAAGTTTCTCTGCGGGCCATTCTCCCCCCAACCCCAAAAGCATTTTCCCCCATCTGCTCAGCAGCCTTCTCCTTCATTTTTCACATCGTTGGCAGCTTTTGGCTACAAATGGGGCTTGGCCCTGTGGAATAACTCAGGCGGGCAGCCCGGGGCTGGTTTGCTATCAGAAGACACCATCGCATCAGAAGGAAAATCCTGCTTAAAGTAAAAATCATTAACCTGTCAGCAAGAGATTAAGAGGTGGGAGGATTGGCGTGGACTGAGAAGTGCTAGGTTTGCAAAAAACTTCACATGATGCTCGTTTTGGCACTGAGAAGCAAACTGAATTATGCCAGGAGAGCAGGGCTGGGCCTGTGAGAGCCCACCCTCGACTCCCAGAGGGCTGACTGTGGATGAGTGGCAGACGTGCCTAGCATCGCTCAGCTGCCTGGCCTGCGTTTATTGTATTCCCCTCACTGCAGCTGGCACAGTGGGGCTACCACCTCCCCCCAAACCCCCAAAGGCATGAGGTTGTGTTTGGGGTGCTTGGAACAGGACTGAGGTTCTCAGGGCACCTGCTAATATCCAAGGCAGGGAAAGGCCAAGCATACTCCCTGCCCTGGAAAAGCACTGTTAACACAACCACTGTCTTTCACATCTGATCTGAGAACCCACGGCCCTCATCACTGCCCCAAGCAGCCTGGCCCTCATAGCCCTCAGCGTCAAGCCCCTGGATGTTACAATAGAAACAGGCCTGTGGGATTTGCTTTGTAAGGCTCCAATGCATTCATTAGAGAGAGTGATGCCAAGTGGCTGGAGCAGGGGATCTGAGCTAAAGGTCACTCACTACTTGTGTCACTCACACCATGAAAATGCACAGGTCCCTTACCCTCCATGGCTCCATTTACCCCATGCAGCTCATCGCTTGCTAGGTGAAGTGCCCTGCTAGCTCTGGCCTCGCATAGGAGAGCTGGTAGGACATGGGTTGGCAAAGCCGTGTGGGATGGGAAGAACTGCAGACCCTGCAGCACAATCTTCCCTTCTCAATCCCCTTTCGCTCAGTGCATGGGGGAAAACAGATTCTGCCTGCAAGAGGGGCTCCGCAGAGCATCCCAGCATATCCCAAATGTTAACAAGGTCTTCCCTCCACCTTTGCAGGCAATTTCTCTCTCCAATCTGCTGCTGGGGAAACAAGACCATGGGACTGGCCACTTGCCCAGTCCCAGAGGTTGGTGAGACAGGAGCAGGAACTCAGGTATCCTACTCCCTGACTGCAACCATTCCACCCCTCTCCTTCACCTGCCTTGTTTTTCCACCTCACTGGGAACATCAGCCCAATGTTTGGGCCAGATCTTTGGAGAAGGCAAGGAGTCGGGATCAAGGACATTCCCCTTGGAGCAGGAGTTTTAGGATGGTAGAAATACAGGTTTCCCCAAAAATCAAAACACAGTCCTGCCGATGTCTTTGTCTGCTCTACCTCCTATGTGATGGCTGACCACTTCTGTGCGACTAGTCCAGCATTGAAACAGAGGAAAGCACCAAGACCTTCAATGCCCCAAGGTCTCTTCTGAACGTTGGCCCTATTTTCTACCTCTCATGAGGACTCTTTCCATCTTTTAAACCATTGCATCACTGGCCCCATCAAAATCAGCCTCCCCCTCCCCAACAGCAACCACTGTAGCTGCCACACCGATTATGAATGCAGAGACAGAGCGACAGCACATAACTATCAGGCAAGGAGAAAGGCGTGTGCTGCACAAATGTGGGATGAAAGCCCATTTCACACTACAAGTATCCTGGGGTGCAGCAGAGGTTCTGGCACTGCTGATCACAGAGATCATAGAAATCACAGAAAAGTAGGAAAACGGGACCTCGGAGAGTCATCTAGTCCAGGCCCCTGCTTAAGACAAATACTTCCCAATCCAAACCACTCCATGCTGGTCTCTCCTAGTCCTAAATGCTTGAAAGCTCGTGCTGTATCTACTTAACTTGGAGCCACCAGGACTGCTCCTTTTTTCCCCTCTGCTGGTTCAAAACCTCCCAAAGGCAGGGGCCTGAATGAAGGCAACTGGGTGTCCAACTGCCTAGCTCCCAGGCAACCAGGGGTCTCATTGCTGCAGCCACACTGTTGATAGGCTCCACGAAGAGGCTGAAGAGCAATGGGACCATCAGTACCCATGCCCCAGCTGCAGCGCTGTATAGTTGTCCAGCTGCACAAAGGGGTCTCTTCACCCTTTGCTTGTTGGCTGTAGCTGGCTGCAGGCTGGAGCATTGGCCTGTTGGCTGTGCCCCCACCCCATCAGCATGTCTTGCCCCCCCAGAAGTACCCATATGAGCAGTGCTGCACAGCAGCAGTCACTTGCCAGAATGCCTATGCACAGTACGTGACCATTCCCAGCCAGCAATCACCCTGCTAACAGCTGTCGGCTTGAGTTAATTGACTGCTCTAATGAAGTCAATCAGCATGCCGAGTGCACGCAACCCCAGTGTTATCAGCCGACGGCGCACAGGGAGAACAGCACGGACAGCGCCAAGTGAGAGCGGGACCCGGACATGCCAGGCAGAAAACTGGAACATGCTCACGAGCAGGCCTGGCCTTCATCAGCCCCTACTGTGGAAGACACGGGTAGAGGGGAGTCACCGTGCAGCCAGTGCTCTGTGTCTTTGGCATGGAGACACCTTAGCTATTAGCCTTGGCAAAGTGAGAGAGGGGGACAGGTAGATGCAATCTAGAAGCTGGCTTCCTTGATCTCAGCTTCTCTCATTCTGATGGGCATCAAGCTTACAAGACTCCTGGAGTGTCTCCCCATCAGGTGGACAGACAAGCAGACAGCTCCCAGCCTGGAAGGGAGACAGGGAGAACATGGTTTAAGGTTTAAAGCAAGATGGGGAAGAAGACTTGTGCCTCCTAAGAGGTCTGCAAATACCTCATGCTGTACCAGCACTTGCTATTATTGCAGCCCTGGTCTCCTCCCACAAATGCAACCTATAACACAACTGACCCCGCTGTAACTAGCTGGAGTCAGTCTAGGGTAGCTTGGGGGTAGGTTTTCAGGCAGATGCAATGTTGGTCATCCTGGTCCTTCCTGCTCTTACAATATCAGAGGCAGGGCTCTCCACTGAAGGCATCAGCTGGCCCAAGAAGGACAAATACCTTCCCTGGTCCTTCTGCCTCCATGACAGATGCTCTTTGGCCAGCTCCTAGCATAGAAATGCTCCGATTCAACTGGATTAAAGCCACACATGCAAGAGCCCTTGTACTCACATAACCTTTGTTAGTCAGCTGGCAGAGCAGCTGTGGATCAGAAGGCCCTAGCGAAGGAGCAGGTACCATCTCAGGCAGGTCCTGTAATTGAGTCAAGACAAAGAAGCCAGGGCCTTGGACACATTTCTCCAGGGCCAGGGGCAGAGATTCAATTGCAGCCTCTTTAAAAGCTGTAATAAGGCATTGCAACACCTGGCCCTTCTACTAATACCTTGATATTGTGTAACATGGACTTGGTCCCAGGCAACCTATAACACAATCAACCTGGAACTGAACTGAACAGAGCTGGCAGTGCAAGGGAGGGAGAGTGGCCTGAGAACAGGCCTGGGAGCCAGAGCTGCCTGCTTGCATCCCAGAGCTATCACTGACCCTTCACAGTTCTTTGTTTTTGGCCTTGAGTCAATTCCTCCCCATCTCTTTCCTCCATTTATAAAGCTAGAGAAATAAAACTGTAATAAGCCAGTCCTTGTGTGGGGTGGGGGTAGTACATAAGACTCTACTTCTGAAGAGTTGATCGTGTAGCCAGTGGGGTCCTCTAGTGTTCAGTACTTGGACCAGTGCTTTTCAACATCAATGATTTGGATGTGGGGGTGAAAAGCACACTGGCAAAGTCTGCTGATGACACTAAGCTGTGGGTAAGCGTGGCCACGCATCAGTGTAGGCTGATGATCCAAGCAGACCTAGACAGATTAGTTAGATAGGCGGACCAGAACCAGATGCTGTTCAACACTGAGAAGTATAAAGT
>NW_017728963.1:46474-49898 GCF_001723915.1 Gavialis gangeticus
GGGGGGTCATAATTGACAATAAAATGAATATGAGCCACCAGCATGATGCTACAGTTAGCAGAGCAAACAATATGCTGGCATGCATCAATCAATGCATCTCAAGCAAAACTAAGGAAGTTATTCTCCCACTCTACTTGCCATTGGTGAGACTGCAGCTGAAGTACGGCGTCCAGTTCTGGGTGCCACACTTCAAGAAGGATGTGGAGAAGCTTAAGAGAGTCCAGAGAAGAGCCACTCATATGATTAGAGGCCTGAAGAGCAAGCCAAACAAGGAAAGGCTGACAGATATGGAACAGTTCAGCCTAGAAAAGAGAAGACTTCAGGGGGATTTGGTGGCAGCTTACAAATATATCAGGGGACAGCATCAGGGGCTAGGTGAACAGCTATTCACCAAAGTACCCCAAGGGAAAACCAGGAGCAACAGTCATAAACTCCTAGAAAAAGTTGTCAGACTGGATACAAGGAAAAACGTCTTCACAGTTAGTGTGATCTGACTCTGGAATAGACTCCCAGTGGGGGTGGTGCAGGCTCCTACCCTGGAGAGCTTCAAAAGGAGACTGGACACACACCGTGCTGGGGTTATTTGACCCCAGCAGTCTTTCCTGACCAGAGCAGGGGGGCTGGACCCAGTCACGAGATCCCTTCTAGCCCTAAACTTCTGTGAATCTGTGTCATAAGGCCCCTACTGTTAATACCCAGAAGAGAGGTGATTCTCCTTTAAGCTCAAGTGCTAGGGATGATTTGCGCTCTCAGCGCAGGAGGGTCTATGTTCTGACCCCGCTGCCATGAGAAAGGCCAGGAAACCACAATGAATGCGATGATGCTGTCTTGCTGATAGGGCAAGGATTAGTGGTTCATGATGATAAAAACCTCATGCAACAGGGAACAGTAGCGATGTACATTTTCACAGGCCTGAGTTAGCCCTGACCTTTCCCTGCTAACCCATGGTTCAAGCAGCTCTGAGGGCTGCTCCGTACCAGGGCTTCTGCAGGGGCTAAGAACCAGGCATCACCTTCTAGCCTGGCACTCTAGTACCTCCTGCTGGGATACCTAGGCATTTAGCCCTTGTGGAGCAGAAGTATCTCCATTTTCCAGATGGAAAAACTAAGGCACTGGGCAGGAAAGCAACTTGTTCAGCATGACGCAGAGATGTAGCAGCACAACTGGAAACGTAACTGCCAAAATCCCAATCCCACGTCCATTCCCCAGGAATGATACTGTAGACAGAGGGGAAGCCCAGCCTGTATGTAGTGACGCCTAGGCAAGATAGGAAGCTGACACTCGCAGAAAGTGCTCCAACACGGCTCTCTTTCAATAGCTCCTCATGCTGCAACATAGAAGGCTGGAAGGTGATAGAGATAGCAATACTTATTGGTTGTGCTATAAGTTGAAGCTGCTCCCACTGGAGAGACACAGCCAAAATGCTGTGAACTGGCAGAGGATCAACGCCATCATTTGGTGTTTTAATAAAATTTCCCCAGTGCTGAACAGCATCCAGGACCCACCAGTCTTATTTATGAGAGGCGAGATAGTTGGGGAATAATCTGTGCTTCAGAGCAAGGCAGAGAGAGTGAGAGAGAAGCAGAGGGAGCAACAGCTGGGTAAGGGGGGGAGAGAAAAGAAGGGGACAAACAGAAGAAGAGGCACAGAGATGGAGAGCTGACAAAACTGAAACCTTTAGGACACAACTGATCATTTTCTATGAACTCCTGGAAAGATGCCCACTTCAGAGGTTACCTCCCTTCAAGTGTTCACCTGGCTTAGTCAAAGCAAGGACTTGAACCCAAGCCTCAGCACATGAGCCAGCTAAGAAAGGTTCCTTCCAGCTTTACTTCTCTATGAATCCAGAAGTGGACTCCTGAAAGCTGGAGGTTGTCAAGAACAGGCTAGACCAAGATCAGTCTGGGATGCTTTAGGAACAGTATCCCTGCCAGGATTTGACCCCTGAGCTTCCTTCCAACCCCACGATTCCAAGAAGATGTGTAGACC
This sequence comes from Gavialis gangeticus, assembly GCF_001723915.1. Lineage (NCBI taxonomy): Eukaryota > Metazoa > Chordata > Crocodylia > Gavialidae > Gavialis > Gavialis gangeticus. Next base: position 48,464 of record NW_017728963.1, read on the forward strand.
CCTCTGGGGACCTCACTGTGCTGCAAGACTTTGCTCTAAAGGGCTTACCATAGACATCAGGTAAAAGACAGGAAGGAGCTGGACTTGAGGAATGGAGGAACACCTCTGGGAAGACTGTTTCCAGGCACAGAGGACTCTGTAATCCAAAGGCCAAACAAGAGCCAATGGACACATACAGACACTAGACAAATTCAGACTCAGGGCTAGATGCACATTTTACCAGGGAAAGGACTAAAACATTGAAAGGATGTACTGAACTCTGCACCATTTGAGGCTCTGCATCAGTGGTCCACAACACAAAACGATGGGGGAAATTCTCCTAGCCTGTGTTTTGCAGGAGATGAGCATAGGAGATGATCAGACTGGTTTTTGGCCTCAACAACCTAGAAACCTACAAAAGGGCCCTGAGCACCATTTATCCTCTAACTCAGTCTTTCCCAAGGCCAAGTCCAGGAGGCTTTCGTACCACTGGTATCCCCAGCATCTCCTTTTCCCCTCCCTCCCATCTCTAACACAGGGTTCTCACAGCAAAATGGAGAGGCTTATTGCACTAAGCATCTATAAAGCACTTTTGATCTTCAACTGGAATTTGTTATAGAAAAGCAACATCTTAAAAAACAAACAACCCACCCAGTATGAATATGTATAACTGCTAATGGAACAAAGATTGTGAACAATTCAGTGACAGAAGGGCTCTGTTCATTACCAAACCTACAGAAACACAAAGGACTAGTATTTAATTGATTATCTGAGATTATAAAGAGACCGGTAGGAGGATTCGTTTTTCTTTTTTTCTTTCTGGGAAAAACTGCTTGTTGCACATTTGAATACAGAATGGGTTGTTTGCCTCCTGTGTTGGAACACAACACAAACAGTCCCAGCATGATTGCCTGCATGCAAGGGCATGTACATGCCGTTCTTCTGGACCAGCTCCATAGCACCTCCAGCTGGGAATGAGGAGGGGTGAGGCAATCTAAAGCCACAACCCACAGGTATACCCTCCATGGCTCGCACCACATCCCTCCTGCAGCTCCATAAAGCCTCCTGAGAAGCAGCCACAAGGATCTGCTTCCCCTGGGGATCATCCCAGTCAGCAGTGCGGGGTCCAGTCTCCTTAGAGACACCAGAGTAGCAGGGGTAATGCTAGCGCTGACCCCAACTACCAGGGTGTAGCCACTGTGGGTGGGCAAGGACCACTGTGATCTTGTCCTGCCCCACACATGGGATTCCCAGCTGGGCTCCCCAAAAAGGGTGGGTTATGGGGTACACACCCCATGAGGCAGATGGCACCTCTCAGGAGCTACTGACCCAGAATCCCTTCAAACCCAAGTAGAGGTGACTGCGTCAGGCACGCAACAACAAAGTTTGACAAAGGGAGCAACTGTGGGAGTCAGAAACTTAGTTTAAAGCAATGTTTTTTGCCTCCGGCGCCAGA
>NW_017728963.1:54898-55723 GCF_001723915.1 Gavialis gangeticus
AATGTTTTTTGCCTCCGGCACCAGAGTCCAGAAGCCGGGACTTAGAGCACCTAGATGAAGATATAGGTGCTGCTCAGTTCACCAGAAAGGAAGTCATTTGCCTCCCAAAGAGTTAAAGAAAATCTTTCCTTGTCTGCATTTACTTCTCTTTAATCTGCAATTCAATCTAATGCATAAAAGACATCTGTTAAAAATGTCAGAAAGCTGCAGGAACACACAATGGGGGCCCGTGTTTTCCTAGTCCAACTCGCTGCCATTTATCAGAATGGGCTTTTACGTGACGCGCGATGTTCTACTCGTCAAACTCTCTTCACTTCACAAAAGCAGCTCCTTCCAAAAGCATTTGAAAAGTGACCCCGGAGAGAAGGGGGAAGAACACCCACAAGATTTGTTCAGATTGAGCAAGGCTGGAAAGCTTTACAAAAAATGCTCCTTGTGTTTGGTACCTCAAAGATGTATACATCCTTTAGCCTGTCCAGGCTCACATGTGGGACAAAGACCCACAAGTAAGGCAGGCAAAAATCAACAGAGGTGGAAAAACTTACGTTGCTGACAGAGGACACCATACACCTTGCCCAAGGTCAACTAAGCAAGCTAGTGGCAGAGGTGAGAACAGAAGCCAGGTCCCCAAAGAAGTTAACATCAGTCATACATTGGGAGGATGAAGAAGGTGCCGGGTAATGTGGGACCCCTGCAGGACACGCTGGGCAATTTGGTGGTTGCGTCAGAGGAGAAAGCGGACCTCTTTAACCAATTCTTCACCTCCGTTTTCTTGTGCAGGGACCGGGACTTCCCTGCTGTGATAGAAGCCGGACTCGAGGGGAT
>NW_017728963.1:56360-69511 GCF_001723915.1 Gavialis gangeticus
GGGCTAGAAGATCTACTAGGTCCCTTCCGACCCTTAATCTATGAATCTATGAATCTATGAATCTGCCCTGGAAGCCTCAGTTGTAGCACGTCCATGCCAGGCTTCTTCTAGAGCTTAGTGAAGCTAATGGGTCTTTCCCACTGACCTGGAGGTGTTGGATAAGGCCCATATAATGCTTGTCCTCCTGATCCTTGAAGGGACATCCAGAGTGTGCCCCAATGAGCAGGTTTCCCTCAGCTAATCCTTGACAGGACAAGGATTTCCTACTTAGCCTTGTGGGACAATCCAAACACATCTTGCTAATAAGACTTGGGATTTATGCGCCCAGAATAAACTGGGTTCCTTTAAGACAGCGTTCCTAGAAGAGAAGACCTGTTCAAATCCAACTGGGAGAAGACAGCATTTGATAATGCCACTGAGAAGACCCAGATCCTCAAGTCTGAGAAACACAAAAAAAGGGATTGCACAACATATGCTTTCCTAGCCCTAGCCAGATCCATTCATTCCTGAAAAAAAGACTGCTACAGAGAAAGGGAAAACTCATACCCCCTGGTTACACATCTCAGCTTGATTCAACCTCCAGGAAGTTTCTCCATTGTCCTGGAGATCCAAACGCCCTCTGGAACCAAATGACCCCTGCCACGTAACTGTGGCCAGCCATCACAGGCTGCCAGCACTGAACAAGGAACTTTATTAGAAAGCCATAGAGGAAAACTGCTTTTCTCAGGGATTATAGCAGGGTGAATACGGTGTCCCCCCAACAGCCACAAGCCCTCACAAGGCAAGGACATGCAAGCTCACAGGATGTCTCTGAGTCCTACACCTCAATACTCACAACAGTACAATTACACTTGTATGGACCTACTGCACCTTCAGAAAGAATAGCCTTCTGCCTCTGACAGGTAAAATGAGACCATCACTCCCTCCCACTCTCATGCGCTATCAAGCTGGTCGTGAAACCTTTCTGCAGTGAAAAATCTCAGCAAAACAAGCATTCTTCATCTTGATGATGTTTTCCCTGGGGGAAAAATGGTTTTAAGATCTGAATTATTTTGGTTTCTGGTTCACTGCAAACACCTGAGCATTTTTGTGCAGAACAAACTTTTTGATCAAAAATGGGTGGGTTCTTTTTTTTCCCCTTTAAGAGCTGTTTTTCAATTAAGCAAACCCTTGTTCTGGAAAGGCTTTCAGCAAGCCATACGTGCCAGTGTCAATGCATTTTCAGCGACAAGAGTGAATGGTCAAGCAAAGGTGAAGTGCTGGCATGTCATGTGTTCATGAGAGAGCAGGAATTAAACTTTCACATTCCCCTGCAAGTGAGATTGATGGGTCATGCATAATTGGCCAGATTTCACACACGTCCCCCAGCGGGCGATTTGTCCCTGGTCACAATCAGCAGCAGAGGACCCAGAAGTCCTGGCTCCTACTCCACTGCTTTAGAACTCAATGTGCCCAAATGCAATCCTAGAGGATTTACTTTCCCAGTGCTGTATGGCAGGACACCCACCCCCTAAGGGTTTAAAACAACTGTGCATGTAGCAGCCCCGCCAAGCCCTGCTCAAGGAAAGGGCTAGGCAAACAGCAGGCTGTATCTGGCTCAGAGCGGCACTGCTCTCAGCCAAGACCACTGGTGTGAGATAATGACATGATTTATGTGCTCATTCCCACTCCCTCCTTGCACTTTGTTGTGCAATTGCTTTTCATGAACCTGATTAAGTTCACACGTGGCTTTCGGCAACGTAATCATTATCCTTGTGCCCCTGGAGTGTCCCTATTTGGTGTTTATGAAATAAAAACATTAAACCAGCAACATCAAGAAAAAGGAACTGAGGGAAAAAAAGGAAAATGTTATCCGTTAAGTGCTGCTGGGAGCACACGTCCAAAAGCCTTTGGGCTGCAGCTCCATTCACTCCACTGACTCAATTCTTTTGTGAAGCCTAATTAGGTAATTTCTTTAAAAAAGTCCCAGGCTCCTCCATCGTAGCCCATCCTTTTTCAGAGAGTGACTGTGGGTGGCTGGCAAAACCCTGGCCTTTCCCCCTTTCTGTTGAAATGGGACTTCTGGCTTGCAGACTTTTATTAAAATGCATCACAGATCACTTGGTCTCCTGCTCTGACATACACGCGCTCTTCCAGTTATTACAGAAAAGCTGTGAAGTGTTTATGGTCTTGGCCGCCAAACAACTGTGCTTCATTTTAAGACAACAACTAAAACTCACCAGACTGGATTTTCCACAGCAGAAAAAGTATATCAGGGCATATTTCCTGCTGAAAGCCAAAAACTGAAAACCTGCCCCATTATTTTTCATTCAATCACACGTGGGTTTCATGGTAAGCACTGAGCGTTTGCAATTTGGGGTCTGAGCCAACTAATCCACTTGCAACTGAGCATCATTTTGCCAAGGCACTTTTCAACCAAAGCGGTCTGTCCCCCTCATTTCACACGTAGGGAAATTGAGGCACAAAAAAGAAGGAGCATCTTGCCCAGTGTCACACACTGACTGAGCAGAGCTTAGAAGCCAAGAAACAAGCTGAGCAAATAATATATTTGCAGAATACTGTATAAGCAAGCCCTGCATCTGAATTGGGGAAGAATGAATTATTTACTTAGAAAATATGGCAAGAGGTATTGCATAAATGATCTGATCTGCTCTAAATGCAAGGATCCTGACACCTGGCCTCCCTGCTCAAGCCACAGAAAACATTGCCCAGCCATAGCTGGGGATGAAAACAACAACAACAAAATAATAACGAAAGGATTGGGCCCCTCACCATAATGTGATGGAAAAATTGAAATGATTTAGTCCTCAGGGTTTTATTCTGTGCCCCACCACTTCAATTTAGGAGGCATAAAACAAAACCTTGTGGATTAAACCCCTGTCATGTGTGCAAGCACCCTAGGCAGGGACCTTGACATTTTTGTTCCTGCCTCAGCTACCAACTGTCCCCCTTCATGAAGCCTAACCAAGATTTAAGTCAGCATTTTCCAGTGGAGTTATGGATACTGGCTCCCCAGCTTGAGACACATTTGGGTCTGACTTGCAGGAGTGTCATGCGTTTCCACTGTCCACCGATTTCACACTGATTGAGCCTTGCTCTAGAAATCAGGCCTCAAAATAGCTAGTAATTCTCTGAGTCAATGACGACCTGCCCTGTGTTCAGGGAATGCTATTCTGTACCGGACGATGCACCATTGTTTCCATGTCCCATTCACAGAACAGCAGCATTAAAGACTCAGCACACACTGAAAGGAGGAGTCTGCAAAAGGCTTTGCATGAGCTGATTGCTGCCAATGGGCCAGGGAGGGATGGATGCAACATGAATCCTATTTGGTTCTAGCTGGAAGTAAAAGAACTTGAGAGCACCCTTGACACACCCTCCTGACTAGTCACAGGCTGCTGTTGATCAAAGACCTCCAATAACAGTCTGTACCGTACCCGTCTCAGCCTGCCAGTGTCACCCCTATTGCTAATGGGCTTTAATCAGGACCACGCTTGATGGTAGGGTGGAGACGGCCTGGACTTTCTCAGTCCTATTCTCCTCCTTGACCTGAAGCCCCAGAACCAGGGTCTCAGCCCTCCAGACCCCCTCCCCAGTCTCTTCAGAGACCAGGTAGGCTGTGGGCTCTATTGTTATTAGCTAACCTGGTCAGGGGTGACGCAGCAGGAAAGCAAGGAGCACAGCTTAGGAGAGGAAAACCTAAACCACAGGCATTTCACTCCTAACAGAGTGAATACTTTCAAGTACAGAATAGGCAATGGGCAGTACAAATGGAGAATGCAGCAGCCACCTATGCCAATGCCACCTCTCCTGTGAGCCCTGGCCTTGGTCTGTGCCCACTGCCCAGAGGCAGGTCCTTCCTCCCAAGCCACAGCTTTGGGTACATGATGGGAATGGCCCCTAGATTAGAAAGACGCCTTTTAAAACAATCTGTGCCCCCTTCTGCCCATGTGCGCCTATGCCTACAAGTGACTTCTTTACAGAAACTCTGGACTGTTGCCTAGTGGATAGAGCACAAAACCAAGGACCTGGGCTCCATTCCCACTTCTGCCACTGCACTCTGCTTTCTGAATCAACTGCCCTAGCCATTGCTAGGTCCCAGAACAGGGGCTGCAGCAGCTGTGCCCAAAGCAAGGAAAGACATGGCAGAGCCAGGACACTGAATTAGACAGCAAATGACACATGCCTGGTTTCTCCCTGCTTCGATAACTCTGTGGGCACACAGAGCTCCTGTGTATTTGCACAGCAGCCCAGCACCTGCAAAGCACTCCAACTAGTTCTATACCTCCAGGAAACTAGGACACATGCTAATAGGCTCCTGCATATTCCTGCCCTGTCAGCAGAGGCAGGGGGACTAATGCAAGGAAATCCAGGTTTTAAATAATACAAAGCAGCTGCTGCTGCAAAGCCAGCTTACCAGTTCACCCACCGCTCTCTGCAGGCAGCGTGATCACTAACCCCTATCTCAGAGGGAATCCCTCCTACGCTCCACAGGCACTGCAGAGACCCAGGTTCGACTCCTGGCTCTGGTGCAGCCTTCTCGGACTCCCTGCATCCTTTGCCAACTAGAACGTCCCTCCCTGGCAGGGAAGTTGCAAAGGTAAAAATCAGTTAATGATGGGGAATCCCTCAGAGACCTGGGGCACCCCTAGCCAGACTCACTCTCCTCTTCCCAGAGCAACAAGTCTTTCCTGCCTGATGCACTCACAAAGGAATCCCTGTCCTTCGGAGTGAGGGGCACTGAGGCAGGATGAACAGAGCACATTTTTCTACACCCTGTTCCTCTTCCACTGCAGCTTCCAGCAATTTGAGGTTTAGGATGTTCTGAATCAGAGGTTACATCCTTCCCCCCGGCCCCAGTCCACCATGTTCAGTACCTATTGATGAACTATTCCTCCAGAAATTTGCCTGGTCTCCTTTGGAACTGGATTCAGCTATAGGTTCTGCAATATTTCAGGGCAAGAAGTTCCACAAGGGAACTGCCCACTGCATGGAAATAAAAAACTGCTTCACTTTAGTTTTAAAGCTACTGCCTAATAGCTTCGTTTCCAGGATCAATGTAAAGTTGGCAGGGAGATGCAAGGGACTGGAGGAGAGAAGGCCGTGCCCTGCAGGAGGCAGGCTGACTGTCTGGCATTTGAGCAAGCTGACACGGAAACAGCCTAGAGGGTTATAGTGTGGCAGCAAGCAGGTGCATGACATGGGAGAGTGCTGTATGCAAAAGCATGTTAGATGGCAGCACTGCCCAAGATATCAAGCCACAGGTCCCCATATTTGGGGGGCAAGATGTGCAGAAGATGTGCTCCCTGCTAGGACAAGCAAGGCCACCGCTTGCTCAGGGAGAGAGCTCAAAAGCGCCAGGTTCTTCATGCAGATGCTGTGGCATGACCCAGGGCTGAAAGGCAGCACTGCCAGGTGACAGATGGAACAGCACTGAGGCTGTTGGCTTGATCTACTTAAAATCAATTCCAGCAGAAAGTTGGGGAAATCAGATGGAGACCAGGGGCATGGACAAGACTGGGGAGGGGAGGCAGACAGGCACAGAAGGGACTGTCAAGGAAGGGGGAGAGGATGGGGATCTAACCCTGGGCAGCTACCTCCCACTTGAGCAGCAGAGAGTTGGAAATAGGATGCAGGAGGAAAGGCACTCCAGACCATTAGCATCAGGTGTGTGGGACAGATGGGAGAGAGGGGTAAGCCGAAGAGTGGGGAAGGGGAGATCAAAGGAAGCTCAGAGAGCCCTGCAGATGAAAGAAAAACAGGAGGCAGAGATCAGGGACAGAGCATCCTCATCTCCACTGCCCAGGGCTGCCTCATGGATAAGGTGGGAGAACACAGGCGGCCCCAGGTGGGGAAAGGCAGGACTCCCCAGAGCAGAATGGCCTTGAAGAGCCCAGATCAAAGCAGAGTTTGATGCCAGAGCATGTTTTGAAGCCCGCAAAAGCGTTGTGCTGGGGAGAGGACAGCGTGGGGTGTTGAGGGGGGTGGCTGAGTTCTTGGGTCCCTGATGTATGCAGCCAGAGATGCGGCAGGTGCTGCCAGGGGTGAAACCAAGTTTAGTCTCCATGTGGGACCACACCGCCGATGCCTCCAGGCACCCTTCATCCTGCTCCCTTACAAGGAGGACACCTCCATGGGGCAGGTGCCTGAGATACTCCGAGTTGCAGCGTATCTGGGGGGGCACCAGGATGTTCAATTGTGCTCGAGTATGCTACTACGTTCACGCTGCAGCATGTGCCCATCAATGAGAGGATTTGGTTCAGAGCTAAGCAAGGCCAATTTGACATGGGGCTCTGGCCCTGCTAACTATGTCTGGGCCACGCAGCAATTAGGTCTGTGCGAATAGGGAACTATTTGATTCAGGTTCGGATTTGGCTGATTTGGATGCCAGTGATTCGATTTGGAGCTCCGAATCAGTGTCCCACTTCAATTCAGCCAAATCAGCTCCGAAGCTTGAGATGCAGTTTCCCCCAAACCCCTGCACCTATCTCCTTGAAACTTGGCAGGCTTTGTGACCTCACCAGGGGCTAGCATGCCTGCAGTTTTGACTCCACTGTAGCTTAACACACACGTGACATGAGTTTTGCTTTTGAACTTTGGGGTGCAGTTTCCCAGAAACTCCTGCACCTAGCACCTTGAAAATTGGCATGCATCATGCTCTCAGCAGAGGCTGCCATCCCTGCAAGTTTCATCTGAATCAGCCAAAAGACAACAAAGTTATAAATATTTCATTGATTCCCCATTATACCCTATGGCCAAATCTCCAAATCTTTTCTGAATCAATTCAGAAGCTCACAATCGATTCGGAAAGCCTGAAGCTTCCCATGATTCGATTCAGATTCGTAGATTCAGCCTCCAAATCATCTCCAAATCTGAATCACAATCCAAAGCTTTGCACAGCCCTAACAGCGATGGATGAGTTGGCTACATCAGTGGCTAGTAAACTAGACTTGTTTAGCTCAGGCCCAAGAGGGTCGCGCCTTTAGAGCCAAAGGTCCCAGGCCTGGGCCCTACCCATGCGGGGCTGCTGATATTGCACAGCAACAAAGGACAGCTGTTATCATCAGCATCTCACTGGTCCATAGCATCACCAAGATAAAGCGCTGCAGATCTGCACCCCAAAGGAAGGCAGATGAATAGCTAAAAGGCACACAAAGCAGCTCATAGAAACATTCCCCCACACTCTATTTAGGAACAGGTATGACACAGGTCTGGCCATGGGCACAGTAAATACAGTAGAGACCAGTCAGAAAAAATCCACATCCAGATCCTAAACAGGACTGTCCGTGACTGCGAGCAGGCTCAGGATCCAAAAGGTAGATTCAACCGCCAAATGCAGATCGGGGGGTGATCAGATCCTCAAAACAGCCAGGGGGAATAGAGCAGGTGAGACTGCCCAGTAAAATAGCTCATTGCTAAGTGATGAGCTGTCAGAGCCCAGACTCTTGGCCATCTGTGGTACCTGCGCTCCACAGCCCAGTCCCTACAAGTGGGGAGAAAAATGTTCCGTGTTTGCCAAGATCCACAAACAGACATGAGGCCAAGCAACGGGTGCCATGCAGCAAAGTGCTGGGCATCCTCGGCCCCCTGGGCCTCATGGGAGAAGGGGGTCTCCAGCACCCGGCAGGACTGGCAAAGGAAGACTATAAAGAAACAGCCTGCCAGAAGGAGGACAGCAACCTTCTCTGGGTCAGAAGGGTATTCCCTTCCTATACAGTGAGATAGGGATACTGAAGCCCACCCTAGCTGCTTGCCTTGGTATGGATGAACCCAAGTATCTCAGAAGGAAATGCACTTTTATAATTCCTTTCTAGTAGGTTTCACACTGGCAAAATGCCACCTGGGAGTCTTCCACCTCTTGGAAAACAGAGGCAAAAAGTCTGCACCGTCTTTCTCCCACCCCGCCACCCTTTACCACCCTGTGAGCCAGCCAGCCCCCAGAGCAGCCATACTCAACGGGGCCCCTGGACCCACTGCCTTTGCCTGCAGCGCAGCTGGCACAGAGCTTGTCATCAGTGGACTGACAGTCACTCACAGGAGACTCTGGCCCCTGCTCTACTATAACCCTGACCCAGCTGCCAGCCCTCACCGTCTCCACGATACGCTATGCCTGGCACCCAGATGAACAGAACGAGCTAATTCAATTTCTCGCAGCACCTCACTTGATGTTGCTGCCGTCTGTATTTGCCTAGAAGGAGGGAAATGTAATTAAAAACAAATCCGCAGAGCCAAAGACCTGCCTGCGATCCTCCTTGTGCTGATTCAGTTGCTCAAGTCTGGATACGCTTCCCTGGCAGCTAAATATGACAGTGAAGGGACTCCAACAGAGGCTGCAGCTGAGCTGATAGCAGTCACTGCCAGGGACTGGCCCCCTCCTGTCATTTAAGCTTGGGACTTGAGAAAGGCGTTGCCTTGGTCTCTGCAACATAGCAAGGGTTAGGGACTCCTAACCACAATCACCATGATGGCACTAGATCTGCGTACAAAAAGAAAAGCCCAGCATGAAACAGGAGTGAGATAAGGAGCAGGAGGAGAAGCAGAGCCAGGGAGATGCCCCCATCTGGGTATGAATCGTCCAAGGTCAGATCACACTGCTTTCCAGTGCCAGTGTGGCATCCCATCCGCTGGACTGCACAACCTCCCACTGACTGCAGACAAAACTCCCACAGCAACAGGGCCAATTTCCCTCTTGTTGCCTTTTTCCAGCCCCAAAGCACATGTGTCTCATGGTGTAGAAGTTGGCCTTGCCTCTGGGCCTTCTTTGTCCGCAGGGCAACCTGCTGAAGTTGCAAACAAAGGAGCAAACTACAGTCAGCTGCAAAAAGGCACCCAAGAAACACAAGCGAGACCCCAACAGAAACATCTTTTATATGTTACAACTCAATTGTGCTCCAGCTTCCCATTGTGAAGGTGGGTTTGCACCAGTGATTTGGAAACCCAGCAAGTTACCAACATGCAGATTTGCCCAAACCACCAGCAAGTCGCCCCACTGCTGGCCCAAGATTGCCAGCACCAACATCTGCACTGAACCAGGTAATGTTGCTTGCTCCATGCCCCGCTGCAACAACTGGAAAGACTCCTACTGCCTCCAAACCCGAGCCAGTGCAGGCCCTTTCAGGGAAGTCTAAACGAGCGACTAATATTTCTGCTCAATTAACCCCTCTCTCCCTGGGTTTCACCATTACGTACATGGAGACGTAAATAATTTACAAAGAGGGAGAAGGCGAGAATACCCAGTCTGAGCCAGGAAGAGGCAAATTTGGATTTGTAATGAGGGAGCGTCTGTGTTTTTAGCCCTGCAATTGTGCCGGCCCCTCATTATGAAGCCATTCTTGCCAAAGCCACAGAGAGCAAGGAAGAATAAATTCTCAGCTTGTCTTCTGCTAATGAGAGCTCTCTCTCCTCAGACAGACAGACTTGCGGCCAGAGGAACAGTGACACTGGGCTGGAGATAAGTAGCTGTTTAGCATGGGCTGCTCCGCAATGATTAATCGTGCTGGAAAGAACCAAGGCTCCAGGAAAGAAACCAAACAGCATTTCCACATTGTTCACAAGCCTCCGGCTCCCAAAAGTTGGGACTGGGAAGGGAGACCTGCAACTAAGGCCTGAGGAGGTTAGCAGCAAAGAAAAACTCCTCACCAGAGTGGTGTGGCCCGGGCTGGAGGAGTGAATGACAGAGATTCAGGTTAGGTCCTGGCTGCCACTAGCTTATCTGCTCAGTGCTGGGCCCAGTGCATCACTGAGCTATGGCTCCTTGAAGCCAGCCAGCCAGGAGCATAAGGACTGTAAGGACAGGGGCAAGGGCTGCCTTGGGGACCCGCTGGCCTAGGTAACCCTCTTGGCCTGGTTAGTGCAGAGCAGGTCCCCTCTGCTTCCACAAAATGCTTTGGGGCATTCTCACACCCAGCCTTTTCTGTGCCTCTGTGAAACTCCACAGGGGATGGGGAAGCCCAAGATATGACTTGGGGGTAGTTGGGAAGCCCCTGCGCAGAGGGGACAGGCACTGCCACATAGGGACAGGTTCTCCTCCCAGCAAGGCCTCAGGAATAAGTTTACTCCATGACCATCGCTATAGGGCAGGGCTGTCTAACTCTGGCATTCCCACCATCCTACTGTGCCCCTGCCCCACTGCACAGGTGATCCAAGACTCCCGGATCTCCTGCCCCCACCAGCCACACAGACCGCACCAGCACCAGGTTCTCTCCTGCCCCCAGCCACACAGGCTGTACTGGCAGCACATGGACCCCAGGATTCGCCCCAACACCACGTGGAGAGGCAGCCACAGGGCCCACGAGCCGCATGCACCAGTCCACAACCCACCAACAGAACAGCCCTGCCATAAGGGAAGGAGGTGGAAACCAGTCAGCAAGAATACTTGGTCACAGAGCGTCAGTGGCAGAATTAAGGGCAGGGGGTCCCCACTCACAGCAGAACCAGTCATCCCCTCCACCCCCAGTGCATTTGGCTCCTGACCTAGCAATGGTGGGGCCAGCTGAACCAGACATGTTATTTTTAAAGCAGAACGTTTGCCAGCTTCTACAAAGGGAACATGGCAAGCTGCTACTTCTCTCATCTTTCCCCTCATGTTTCTTCTGGGCTCCTCTAGCTGAGACCGAGTGCCGTTAGGTCTAAAAAATCCTTGAGAATAGCTGGGCAGCTGAGATACTGAAACCACTGCTTTCCACACTGCCCACTCCCACCTCATTTCTCTCTCAGATCTTTCTGACTGTCATCGCTTGGATACATGAGCCATGTGATTGTTGGGGCAAAGACCGAGCCTTGGTTCCATGTTTGTGCAGCAATGAACATGATGTGGTATACTGCACCTAGCAGCCCTGGTCATGAACTCAGACCACATTCCCATGTGCACAAACCCATACACACATCTCAGGCCACTCAATGCTGGACACACAGAACTAATCTCCTTTACTGAGTGTTCAGAGCAGCTGACAGAGCTGAGAGGTGGCAGCTGAGACAGCAACAGGGGCTGAAAAAGGGATGCAAAGCATAGATAGGATAAGGAATGATTGAGCTGCCTGTTCCCTTGCTTTTTATGACTTGCATTGGAGAGAGATGCAGGTAGGCAGCCCTAACTCAAAGCTAATGTCATTTGCATGTAGGTATGGGCTGTAATCTGTCACACAGGGAGAGACCAAGGTACATTAGCAGCCCAGCTACATCTCCTGTGCTACAGGGTAAGTGTTTTTGGTGTGTGCAGCGGGGGCTTAATGGGGAATTTAGAGTTTGGGAAGGTGTTAGATTGAGTTCTGCTCAGCCCCACAGGATAGGAAAGAGCGAGACAGTCGCAGCAGCCTCCCACAAGGTTTTCCCTTGGTGTCACATCCTTTCCCCCAAAATGAAGCAGCCTCTGCAGGCAGATGGCTAGGGCTGGTCTCTATAGAAATTAACCAGCACAACCATAGGCGAATAAAATTAAACGCTGGCATAGTGATGCCAGTAAAACTCCCTGCACAGGCACCAGGCCAGAAGGAGAGTGACTTTTATTCCAGGAAGACCACATCCATGCAGGGAGTTAGGCTGGCACAGCTAGAGCAGTGATCGTTACACTGCTACAGTTCTGCCAATCAATTTAACAGCATAGTGCCAAGTGCTTTGGCACCGTGGGCCTGATTCTGGCCCCAGGAGCAGCTCCAAGGAAGGCCTGTAAGGTAGTGGAGAAGCAGAGGCTTTTTTCTTAGACAGCACAAGAAGATTAAGTGCTGCTAACAAGGTGCCTACTAGTTCTGGGAGCACCACCGCTCCTGTCTAAAGCCAGTGCAATGCAGTGAGTCATTCACCACATCACAGTCCCTCTCCTGCTTCTCCCTGACCCTGGCGAGACCTGCCTCGCAAAGCAGTAATGCCTGCAGACTCCTTCCTGTTGCTTTACTTCAGGCAAGTCCTATCCTCCGTCCCAGCTACAGAAACTCATGGGACCAAATTCACCCCTGGGCTAGCTCCATCATTTCTGTGGAGCTGGGCCCCAGGGCCCAACACCGCCCTTATCTACCACACTCGCCTCCAATCTCTATTCCAAGCTCTTCGGGTGGGTTGGGCATGCACAGGGAGGGGGACGGCATGGATGGGTTCAACAGTGCCTCAAGCAGGAGCATTAATGCCTCCTAGCCTTGGGATGGTGTAGCAGGAAAAAGGATTTGCTTTGGGAGGCACAAGATGGGAAGACATCAGCCCAAGAGAATTTGAAGCTGTGCATCTACCAAAGTTGTGACTGAGCTCTGTTGGGAAAGGGAGGAATTTGTCTAAGGGTCAGGCCATGACAGGACAGGACAAAGCCCTAGGGAAAAACTGCAGGGAGCAGTCTGAATGCTGGCAGCAGGATGGACTGAGATGACCCCATAGTTTTTTTTCCCTGTCTTTTGAAGGATGCCTCGAACTCACAGTGCTGCAGCTCTAATGATAATATTTGGCTTTTGCAGCACCACATGCTTTTTTCCTGCAAGGATCCACTCTTCCAGAGGATGGTAGAATCATTCAGGGGGAAGGGCTTAGTTCTGGCTGGTGCATGTGGTGCCTCCATTCACACAACACGGAGGTGCAAATGGAAGCCAGTGCAAAGCTCAGGGGTAGAATCAGACCTTTGTGCAGTCACTAAACTTCTGCCTAAGCCCCATTAAGCACCTTGGTGTCACTCAGCACGACTCCGAATGCTTCAATGTCTGCTCTGCGCTTCTGCTCCTTCCCACCCATCTCTCTTCCTCTTCAGTTCTTTATCCCTCCTTTGTATTCCCTTTCCAGGGGCAAATCCCAGTGATCTGCATGGTGCAGGCATCAATGCCAATAGCCCAGTGTCGTTTTAAGTGAAGCCCTGCTTACATTAATACAAGAGTAAGGGTCAAAGCAGCCAACACTTTCAGGCAGCCCACTGCCTCCAGAGCACAGTAGATTGATTTAAGTCCCCCATTTTAATTGCAATTTAAATCAGCAAGCTGGAAACCTTGACTTAAATTGCTGCTTTTAATCTTGTTTTGCATTTGTACGTTTTAATTGTTTCCCTAAGGAAAGGTTGAGTCTTATTGGTCGGTATCTACTCAAAAATGTTCACTTGCAACTAAATATAGATTGTCTTTGGGTACCTTTTCGCTGAAATCCATTTCAGTTTTAGAGTTCTGCATACTGATTCATAGTATTTT
>NW_017728963.1:69727-70850 GCF_001723915.1 Gavialis gangeticus
TATATATATATATATATATATATATATTTTTTTTAAATCGAGATGAGTGTCAAGATGCTTGTGAATGAAAATTAGAATCAATTAAGAAGCAAAAAAACTGGCACCCTTAAATCATTCCTGTATTAGTCAAAAATAAAATAATGGTGTTAACTGTTCTGCATATATAAAATAAAGAGAGTCAGTTGGATGGTTGGAATTAAAATTGTGCTTTGATAAGCAAGGATAGGATGAACTGCAGTTGGTGAATTGAACTGTTTCTGGTCACGTTGTCCTTCAAGACTTTAGGACCAACAGATCTCACCCTCACACCTTGGTTTTATTCATGGGGGGCGGGGACACACATGGAAACAAGCTTTCCTACTATTTCAACTCCCACTCGGTTTGTCTGCTCTGAATGAGCTAGTTATTGAAGTGAACTAAACTGAATCAACTGAAATGAAGAAAAGATTCTCTCTGTCTCTGCAGAAGTGGCTGTTGCTATCAAGAGTTGGTTTATCACTTCTGCAGACTTGGGTTTCACCTGCTTAGCCAGTGACTTCCCCCTCAGTTCACTGGTTTGCCCTTTGAAAACAGATGGGAGCAGACTGAGTCAGGCACTTGAAAATTATTTTTAAAAAATCCATTCTGGTTGTGTTTCTAATCAATTTACACCTTCCCTGCTTAGGGAAGTAGCAGCACATCTAGGAATAATTGGGAGATTTTCCACCTCACTATGAAAGCTAAAACTTGTGGCGTGACCCACAGAAGCACACTAGACAGGTTGTATGCGTGTTAGATACCCCTGAGAAAAATGATCCCTCTCCCCCACCCCAACAGGTAGGCAAGATGCAGAAACTGAAGCAGAGCAAGATGGATACAGCAGTACCAGGAAGCCTGACCTAGGCAGCCTTGGCTCAATAATGAAATCAGGCCACCTGCTTTCTATGGTAAGCGAGGGTGGCGAACTACTGAAATCAAGGGAGCAAAGCACCCGCAGCAGGGTGAGCAGATGGCTCCCTGGGGAAGGGAAGACAAGGAGCCTGTTTATGCATGTGGCTGGCCTTTTTTCCAGGAAGGGTGCTTTCTCTCTGCTCTCACTGCATTCATATGCAAGAAACTGCACTGCTGAGCCCTCTGTCCCCCT
>NW_017728963.1:75850-92454 GCF_001723915.1 Gavialis gangeticus
CTCACTGCATTCATATGCAAGAAACTGCACTGCTGAGCCCTCTGTCCCCCTTCTCCCTCCCCCCCACATCACTACATCATCTAGACACTGCACAACTATTCCCGACAGCCTTTGTACAGCTGTTTGAGATCAGGCAAGCACGTAGCATGTTACCAGGAGGGGAGAGGGAATGGCTCCAAGTCCTCAACAGAAGCAGCAAACATAGGAGGTGAAGTTGCTCTTCACATGTGAGGTCTTTTGGGTCTTCCCACAATCCAGTCAGAATTTCTTTCTAGGCTAGGGATCAAGGAAGTGGTGGGAATAAGGGTTCAAATTACACTTTGACTCTTGAGGGGGATGCAGGGGTCTGCAAAAATAATGACACCAGTTCAATGATTAACAAGTCCACCTAAGTGAAGGAGCAATCTAAACAGAGACCCCCCAAGGTATGATTTTCAAATGTTACAGTGGGGCTTTCCTCTCTTACATGAGGGGCTCAACCTCCCCCTTAATTCACACCCTGGCTGGGATCCTTGGGAAGCAGGGTCAGAAAGTGGCAGCTAACAGGAGCAGCAGCCCATTACAAGCCCAGCAGCAGTTCCAGTGGGGAAGCCTGTCTGGTGGGTCAGGCAAGGGCTTGGGACTCAGAAGAGCTCAGTTCTCATCTCCCCTCCGCCACAAACTTTAAGTGGCCTGGGCAAGCCAGTTTCTATGCAAGCATCTCACAACCTGAACCTGGCCCTGTCCTCCTGGTGTCCAACGTGAGAGCAGCACTTCCCTACTGTACAGGTCACACTTGACAGCTGAGGCCCAGAGGAAGAGCAAGTGCACAGAAACAGACACGGGCCAGCAGCCTGGGGGATACAGCCCTTCAGGGAGCAGAAGAATATCTCCTGCAGGCCCACAGCGAGGGGGACGGGTGAGGGAGATTGTTTTATCCTGCAGAAATACCACTCAAAGAGGAGCTGGCAGCACGTGGCTGAGCAGTTTCCAGCATGTGAACCGGTGAGACAGCACATGGGGAAACAAAGGGGCTGAGCCCAAAATTGCTGGCTTCATGCCTCTTGTCCAAGTCACCACATGCCCTGAACTCTAACCCCCTCCCTTCCTCCATGGAGAGGTGGCAGGGCAGATGTCGTTCTCCACCTGCGGCTCCTGTAGTGTCTCTCTTGAACAGGCTGCTCTCCCCCAGGCTGTACTGATCAACAGGTTTCACAGATGTTACAGAAACTTAAATGGGAACCATGACAGAGGTCAAAGGCTAGAGCAGAGGCTGAAGTGGGGGGAAAGGACCCTGGTAAATGGCTTTCAAGCAGGCCCTAATGCTCCCTTCTATCTTATCAGGCATCCCACTGAAACTGCACTTAAACAGGAAATACCACATCCATACACACACCCTCCTCATAGCAGTAGCAGCCACTTGTCCATCAGTGCAGCATGTGGGGTGGCCGTGTTTTGAAGCACATGCTTTACCCAGGGAGCTGAATGCAAGCCAGAGATCAGCAAGACTACCCAACAGTCATCAAGGCTTCTCTCCTCTCCTCTTTGCTGAAAATCCTCTCCCATTTCAGCTCCAGTACCCTTAGTCAGCGAGCCCACCAGGGAAAGGGTAGCATTCAGATTTCCACACTACTGCAACAGGCCTAGTCCCACCAAGGCACCAGGCTTTGCAACAGACCCAGATGCCAGCTGTGGCCCCTCATCAACACAGATCACAGCATCACTGCACCAAACAACACTGGATATGACATAGGTGGAGGAGCAGTTGAATGAAGCCTGAATGTTATACTTGCCATCACCTGCTTCCAGTGCCCCTCTGCTGCCCACATTGGAACCCTACATGAAAGCATGAATGGACATGGACCTGACATCAGTTCCAGAAAGACACAAAAGAGTCAGTGGATGCCACTGTAATCACCCTGGACATCCAAGCACTGACCTCAGAGCAACTGTTCTTGAAAACAAGACAAATTTAAACACTGACTTGAATGCAAAATTGTGAAACAATAAATCCGCCCCAGGGAGGATTGTGATAGGTATGGTCTCAACAGAGACCCTGGATTCTTATCCCATTAGCTGGACTCACTTTTGTAACTCATTAAGGCACATCAGGGTTAAATGCTTCCATTTGATCTCTCCTCTCTCAGCAGTGCCCCCTCTTCCTTTCCCTTCCTCCCTTTGTATTTAAAATGACCCAATTCCTTTCTATTTGGTACCCCTACTCTTTGCAAATTTGTTCCTGGCATCTGGCTAGCCTAGGAAAGATCACGCCTCTCTGAATTGAACAAGTTAGTCTATAAAAGGTGCCTCACTGCCCTGCCTTCAGGATAGAAATCTGTCTGGATATTAACACCGTCAAATGAGCTGACTCCTGGCAGTAAAGAGTTGTGGGTTCAATTCCTGCTACTGCCTAATTTGCTGAACAACCTTGGGGAGAGCCATTTCACAGCAGCCTCAGCTACCTGACTCATGGGGTCACTGCAAGCCTTAAAGGAGGGTTTTGCCAGGCAGAGAGAAGCACACAACATATCAGAACTCCCCCCATTACCATGGGCAAAACACAATAGGAAATTAAACCCTGTGATGCGACATACCTGTTCCACCAAGCTACCAGGCAGGTTATGTGCCACAGCACTACGTGAACCAGAATACATTTCAGAGAGCATTTTCGCCAGGGAAGCCATTTCAAGCAGATGAGGATCCTTGGGGCACTTTTTGGCCAGTGATCAAGTTTAAAAAACACACTAGACCCAAATTTTCTCTGAGCCATCCAATGATTTAAGTCCCCTTTAAAGAACTCCAACTTCTAGAAAGCAATGAACAATTGTCCTGTGGACCGTGTTTCTCATGCTGTTGCCTCAGCTTTTTTCTGCTAGTCTTGAGGCTTTGGCAGACCACAGGATAAGGGAACACCTTGAGACTAACTGATTCAGAGAAGCATGAGCTTTCAGAGGCCACAGCTGACTTCTTCAGATGCACAGACTTGCAGGAAGCAGAAGTCCTAAAGAGAAGAGAATTTAAATACAAAAGGATATGGGAGAGGGCACTGCTGAGAGGCAAGGTGGGTTGAATCTCAAATCGGGAAAGACAAGGCCATTAACACACTGAGGGCTGGAGGAATTATAAAAGCTAGCCCAGGTGATGCCCTGCTTGCCTTCTGCCCAACTTCAGACTACTCACTGAACTCTGTGGTTCCCCAGGCACAGGATGCTCAAGCTAACTAGTGTAATTACAGAAGGCAACCATTGCCTCTGGACTGCAATAAGCAGACTTACCTTGGTCATATTAAGTTGGTTTAATTTTTATTCTGTTGTCGGGATTAGGCCACTGCTCCATGTTTACCCAGACTGAAAGGAGCCTTAACAAGTTAATTGGATTTCCAGTCACACTCCTGCCTGGATATTTAGGTCCTTATCAAGTGCAGGTTGGCAGAGGTGGGATCATTCGTCTCCCAGGTAATGGGTGTGACTGGCAGGTGCCAGAGTCAGGCCCACCAATTTTTCTTCATGACCACTGGAGATTGCAAAGAACAGTGTTTTAAAGTAAAGACCTTATTAAGATGACTCAAACTGCCACAGCTTGCAGCTGCATGCATCGGAGCCTTGGGAATCAGGTTCATCACCCAACACCATTGCTCCAAAGCCCAACAAATTCAAGGGACAGATTCCTATTGGCTTCAATGCATCAGGTCTGCTGGGCTTGACTGTTTCCCTCTAGCAGCTGGTCCCAGCAACTACAGTCTGTTACTATCCCAAGCCGGATGTGCCTTTGGCCCTGGGAAGTCCAATGCTAGACTGTCTGGGTATCTACACATTCTCCAAACTCCGGTAGGACCTAGTCCCTTCTAGCACACTCAGGTGATTAATCTAGCACTTCAGTTTCAGCTTCTGATTTGTATTTTGCATTACAGAGCCATCTCTAGCAGTTAAAGAGCTCAGACCACAGGCATCAGTCACTGGATGGAAAGTTCCCTGACCCTTTCCACCAGAGCAGAAGACCTGCCCATGTTTAACCAGTATATCAGAAGAACAAGCAGACATATCTCACCAGCTCTCCATGCTGAGCATTTTTGCTTATCTAGGAATAAAGCACTAGAAAGAAGTTTGATTGAACTAGAGTGGCAGGTGCTCCAACCTGACCAGCAACTAGACCCTCCAACCTGAGGTTAAGCTTGCAATAGTCACCCAAAATTAGACACCACTCTTGATAGCCTGGATCTTGGTACTAAGTATCCTGGATTATACCTTGCTCTGGACTTTGTGACAGTGTTTGGATCTGGATTGAAGCTTAGAAGTTTAGACTCCTCATATCAATCAAATACAGCACTAGACTTCCATCCCACAGCTACCACCTGCCAAAGGTTGTGGACTCCTGGCCTAGGAGGTAAATAAGATTTCTCAGAGTACCCAAAGAATAGGCTGATGCAGCTACAGAGCCACTGGCTGATACCTTTGACAACTCATGAAGGTCTCAAGACTAGAAAAAGGGAAAATTAGTGCCCATCTTTAAAAGGGGGGTAGGGGGGAGTGATTAGATTAAGTGACTTGCTCAGAACCATCCAGTTAGTTGGTGGCATTTCACTAGACTGAACCACTTGTACCAAGAAATCTTAAGACTTCAGCAATCCTTGAAACAAATCCTAAACACTCCAAAGGCACACTCATATCATGACTAAAAACTGTACCATTTAAAAAAAACCAAAAAAACCTTTTCTGCATCATCATAGCTACAGCACTCCAATCCAACTGTGACAGTGAAAGATTAAATCAGGGAAGGATCTTGGGTCAATTTAAGATTTAGCAAAATGACGTCTTTTGACACAAAGATCACCTCAAATGAAAGCAATTCAGTACCTCAAAGTCCTGAGACTCACAAGTGGAGCAGTAGGTGTTCTCATGGAAGAGCTGTCCTCCTCTTGCTCATGCAGTTGGCCAACACCTCCCGTGATTAGCACTACCAATGCTTCAGATGGGGCAAGGATTCAGGAATGAAAATTTACCTGCCAAAGAGAAAAAGCGAGCTGCAGAGGAAGGCATTTCTTTTTTTGGAGGAAAACACCATTGCTCAGGACAAACAAACAGTCAGAGCCCAGCATTTACATGGTGCACTCCAGTTGCTTTACAAAGACAATTGAGCATTGCCTCCATTGTACAAAAAAGGGAACAGACCAAGAGACCCAGACTGGGATAGAGCTTGGAAGTCTCCTATAGAAGGCCTGCTCACCCCCAGGGTTATGAAAATGACAGCATTTCAAGTGCAGCTGATGCCAGCCTTCAACCCCCTGCATGTTCAAGGAGAAAGCAGTAGCTTCCTTGATTAACCAAGACCAGAACAAACTTCATCCCTCTGGATTTAACCTGGAAACTACATTAATGGAATGAACATCACTTCCCACTCGCAGTTGGATCAGGAACAAAGCTCAAGTCTGATACTCCTGCCTACCCTGTGGAGTTTCTCCAACAGCTCAAGAAGCAGTTGCCCATGCTGGGTTTTTTTATTATTTTATTTTTAGAGACATATGTCTGGAGTTTGTTCTGGCTGAGGACCCCTGTAGGACAGGGGAGGGAGCACAGCACAAGGATACCCATCTGCTCTGAAGAAGCATTTTTACTAATTTCTCCTTAAGAAGGGTCAAGGAGACCATTGAGATCTAGTCTGACTTCATGCATAACGCTGGCCAGAAGCTTGGGCTGAATTCTAAACACGATCTGAATTAAAACATCCCCACTCCATTGTAAGATGTCCAGGAAGGGAGAATCCAACACACCTCGTGGCAAACTGCTCCAAGAGCCAGTTACATTGCTGGAAAATCTGCAACTTGTTGGTCATCTATACCCACTTACCTTCCATTTCCAACCACAGCTCTGCTCCTGGTTTTACCTTTGTCTACTAACTTGCATCACCTGTATATTCCCCGCATAAATATTTATGGGCAGATCAAATCTCCCCTCTCCCTTAAAATAAACAGATTGCAGTCTAGTTGCACTCTATGGCTTGCTTTCCCATCCTTTACTCATTCTTGAGGCCCTTTGCAGAACCCCCTCCAGTTCCTTTGCAGTTCCTCTTGAATTATGGACACTGCATTCTCCTCGTAGTACCAGATACAACTGGAAAACTACCTCCTTACTCCTAGTCAACGTGTCCCCACTTGTGCTTCTGAGGAGCACTTGAGCCCTATTGGTCATGGCATCACAGCAAGAGCTTATGTTCATGGATTACGTGTCAGAAGCTGCCGTACCGCAGCCTTCCTAGCCCAGAAAGCCCTTTTCCTGCAAGCACATTTGGCACTGCTCATGCCTTTTGCTTAGCTACGCTGAAATGCATGTTATGTTTGACTGTGTCCAGCTTTACCAAGCAACTCAGGTCAGTCTGGACCAGGGGCCCAGCCTCTCCATTCTTTACCATCACCAAAGCTTGCATAGCTTTCAGCAACAAAACCCAGGCTCCTACTGGAAATGCATCCACTGGATTCCCCATTTATAATGGTATTGAGACTTATCAGTTGGTCAGTTGCCAGTCCATTTAAATTTGTATCATTCTAGCTCCTTAAAACATCATGTGGTACCAAGTCCAATGCCTCACGAAATCCAAGTGTATTGGACCAATATTATTACCTTTACCCTACAAACTTGTGATCTCATCTTAAAACAGTAAGCAAGCAAGTTTGACAACATCTATTTTCTATACACCCCCTGTGGATTGGCATTAATTCTGTTATCTTTCCTGAATTCTTGATCAAGTCAGGCCTGTATCAGCTTTTCCATTATTTTATTTAGGAATGATGTCAGGCTGATAGGCCTGAAAATTACATATTTATTCATTTTAAAACACTAGAACATTAGCTTCCTTCCAGGCCTCTCAAACTTCCCCAGGGCTCCAAGACTTATTAAAAACCAAAGCAAAACCCAAACAGATCCAGAGAACTCCTCTGCCTCTCTTCAACACAAGTTCTCCAAATCTGCTGATTTGATAAAAAAAAATGCCCAATTATGGTTTTCGAGATATATTGACACAACACAAAGACATTAGAGCTCGTTAGTCAGTTCATTTGTTATCTTTAAAGCAGAATTTGGGGATGGGTTTTAAAGAGACGGCAGGTTCAGCCTTACAGAACACACACCTGAGCAGAGGCAAGAGCCCCATCTCAGAGTGGCCACCACTACCTGGATGTAGACAGATCCCAGGGGGGATTTTCATAAATGTTCAGCACTCGGTTCCTGAGGTTGCCCAGGGAGGTTGAGCAAATCTGTCCTTTGTTGAGGAACTTTCCTAGAAGCAGGGAAGAGGTCTGAACTCTGCATGAATTAGCAACTGGCACGTCTCCCTTATAAACTTATACCCTCTTGTGTCACTGTTTTGTATGTTAGAGCAAGGCTCATCAGCTGGATAAAATTCACCTAAAGACTCCATGTAGAGGTCCCTGGAAGCAAGACAAGGGGAGCATAAGAAGCAGGTTAATTCAATTTTCTGAATGCTGCTGTCTGGCAGAGAGCACTGCCTAGGAAAAAAATGGGAAATTACCTGCAAAGATAATGACATTTTATTTCTTCCAGACATCAGGGACATTACTTAGGTCAAACCCAAGGAGCTTTTACTGTGCTGGTTAATTGTGCCCCGGGGGGAAGACACAGCTCAAAGCGGCTGCTTTATAACCCACTCAATGCAAAGGTTTTGCTTGGAGAGGAAAGCTTTACTTCTTCTAGGACTTCACCTCAGTCAACTCAATTCTGTTTCTATCTGCAGAGCCCCAGTTGCTGGCGCAGGGGCCCTCACGGCTGCAAACAGAGTGAGTCACTGAACTCTTGGCACTGGCCTTCTGTTGCCCTGCTCCTTTTTTGGGGCTGAGCTGTGCTGCCCAAGGGTCCAACAGGTTGTTTTAGACATAATGCCATTAGGCCATGAACAAAGGGGAAGAGCCACCTGCTTCTTCTGTCTCGCAGGAAAGTTCACTGCCGTCTCCTCTCTACAGCATAAAATGGCTCTGAAAACTTATTCACATCAAGCCAGTTCTCAGCAGGTTTCAAGGTATTTCTCCAAGGAGGTAAACAGCATTATCCTTCTTTTGTGGATGGGGAAACTCAGGGACAGAAAGGAGAAGAGGCTTTTTAATCCCTGCCATGCCATCACTGGCCAATGGGGCAGGAACGAATCCTCCATTTCTCTGCTGGTGGCAGCTGCCACCTCCATCTACTCTATGGGATTGAGACCAACAGTACTGCCTTGCCTGCAAAGGGTTCTAGTGGTCTCTCTTGAAAGCCCACTTTCCCTTGCACTGGTTGGTTCCTAGTCAATGGCTTAAATTGGGTAGTGGCAGCCAGAGTATGTACCCAAGTAGGGCCAACGCTTCCATCCGATTCCAGTGGCAACAGACTGCTGGATAGTGAGGAATTTTCTCCACTCAACAGCCTGCATATTTCCACAGGAAATATTTCCCCCACCCCCCCCGAAGGCATACATTTTCCTATATAAAAGCACTGGTAGATCTCTAACACTCACAGCCACATGGTTACATCAAGGCACTGGAGTTGAAAATCCTTAGTTTTGTGAAGAAGTGCCTTCCTCTGAGCCCCAGGCCGCTGTCTGAAGTGAAGGCCTTGCAGTTCAGCCTTTGCCTGACTTGCTCTTACTGTTCAAACTCAAGTTAGTGGAAGCCACAAACATGTACCCCACAAGCTCCTGGGCTCTATTCCCATCTCCGCCACAAACTCAATGTGTTACTGCTGGCAAGTCTCTTCTCTAGGATACAACAGCTCATGAAACAACCCACTCAGTAGGTCCTGAATCTCAGAAGAGATGCCTGGAGGTGACAGTCCTGGTCAGGGCTCCTAGGAGCAATATTTATGTCATCAGAGATACTTTCTGCGCTCCTGAGGATTTGGCACAGGGCTTTAGTGATCCTCAGATGAAGGATGTTATAGAAGGGCAGAGCAAAGGGTAAATTATAGACCATCGGGTTAGCAGAGTACCAAGCCATTAGATCTTTTGGCAGAATCACGGCCCAGAATTAATTATCTCATTCTTCTATAATGCTTTCCAACTCTGTACTTAATAACTGAGGTTAAGTCTCACAGCACCATAGAGTGGGAGAAGGTCTCCCCATCTGGTGCTAACTGGAGGCACTGAGGGCAAGGGACTTTCCCAGCACATCAGGGGTCAAGATGCAAATGAAGCCAGCAGATCACAGTTCACATGGTTTCAGCTGCTAGACCATCCTCCTCCACCTCCTTCAGGGGATTGGAAAGACACCAACTCTTACCACTGTATCATTTCAAATAGACAGATTAGTAATTACTCCCCCACACCCACACTCCACTCCTATTTCCTCACAGCCCAGCCTAGACAGAGACAGCCCTTGGTCCACGCAGAAGAAAATGGCACATCTGAATCGCTCTGCATTTGATTCCCTGCCAGGAATCTGTGCTGGCAACAGCAAGTTGTTGCTGAATAATTTTTAGCTTTTTCTGCAAAAACAGCCCTCTTCTAAAAGTAGTAAACAAAAGGAGATAAAATAGGCTGCCTGGAGATTAACTGTTCAAGGAACCAAGCAGGAAGGATCCACTGAGCAGGCACTCTTTGCCATTAAACTCTTAGCCCCACACCAAACAGAAGTACAATGGCCCCATGATTCAAGAGAGACTTCCCAACAGCACTGGCCTGCAGGAGGATTGCTAGGACACTCAAGAAATCATGGAGCAGAGCTGGGGGAAACCATTCGATTTATCCCCTGAGGCACCTACCCTTCCTGCTGGCATGACTCACAATGCACTGCTGCTCCAAGTGGGGCATTTACCCAAAGTAAGGCAAGACAAAACAAAAACATACCATATTTTCTGGCATACCACCTACCCCCAAATAAGACACCTTGTGTTTGAGAAGTCAGAATGAAGAAAAGAAGAAGTTTTTTTAGAGTTATGGCAGGGACACAGACGGGGCCATCCCTAGAGTATGGTGAATCAGGGCGACTGCCCCAGGCCCTGCACTTTGGAGGGCCCCGCGCTTCAACATCCGAGGCCTGCAGCAGAGGTGCTACCTAGCACCCGCCCTGCAGCAGTCTGGCCCACAGCCCCTGTGAGGCTGCCGGGCACCAGGGCTCAGCTCAGGGCCCCCCACTGCAAGGGCATCTCCAACCCAGCCCAGCCCTCACCTCAGCTGCCCCAAGCTGCAGGCAGCCCCCCAGGACTGGCTGTGCCAGCAG
The DNA here is from genome assembly GCF_001723915.1 of Gavialis gangeticus. Classification (NCBI taxonomy): domain Eukaryota; kingdom Metazoa; phylum Chordata; order Crocodylia; family Gavialidae; genus Gavialis; species Gavialis gangeticus. The sequence continues at coordinate 86,025 of NW_017728963.1, forward strand.
CACCCTCAGCACCAGGGCCAGGGCTGCCACCTCCATCCCGCTCTGCAGCCTGTGCCACCCGGCTCTCTTAACAGGGCCCCGCACAGGCTGATTTGCCCCAGGCCCCGCACCCCCGTAGGGTTGGCCCTAGACGCAGAACCCATTCTTGACTGCACTCGCCCCTCCTTTTCCTGCTCAGGCAAAAGCTAAGGTTTTCCCCCTTTCACAGCTGAACTGTCAGCAGCTCTTGGCAGCTCCACCAAAAGCTGTAGCTGCTGCTAAAGACTGGACTCTGTGGACAGACCTAAAAACAGCCCGCAGAGCTGTTAAATAAGAGAAAGAGAGACGAGGAGTAGCTAAGCTGCAAATGCTTCAGCAAAATTGTCCAAATAAGAACTCCTTGCTTAGTGGAACATCAAGACCATTAAAAGAAAGAGTGGGTTGTTAACACCTGTTCAGCAAAGAGCAATTAGGAAGAAGTAGATTTTGATCAGCCATGAAGACAACTGACTCCCTCAGAAACAGAAACACAACTGCTGCTATTATGGGTGGAAAATCAGTTGCCTTTCCCCCTCAGACATACACCCTAACTTTGGAAAACTAGTTTTGGGGAGGAAAGGTGCTTGTAGTATGCAAATAAATATGGTAATTAAATAAAAATGCTAGTTATAAATATTTTTATTAAATATGTCAAGGGGTTTTGTCCTGCAGGTTTCAAAAATCTAGACTCTCACAAAAAGCTGCCATTAGAAAGACATACTTTTTGTCCATGCCTCACCTTCTTTCTTGACCTATTTTACTCCTCCAAAGGGAAGGGGAAGAGAAAGTCTATGCCTGACATGAGATCACAGCTGGGTACAAAAACAGAGGCACAGGCAGGAAAAGGAAAATTGCTTCATCCTTCCACCTCTCCAAGGCTTCATTAGAGACCTTCCTTCCTGCAGCCTCCTCCTGTTCCCATTAAAACATCTTTAGGACAAAATTCCTCCCCTGGAGGGCAAACAAGTCCAGGCCCCAGCCACAGAAGCAGATTTCTACCATTCTGGTCTATGAAACATTTTGGTTGCAGCCCATGGATTAGTTCCAGTTACAGCTACCCCAGAGGTTAATTAAAAACTGGTTCCAGCTCCTGCTCAGCAGAGTTGCAGCTTGCTCAATACAGACAGCCAAACCACGCCAAGGAAACCTGCATATGGGGGAGGGATACAGCATCCTCAAGAAACCCCATAAAGTTCAGTTGGGACCGGCATCCCAGCCAGCCATGACCAATACCCCAGCTTCTGCTTAGGAGGAACTGACAGCTCCTGGTGATGGGGAGGGAAGGGAGCCTGGCTTCCAGGTTCATCCTGTGCCCAAGTCTTCCTACACCCCTCTCCCCCACATCCATTCACAACAACTAACCTTGCTCTGGGGCAAGATGGGAATTTAGACTCCACATTTAGTCAGTACTAATGAGCTCCTGTGCAATTCCTTAGTGGAGCCCACTCCAAATGAGGTTGAGGCGGCCAGCATCTATTTCTCAGGGTGGGAGGGGGGCCCCACTAAAACAAGGAGGGATTGTTGGTTTACAGAGAGCAACTTACAGTGCCCAGGAGCAAAATAAGCTGAGTCTATCACACTGGGGTCTGCCAGAAGCTGCCTCAACTTCATCACTCGCAAGCCAGCCATGTTTCCAACACAGCTGTTATCAGGAGGAGGTTGCAGCAATTTCCCTCTGCCTTCCCCTTTCAGGTTTCACCCCTCCAGCTGTGCTTACCAAATGGTCAGCCAGTCTGGACAACCCTACAGCCTTCCAGCTGCAAGGCCCCACTATAGCAGGCTTGAGAACCTCATGGGCTGGGGGTTAATCACGTGCCCTCTCCCTCTTGTCCCAACCTCTTGTCCCTCATCTCCCCATAGATGCCAACATACCAGTACTCAATGCTCTGAAGTAACCCAACTCATCACCTCTGTAGAGATGAGTGCTCACAGCCCCCACAGCAGTAGATGAATGGTTTATACCCAAGTGTTGATGCTCCCTTGGCAAGTGCGTGCACAGAACAGTGCATACCCATGTGCACATGGAATAAGGGGCCATTGAAAAACTAGGCCCTCTTACCTTGGGTCTGAGAGCCTAGATTTCCTAGAACTGGCCCAGCAAAGAAGTCATCCTTTCTTTCAACACAACAGAGGTTACACAGCCTGCAACTTTTATCTCTCTGCCAGCAGCATGGAAAATAACTTTCCACAGCACATCCCTACGTCACGGAGCTGCTAGCAGCAGCCAACACTCCTGTCCCCTTCATCCATCCAATCCTGCGGGAGATACACATGCCAGTGGCCAAGAAAAGTATTTGGCCTCCATCCCTTGGTTGTCTCCTGGGATTTTCTAAAGACTCAATAATGGCTCCCTTGGGTCCACACATTGTGTTCTGAAGAAGGATGTCCCCTTCACTCCTTGGGAAAAGCTGCATTTTCCATCCATACTTCCTAAGCCTTATAGGGCTGCAGCTTAACAGGCCTCTATCAGGTGCCCCACAAAAACATAAGCAGTACCATACGGGGTCAAACCAATGATTCTTCCTCCCCTTTTCAAGAAGAGGAGGAAGGAAGATCCAGGTAACTCTAGGACAGTTAGCCTCACCTCTATCCTTGGGAAAACCTTTGAAAAGGATCACATTTGTGGAAGTCCAGCAGGAAGAATAATGCTGAAGGGCAATGAGCACGGGTTCATAGCAGGTAGACCCTGTCTGACTAACCTTGTTTCTTTTTATGACTAGGTCACAAAATGCTTAGACACAGGGGACAAGGTAGATGTTATCTACCTGGATTTTAAGAAAGCCTTTGATATGGTATCTCATCCTATTCTCATAAACAAACTGAGAGGCTGTGATGTTAATGATTACAGCCAGATGGGTGGCAAATTGGCTAATGGAATGCACCCAGAGAGTGATGGTAGATGGGTCAACATCAACCTGCGAAGATGTGGGCAGTGGAGTTCCCCAAGATTCGGTCCTTGGACCAGTGCTGTTCAACGTCTTCATCAGTGACTTGGATGAGGGCGTGGAGAGCACTCTGTCCAAATTCACAGATGACACCAAATTACAGGGTAAAGTAAACACTAGTGGGCAGGGAATGAATCCAGCCAGATCTGGACGGGTCGGAGAAGTGGGCAGAACAGAATCGGATGCAATTCAGCAAGGACAAATGCAAGGACAGTGCTGCACCTAAGAAGAAGGAATCACCAGCACACTTACAGGTTGAGGGATGACCCTCTCAGCAGCACTGTAGCAGAAAGGGATCTCAGAGTCATAGTCGACTCCAAGATAAGTCGTCAGTGTGATGAAGCGATCAGTAAAGCTAACTGCACTTTACCGTGCATTAGCAGGTGCATCACAAACAGGTCCAGGGAGGTGATACTTCCCCTCTATGTGGCACTGGTGAAGCCATAGCTGGAGTACTGCATCTAGTTTTGGGATCCACACTTCAAGAGTGATGTAGATAACCTTGAGAGGGTTCAGAGGAGGGCCACTCTTATGGTTAGGGGCTTGCAGGCAAAGCCCTATGAGGAGAGATTGAGGGACCTGGATCTCTTTGGCCTCCACAAGAGAAGGTTGAAAGGTGATCTTGTGGCCATCCACAAATTCATCAGGAGAGGAACGGCAAGGAATAGGAGATGCAGACACAAAATGACAGAGAGCAGATTCAGGTTAAACATCAGGAAGAACTTCTTTACGGTTAGGGTTGCCAGAATCTGGACTGGGCTTCCAAGGGAGGTGGTGTTCTCCCCTACCCTGGGGATCTTTAAGAGGAGACTGGACAAGTGCCTGGTTGGGGTCATGTGACCCCAGCACTCTTTCCTGCCCATGGCAGGGGGTCAGACTTGATGATCTGCTGAGGTCCTTTCCAACCCTAATATCTATGAATCCATTTAACCAAGTATTGCATCCCTGCCCATGTTTTCCTATGTGCATCAAACCCAGCCATCTTCAACAGTGGCAAAGTGGATGCTATAGGGGGAGAGCACTGAACTAGTTACATCTAGAATGATTTGCCTCCGTCACACTCGCCCTGGCATCCACCATCACTGGTTTGCAGGTACCAAAGGATATACCCCTGACTACTCTGTTTAATAGCTATTAACCAGCAGTGAGAGTATAAGAGCCATAAACAAAATACTTAAGGGCAGGGCGAGATCTGGGCTCTAGCTCTTGAACTCGCACAGTAGCTTCCGAATGACCTAGGAAAATATCCGTATTTTCTAACATAAAATGCACCCCTGAATAGAATATAAAGCTTGTTTTTGAAAGGTAGAATGAAGAAAGAAAGATCTCTCCTTGAGAACCTCTGCCAGGGCAGATGGGGAGAATACAGTAGGTTTCTGTCACCCACAAGGGTAGAAAAGCTTAAAAACGCAACTAAGCTACAAGCAAGGGGGCAATGTTAGGGTATGGACAGGCAGGTGTTCATTTCTAGTTCTAAGAATTTCACACAAATTCTTTGGGCTAGAAAAATAAGCCAGGAACTTGAGGCATACGGCCACTCCACCCCATGGCTGGAGAGCTACACAAGCAAGCACCAGCAGACTGGTTTTTGGGTCACTCCTGCTTTTAAGGGAGCCTGATGATTGACAATAGGCACTCTCCCATACCAGGGAAGGGGGCATGCTGTCAGTAGACAGTTGGCATCTGCTGAAAGGTGGCAGCTGCCACAGACAATCAAGGGGTGGCAGGGGCAGGAGGACAGCTCTCCTCATGCCTTCCATCCTCCATCCCCTGAACAGAAGGGGGTCACCCCTGTGCAGAGTCTGGAGCAGGGGCAGTGCAGCTGGACCCATCCTGATGCCAGGATGGGTGTAAGTGCAGGGAAATGCTTCAACAGCCCTTGTACAGATCTGTGCCCTGATCTTTGCAAGGGGGGGGGGCAGGCACAGAAGCAGATATGCTACAGTTCGAACCTGCCCAGAAGGGCAATTCCAGACTGCCCTGGGGGGGAGCTGTCAATCAGGGAACCAGTGATCTCCTTCCTTTTCCCTGGGAGAGAGGAAGGGAGGGCAAAGGATTGTGGGATACTGGTAGTCCTTACCAGCCAAGAAGCATACAGCTTTTTAAGTTAGTGCAAGGAAGAGAGATTTTCCTGGTTGGAAATGCTCTATTTTTTAGCCAGTTCTCTTCCACAAGAAGCCACCTGAACAGGTGTATACTTTGTTGTGCTGGAAGAAAGGCTTTTTTCCTGGCATAAATGTAATGTCTGTCCATAGGCATAGCTAGGCAAGTCTGCAAAGAGCGTGACTCTCTAGCTCAGTGGTCTCCAAAGTGGGGTGCACAAGACAATCCATTGGGGTGCAGGAAGAAGATATTAGAACTTCTATTTATATTTATTTTTTATCTATATATATTGTACATAATATATTATTACAGTAGTACATGTATATAATTTATAAATAAATAAATAAATAAATAAATATACATATATTGGAGGTACATGCTCAAAACATTTTTACTGATAGGGGTGTGCTATCAAAAGAGTTTGGAGACCACTGCTCTAGCTCAAAGGGGCCACATTGCAGCTATGTGGGTTGAGAACACCTAGGCCCCTGGCAGATGTTACATTTATCATGTGATTAACACATTCTTTGCACAATAAAAGTATGCAACATGGCACAGATACACATGGTGGTGCATGCAGCCAAGAGGAGGCTGCACATTCTGCGTGGAACCTTTTTGTAGTTGTTTGTATTGTGCTGTAGTTTGGACATGTAACATTCCTGAAGAGGCTGCAAGTGAAACTGTGCATGCAGCCCAGCTGAAGTCCCATGGGACCTCCAAAAACTGCACATGGCTTTGATTTTGCACCTGGCAGGGGTGGGCCATGCAGAACTGCATCATGTATGGCTTTTTAACTTTCCATTGTACATGGAACCCATAGTCATGATCCTAGGATTCATATACAATGGCAAGTTGAAAGGGCACAGCCTTACAGGCCAGGTCCCCAGCAATGTGATTGGGACCCAATCCCCAAAAGTCACATATCCTGCCATAGCAGGTAGGATGCATGATTGCTAGAATCTGATCAGAGCCCAACAGTTCAGATGAGTGGGTGGGATCATGCTGGGGAGGAAGAGGTAATGCCAAGGGCTGCCCAGGGAAGGGATGCTCCCCAAGAAGGAGACTCCCTTCTCCAAGATATTCCAAGGGAAGGGAGAGCCTGCTGCATCCACACTCCTCATGCAGAACACTTCAGGCTACACTCAAAGGTAGGCAAAATAGCAGCCCATCCTGAGCGCAGAACAAGGCTACCTACCCACAGCCAGAAACAGCTGGAGCAGAGGGAACTTGAGCATTATCCTACCTGCTGTCCTCACAGGCAGTCCAGCTACCTCAAGGGAAGGCAGCACCCCCAGCCACTCCCATTTTATACTCACTTCTCATGCCAAATCATCCCCAGCTGGACTTCATCTTGCAGCTACCAG
>NW_017728963.1:97454-101781 GCF_001723915.1 Gavialis gangeticus
CAACCCCCCAGCCACTCCCATTTTATACTCACTTCTCATGCCAAATCATCCCCAGCTGGACTTCATCTTGCAGCTACCAGGGTTAGGGCGGAGAGATGTTAACCATTTCCCTACCTAACAGCACCAATAAGCTCTACCTCTCCATGGGGAAAGCATGTATTTGCATTTCATCAAGGGTTTGGGGCATGTTTCCAAAAGAGGAAGGCTTGCCAATGGGCATATGATGTAATAATCTCCCCTGCATCAGTCAGTCTGCATGGTGAGACTTTATAACAGCCCTGCCCCTGGCAACATGCTGCAATGATCAGGCTCAAAAGCTTTCTCTGTAGCCTCTTACCATCAAATATCCAGGTAGGAAAGCTGGGTAAAGGTTTTTCTCAGGAATCAGTGATTTGCTGAAAAATTCAGTTTCACGAAGATCCTGAGGTTGGGTCAAATCCAGTGGATCATTTGGGCTAGGGAAAAAGAAAACCAGAAGAGCTGGGCTGTTTCAATCTTTCATTTCAAATTGACAGTGTCATTTTCAAGACATTGATAATGTTTCATATCTGGAAAAGACATACAGAGGATAAAAGAACCTGAAACTTGAGCTGAAGTTAAGGGTCCAATTAAAATAAGCAGAGGGAGATATAGTTAGCCATGTGGGTCTGAAGTCAGGCAGAAACAAGAGTAGATTTGCACCTTATAGCCTAACTAAATTAGGGATGCATACACTTCCGTAAGCAGTAGCTTACTCCATTGAATACTAGCTCATTTCATGTCCTTTTTTTTTTCTTTTTTTGCCTGTTTGTCTTTTTGGTGTTTGCCAAGTCAGTGAAAAGAGTTGGTTTCAGGGCAGCACAAAATGCCCCTTTTTCCCAGCATTTCATTTTAGTCAGGAGCTAAGAAACAAACTATTTGCCTAGCTCAGCTGGGTCACTGTGTTTCAGGCATTGCTACATGTGTGTCTCTTCCCTAACATGGGATTCAGCCCAGCTCCTGTCACTGCAGGGATGCTGCAGAGGCAGCTGAGCTCAGTGCTATGGAGCTGTGCTGGAAAGCCTTGCCCAGCCAGTGGATGTCTGTGGTTTGACCCCCTGCAGTTACATTTTCCTTGAAAGAGTCATATGAGCTGAGTCTCTGATCCCTTGGCCTTGCTGCTGCAGATCTCAGGCATTTTGGCACAGAAGCAGTGACTGGGCTGGAAAATGATGCGACCAGACATTTTCACCTTATTCCCCTCTCCTGTCCTCTGGGCTGTGACCCCCATCACCAGACCCAGCAAGAGAGCACTGGGCAGTGCTACCTCCTAATAGGGTATGTTAATTCCCCTTTACTGAACTAATCAACCTGTTGACTGTTAATAACTGACTCTGATGAATTTAGTCCTCATCAACAATTCATCAACTTACAGGCGATAACTTGTTGCAAACATACTTGTTATAACTTATAGCAATCCATATTTGGCATAAAAATCTGGTCATCAGAGTCACATGTAATTGTTTCTGTCCCCTGATTAGATAACTGAAGTTTTAAATCCCATTTATCTGCTTCATAATGTTTTAGGCTTTCTATTGCCTGGGAAATTAAATGAGTTTTTCAAACAGGTTTCTGGTGTGAAAAAACAAACTTTTTATCCCCTCAGGTATATCTTATGTATATGCCCCCCTCTGCCTCGGCCAGTGGGGGAGATTTCCATAGTGTCTAAGTCACTCAGGTGCTTCTGACAACTTCCCGCAGTACCCTCAGCCCTGTCTGGCAAAGGGGAAACTGAGGCACAGCCCAGTGAAGCATGCTGAACAGTCACACAGCACATCAGTAGATGGGAACCCAGGCATCCTGATGCCTTCTTCAGTCTTGTAGCTGCTCAGCCCCTGTGGTTAGACATTCCCTGGCTATTGGTTGCTATTAGCAGTCACCCTGTTCTTGCTTTCCATGAATATTCCTGTACCTACAAGCTGGCTGACCCCCACAGCCAGATGGAAGGGGATCGCCCACAGCAGGGAAGGGACCTGACAGGTTGTATTTGTTGCTAGCTCAGCTTTCACCCACGCCTTTCCAGTCCTGAGCCCCATGAGTGACTCATCCTCTAACACTGTCATTGCTGTGAACCCATCCCTTTCCCCCACCCTGCACCATCCAGTATTCTTCTGGTCCTGGGGGATCTCTGACCTCCATGTCCTAAGAAAACACTGAGGTCTATGCTGCTGTCAGCCCCTCCAACATCTCTAGCCCTGTACCAACCAGCTCTACCCATACTCTGGTCTCCATTGCTATGAATTTCACTTCCCTCTGGAGCCAAGGACCTGGCCATAGCCTCACCTTCTGTGAATCCATTGTAATGTGTTGTTCTCACTGCCATCAGTTCCAACCTCCCCACAAACAAGCACCCAGCAGCAACCTCTCAGTGCTGGGAATAGAAAGAAGGCTTTGGCCTCTGGCACTGCTGATCCCCACTCTTCCAGTAAAAATTAAACTCATTACAGCAGCGGCACAGAAGATATAGGAAGCAAATGAAACCTGTATTGATCTTTTGTGCAGGACACGGTTTAATATCCGCGTGTGTGTTTACGCTAGATAGACATCAGCCTCTGACTTCGCCTGCTCAGCTCCCAGGACACCAACTGGCTCAGACTAGGCAGCAAGTGGAAAGCCAGTCTCTGGCTTAACTTCTCAGCATGCCATGGGCTGGGTGATTAGGGTCAGCATCTCATGAAGTCCCACCAGCTAGAAGTGAGCAATCACAAGGGCTGTGATCCGTATGATAGCACCATTTTGGCAGCGCCTGGGTTAAAGCCATTATATGCCCCTAACCCTGCTCTTGAAAGTGGGGAGCTATTCAGCTTTGGGCTTCCCCATTACTAAGGATCATCCCAGTGCCTTTTGTTATACAGACTTCTGCTTACAAGAAGCTCAGCTGATGTGGCCATTTCACAAGTGTGGGTATCTGAGCCTCTGATTTTGGACCTAGTTCAATTGAATACATTACACACCCACATACCAGACATATTCCCAATCCACTGTCTCTCCTAGGACTGGGAGCAGGGTGGTCAAGAAGCCACTGACTCCCCCGTGTGTGGCCAGGTATAAAGTACAATATAATGAGTTTTACACAGCAGGGCAAAGGGGCCTCTCTATAAGTGATCGGAAAACCCAATCTTTTTTCTCTAGCCTCATCCAAGGGGTCAGACCCTGAGCCCAGTGTTGTTTAATGATTAATAATTAATTATTTGGATCAAATGCACACTTAGCAAATTTGTGGATGACACCAAATTGTGTGGAGTTGCAGACACTCTGGAGGGTAGGACTAGGATCCAGAATGACCTGGCTATAGACTGGAGAAACTGTCCTCAATCAACCAGACAAGATTTAACAAGAACAAGTGCAAAGTCCTGCACTTGGGATGGAATAATTGCATGCACAAATACAGATTGGGAAATGACTGGTTAGGTTACAGTACTGCAGACAAGGACCTGGGGGTTACAAGAGACCACAAAATGAATATAAGCCAACAGCATGCTCTCATTGCAAAAAAGGCCAACAGCATCCTGGGTTGTACTAAAAGGAGTCTCACTTAGAAATCAAGGGAAGTGATTCTTCTACTCTATTCAGCTCTGGTGAGGCTTCAGCTAGAGTGTGTGTCCAGTTTTGGGCCCCTTGCTTCAAGAAGAATGTGAACAGATTAGAAAGAGTCCAGCAAAGAACAACAAAAATTATTAGAGACCTGGGAAGCATGAGGAAAGGCTTATTCAGTCTAAATAAAAGCAAACTGAGAGGAGATCTGATACCAGTCTTCAAACACCTGAAAGGCAATTATAAAGAGGATGAAGATGGGCTTTTTCTGTAGCCACAGGGGCCAGAACTAAGAGCAATAGACTCAAACTATAACAGAAGAAATTTAGGTTGGAACAGAGGAGGAACTTTTTGACTCTGAGGCTGGTCAAGCATTGGAAGAGGCTGCCTAGATGGCAGTTTTGTATATTGGATGGCTGTTTTATATATTGCAGTGATTCCCAACCAGGGTGCCACAGCACCTCGGGGTGCTGTTTGGGCCCTGTGGAGTGCCACTCAATATTAGCACTATTAGGTGTGCTAACACCTACACATGATTCACAAGATAAACCCAGAGAGTTCAAATAGGAATCCTTAGTGTAAAAAACATTCTGACTTGTCATGATCTCTGTCAGTTCCTTGTAACAGAAGAATTGCTTTTCCGTAGTCAAAAAACAAGTAAAAGCTAAGAACTGGTATTTTCTGAGGAAGGGGTCTTGAGTCTAATGAGAAGAGGCTTAACTCTAACAAGGTTGAGAACCACTAACATACTGGAAACTTTTTTTTTTTTTTTTTT
>NW_017728963.1:101966-103954 GCF_001723915.1 Gavialis gangeticus
GGAAACTTTTTTTTTTTTTTTTTTTTTTTAAAGAAAATGGCCTCTTTCCTATACAATTTCTCATCCTGGCAACTCCAACTTGTTGATGAAGAATCAGATCCCAAAGGCTGACACATTTTTCAGTCAAAATATTTGCTTTTCAATGAAAATTCTTATTTTCTATTTTAAAAAAAAATCAATTTTCTTTTTGAAAAACCAAAACTGGTTACTCTATATTTTTACACACGCATTTTTGGAAACCAGGTCATTCTCCGGGTTCAGATTTGCACTGACAAACCAGAAACATTTTCCCTTTTTTAAGTACAGCTTTGGGAAACTACCTGCCAAAAGGAACTGACATTTTTGACTATATCTGGTAACAACCCCTGTCCAAGGCCTGACTGACAGGGCTTGTCATACATCCCCTGAGAAGTTATATTCATGCCAGAATCATATCAAAACATCTGTGAATAGAGGAAGGGGAGTGAGTCAGATGAGGGGGGCCTACCGGTTCAGACATTGGAGTAGGGGGTTCAGCTCACAGGAAACTTACTGAGAAGGAAACCAGGAGGTGAACTGACCTCACAAACGCCCTCCCTTACACAACTGCCGTCAACTCACCCCACAGCTTCCTTCTCTGTAACTTCCTTGTAGAGATGAGCCCTGCTCCCCGAGACTCAGTTTCCCTATATGCAAAGAGATGATAATGAAGCTGCTTTGTTCTACTTAGTGTTTTGTGATCTAGCAGTAAACAGGCTTGCTCCAGGCACTAGCACCTTGGGATGGGGGCGCTTCTGTGCAGCCAGGGGCACTGACTCCACCTCCTCTCCCCACCTTCAGCTTATTTTTGCTCCTGACGGCTGCAGCTGATAAACCCTGAAATTAAACAGGACTCTCCCGGGATATTTATATTTCCCAGACCCTTGTGTGGCACACATCAAGATAAATGCATTACCTCTAGGCCCCTGGGCAGCTGGGAGGCAAGGGGCTCATGCGGAAGGGAGTGCTCATGGCTCTTAATCTCTCTCTCCAGCCAGTGGACAGAGGATCCAGCCAGACTCCAACCCACTGCACCTCTCCTGGGCAGACCCAAAGGGAGATATTTATTCATGCATGAAATGCTCATGTCACCTGTCTACCCCCCCACCCCTGCCACACCCCCAAATATATTGAGTACAGAGAGGCTGTGAATCATGTCCAGGGCACAATCTCTATATATAGATATTAGAAGCTTTCTATGGAAATTTCTGATTCTGTTGCCCCTTGAAAGGAGCCCTAGACTCTTGAACCCTATTCCTGCCTCTACTACTGACTCCTTGTGTCATCTTCAGTTAATAAGATGAGCCACAAGGATGTCCTAGATCACAGGGGCAGCAGAGCTGGTAATATGGATCCTGTGCCTGGCTCTGACTGTCAAACTGCCCTCTTCCCCAGTGCTGAGAAAGGAAACCCAGATGCCTGGTTCCCAGCCCCTTGCTTTAGCCAGTGGACCCCGTGCCCTCCCAGGGCCAGGAACAGAACCCAGGAGTTCGACTCTAGCCCACCTAACCATACTGTGGCCACCTGGAGTCTGCCACCTAGATGCAAGAGTTCGTCCACCCTAGGGAGGTCCATCTCCCATTCAATGGGAGCAAAGAGGACCTGGGGCTTGTTTCCCCATGTCACTCTTGAGTTTTTGTGGGAAAAAAATGCAACCCCCTCCCCCCACCACCACAGGGAAGGTGGTGGGAAAGGACACGAGGCAACAAAGGAAATGGCCGGAGCATGACATGGATTGAGCATCTTGTAGAGCATGACAGGGGTTGTGTGCTTTGCCTTAGTTCATTTGAGACCCTTTCAGCCCCTTCATCTTGATTACAGAGATCTGTGCACCTGGTTGACAGGTTAATAACACCGGTTATTAACCGGTTGATAGGTTAATTACAGCTGGGAAGTGAGGGGCTTTCCAAACTGTGCCTGGATACAGTCTGGTCAAGCTGGAGAAGCTGGGTCTTCTCCCTGCTGCCATA
>NW_017728963.1:108954-116539 GCF_001723915.1 Gavialis gangeticus
AGAGATCTGTGCACCTGGTTGACAGGTTAATAACACCGGTTATTAACCGGTTGATAGGTTAATTACAGCTGGGAAGTGAGGGGCTTTCCAAACTGTGCCTGGATACAGTCTGGTCAAGCTGGAGAAGCTGGGTCTTCTCCCTACTGCCATAGCAAGCTGTGAATGCATGGGAAACCATGCCAGTAGCCAGAGGCTGTCACAAGTCAGCAGACAGAGGGAAGCGGCTAATCCTCTAGAGAAAGCAGCCTGGCTAATTTCCCCTAATTACCTCTGACATTTCCCCATTGCTTGGCAAATTGTATTGTAGGTGAGAGAGCAAATATAAGCCATGAGCCAGAAGACTTCCTGGGCCGGGCTGCTTTACTCCAATGTCAGAGCACTGGCTTCAGTACTGTTACTCCTGATTGACATGGGTGTGACTGCATCTAATATTAACATTTGCAAACTAGAGTATCATGGACATGGGGAAGCTGCTAGGTAGCCCACTAACTAGTAAGCTCATTCAGCTACATAGCTAGAGTGTTGCTAGCTGCGTAGCCTCCCCTTTAACTCTGAACCTTAATCAAAAGTGAAATACCAGTAGTTAGCAGTGTTGACTTTTAGGGAGCCATCACTGCCCTCCCAAGTCAACATGCTGTGGACTGGAGGAGATCAGGTCACACCATTTTGAACTGCTGTTTCAGGCTTTCCCCAGACTCTCACCCACAGCGCTCTGTCTTATCTACCGGACACTTATTCCGATTGAAAAAACACATATCCTGGAATGTGAGGCAGCAATCACCTGCCATAAAGATAGGTTATTCACCTGGCAAGATCAAGCTCCAGCTGTTCCTGATCCTGTTGCTGCCTCACATTGTCATACTAAATGCCATCAGTAAAAAAAAGCGGGAAGAAACTGTAACTTATTTGCAATCCAAGGTAACTAATTATCTCTGCTGCTGCTAGTCACTCTTGTCTCCTTCCATGACCAACTAAGAGCAAATGAAGGACTCAGAAACCCTCCAGTCAATGTCTCAGGTCTGCACAGGTTGAGGGCAAGCAAGCAGGGAAGATGGAAATGCAAAAGGAAAGAGTGCCAGCCATGGTAGGACATACTGGCACTAGGGTTACCATATTTCCAGTTTCAAAAAAGAGGACACCTGTTGTGGGGAGGGGTGGGTATGTGATTTTGGGGGGCCAGTGATATGTTGGTGCCCTGCCCAGGCCATTGCCCCTCACTCACAAGCCACAGCCCCTCCCCAGCCCTGCTGCTGCCCCTGTCTCCTGGCCATGGCCCTGCTGTTGCCCCCAGCCCCCTGGCCCTGCCAGTGCCCCTCACTTCTAACCCACTGTACCCCATCCCCCTGGGCCATGCTGGTGCCCCTCACTCCCAACCCACAGCCCCCTGCTGCTGCCTGCAGTTGCCCTCCCCCAGCTCCCCCCAGCCCCAAGCAACTCCTTGCTGGGGCAAGCTGGGAAACATTGGGAAAAAAATCTTTGATGCTGAGCAAAGCAAAATCCTAGACATTTGTTCATATTTTTTTTTAAATGACCAGACAGAGATCAGAGGACCCAAACAGAGGGCATGTTCAGGAAAACCTGGATGTATGGTAACTCTAACTGGCACCATACCCTTATGCCTACCGTTCCCCTTGACTTAAGTGAAAACTCCATGAGCGGTACAATCCTAGGGTGTATCCTCATACAACAGAGCAAAAGAATGGGTGAGAAAGGGGAGGAGAACAGAGGGAAAGAGATGGTGGAGAAGAAAGAAAGAAAAAAATAAAGGTGCTGAGTTTCTAATGCAAACAGAGAGGACTTTTACCAATGGGGTGTTAATAAGTTGTCATGACAACATGTTCCATTTAGCGTAATTATTGGTGAATAACAAAACAACCATGAACAATGAGAGATAAAAGACTGGAGAGAGAATCTATTTTCCTTTGTTCGCAGTTCTAACACGCTCTGAACTAAGTCTGGCTGCTGGAGGAGAAGCGGGGACAGCGACCGACAAGCAGGAATGCAGCAGCATATGTGAGCATTGGCTGCCCTGAGCTGCAGCCGTGTTACACGGGCCCCATGATGTGCATGACTTTAAAGCCTAATGAGCTTTTATCCCAGTAACTCTGCTGAGCTCCCATGGCAGCTAAAAGAGAATGAGCTGACGTCTACTGTGGCACAGAAGTGCCTATGAAAGGCTTGATCCAAAGGGCCTTGGAGCCTGTGAGAGCCTAATTCACTGTGGATTCACTCACCGTCCCCTCACACTGCTATGTGGCTAGTGCCAGGAGAGGCAGTGAAATAGCCCTGCTCAGGGCCCAGGCTGCGGGTGGAAAAGCCACTTGTGAACTAAGCATGCTTCATGTGAGATGAGACAACTGACTGCCAAGAGACATTCATGATGGCCATGGAAGCCATTTTGATAGGACTGACTCAGGTTTACTGGCTACAGAGAGAACCCACATGGTTTTTTAGGGACCGGGTCTTCATGCACCCATCCTATTCTCTCATGGCAGAACCACTAAGAAAATGTAATCCTAGGTTCATCAGCCAGTTTCCCTGAGCTCAGGGCCCCTTAGGGCTCTGCTAGCGTGGGTGATTTCAGGTGAAAAGCACCGGAGACTCTGCTGATGTGGTTCAGCCAGGTAAAACCTGTAGAAGGAAATGTCAGTTTTGCACTGTGCATGATAGCGTTAAAAACCCCAGAGAGCTGCAGAGGGGCCAAAATGAAGTAAACCGGGCAAAGGAAACCCAAGTTTCAGAGGGTGGTAAAAGAAAGAAGAGGACACAGAGATAAAAAGGGTGGAGAGAGAAAGTGAGGAAGTGAGGAAATATCCCTGCAGATTACTACAGACCACAGAGAGACAGAGATGGTGGAGAGAAAGCGAGATGGAGAAACAGCATGGTCACAGCACAGTGACCCTGGGAGGGACAAGAGGGAGTGTGAACTCTCTGACAGAAGCGGGGCGCAACCTCAGGGCTTGGCTCCAGGACTCATAAATGCTTGCTGCGGCTGGGCTGGAAGCACACCAGGCCCAGCCTGTTAGTAAATATCTAGCATCACCATCCCCTTTCACATGCCCTCTCTCATGCAGGCCATGACCCTGGAGCACTGTCCCAGCAAGGCGTTCAGGACTGTGTGCTTCCACGTGGCAGGAGGGGAAGGAGCATGAGCTCCCTCGCATATTCAGGAGAAGTTGAGTGCAGGAGGATCCAGGGCTGGGTGGAGGTGCAGATGGACCAGAAACACTGCACCCAGATGCCCCTACACTGCAGCCAGCTGCAAACTGCCTAGCTGGAATCCATCTCTGCTACGACCACAGGAAGAGGAAGACCCAGGGGAGGATGGGCCAGGATGTGTGATAGGCAGCAAAAAAAGGGAAAATGCTTCCCAAAAGTTCAGTGATCCCTGCCCCATGAGGGAGACAACTTCCTGAGTGAGGCTGTATGGAGCATTTCACAGTAAACAAGGGCTCTGGAAGGAAATGGGGAAGGGACTAGAAGAGAGACCTGGCAGATGCTAGGGCTGGCTCTTTGCCTCTCAGCATTCGGAGGAGTTGCTGGTGCCCAGGTTGTACCAGGCCAGGAGTTTTTCCCAACCTGTGCGAATTTTCTGTTTTTCAAAATGTTGCTCCACACCGACAACAAGTCAAAATCTGAGAAATTCTCCTGGATTCATTCTCCCCACCCCCCAGTTCCATTTCAGGATGGGACAATCACAATATTCCAGTGGGAGACTATCTAACCCTTTTGTTCTGATATCTGCCTTTCTAATTAATTTACTTTATTTATTTATTACATCAGACTAGCTGAAATTTCAACATGCAAAGCTGGTTAGAACAGAAAGGCAGAAGGCTTTGAGCTAAAAAAAAGGGGCAACATGGGACCTTTTGACAGCTCCTAAACTTTCTTCCAACACATTTTCTATAGGAAATTTGTTGAAACAGACCCTTTCCCCTGAACAGTTTCAGGTTCAGAAAACCAGCATTTTTCCAACCCCCCCAAAAAGGTTTCATCTAAAAAATCCCGACCCAGAAACAGCACACTGCTCTCTGCAAGGATGCTCTTGCACTTCAGTAACCAAGCAGGAACCAAGGATGCCTAGGTTCTCTTGCTCATGCTGCCATAGATTGCCTGCGAAAGTCACTTCATCTCTCCAGGCTCTGGTCCTCCTCCATAACGTGAGAATTTTCATCCTTTCTTTGTCTGCTTTGTCTATTTAGATTATAAGATCTTCATGGCAAAAGCTGGTTTTTTGGAACATTTCTGTGCAGCAGCACACCGGGGGGCCTGAGTGTGGTTGTGGTCTTGGAAGTGTAATAGGTCTCTATTCTTTTATCTATTATCTATTATAAATAATCATATGGACACATACCATTTTCCAGTTGTCTCATTGCCAGTTGATCCAACCTGCTTCAATTGTGGGATCACAGCCTGGCTGCTCCTGACACCAATTCTCCAACTCCTGTGGCTTTTGATGACTTCAGTAGCTTCTCCTGCTGACTAAGAGCTGATCTGCCACTGCTGTGCAGTCCAAAACACCTGTGCAGGGCAGATGTGAAGCATGACCCTTTAAAGCTGGTCCCCATCTAAACCCAGGATGCACCAATCCCAATGACTCCCCTAGGAGCAAGACCCCAGAGGATTCAGCCTCAGATCTGCAGCCTGGCTCTCTGCCAGGCCCAGCTGCCTAGTGGAAATCAACTCTGCTGCTGTGTGACTGACCTTAAGCAAATCCAACACCAGTTCCTCACTCCTCTCCCGTCCTCATGCCAATGCTCCCGTCTGGATGCATTTGCTCATGGATTTAATATGGATGCTGCTGCTCTGACTTGACTCCATTCCAACACCGGCTGGCCTGACAATTCCTGCTTCCAAATTGTAAGGGATGGGCCACAAAGCTCAGTTCCAAGCGCTGGCTAAGTGCAAGGGTTTGAACTGCAGGCCAGATTCATTTTGCCATTGACCTGACCTATGCATTTCCCTGACTCTCCCCATATCTGTCCTGGTTCTATCCCTTTGTCCACCCTCTTGTCTCTGGCACTTCTCCCTTCCAGGGTCAAAACTCTTTTTAGAGGGGCTTTTTATAATGGATTGTATTCACTCCCTCTCTGTCTCTTCTCAGTTAAGGGCTGCAGAGGGTCAGCATTGGAGCTGAGGAATGGGAGGAGGGGGTCAGTGTTGTGCGTGTGGATCTTAGGGTGGAAAAGTTTTTTCCAGGAAGAAAGCAGTGTCTCCTAATGACTCTCAGCCTCTGGGCTGGCCAAGGCTCCCCTGGGACCTGTTTATCTGTAGTCGGGTCTTATGACCCAGAATGCTTTGTCCCAGCTCTCACAAGCTTTGTGAGCTGCCTTGTCCCAGAGCAGCACAGCTGCCCCCTGTTGAGCTGAGCTCAGTGGGTTGGACCTGACCTACAATCTCTTTCCATCCCTCTGTCTGGGTGAGACACAGCCTCCTTGCTGCTGAGAGAAAGCACCTACAGAGGGGTCCAAAAGGCACCATCTGTACAGCAAATAAACTTCATCTCTTTCTTTTCAGGAACGTAAAGAAGCAAAGCTCAACTGGGACTGGGAAGGGAAAGGAACAAACATGTTTGTTCTGCATTCATCTCTCATGTAGTCTCCTCCCCTGGGCTGCTTCAGAGATGACCATCCTTCATTCCAATTTCCTGAAGTTAGGAGGAACTAAGGTTCAGGCTTATTATTAGCAACAGACACCAAGCAAAATAATCTATGTTAGAAAAACACGGTTGGGTGGGGGAGGCTGCAAATTCCGCAGGCTGCTGCATGTCCACCTCCCAAGCAGGGCTTGGAAAGCAAAGCAGAAAACCAGCCTGGACAGCCCAGATGGTTTATAACATGTATAGAAGTCACTTCCTCTACCCTGAGGTGACTGGCAGAAGCTGGGGCTGCCATGGTGGGCAAAGATCCGTAACTGGCACAGACAGACAGATGAGGATGGATGCATAGATGGAGGGTAAAATAGATGGGTGTGTATGGGGATGAAGAGACAGAGAGATAAGCCTGGGGCTGGCTGGCTAGCTGGCTGGATAAATAGATAACTATGTATGGGGATGTGTAAAGAGATTGACTTGTAAGGGGATGGATGGATGGATGGATGGATGGATGGATGGATGGATGAATAGACAGACAGACATGCCTGGGATAGATAGATCAAAAGAGAAGCATGGGGATGGATGGGTGTCAATGGGCAGACAGATAGGCAGATGCATAGAAGGATCCTTCTTGTTCACTGATATACTGTGAAAAATGGGAATCTGAACCCAAAACAACTTCAATCTACCACATCTCCCTAGAATGAAAGGGAGCTTAGGCTCATAACTGCTTATGCTATACAGCTCTGACTTAATTAGTCTATAAGGTGCAAATCTACCCTGCCTTAGTGCACCCTGCCAGGGCGTTGGACTAGGTGACCCTTGAAATCCCATCTGAGCATCCCTACTTCTGTCTACCATGAACAGCTGCCCTCTTACCACAATCATGCTTCCACTTCACACTGCCCACGCAAGGTCAGCTGCTCCTCCTTCGACTGCAGCACACAGGGGATGCCAAAGCAGCAGAAATACAAACTCCAGAGCTGTGAAAGCCACCTGGGCCATGTTCACACTGAAATCAGGCTGGACTGGAGCAGGTGTAAGCCTGCTGGGGCTGGCAGTGAAGACATGGAGGCCAAGTGCTTTTGCAAAGGTCAGCCACCCCTGTTAAAACCGGGTTCCAAGAAGAGCTGGTAGAGCCCATACTGATGCTCATGTTGCCATGGCTTCACTGCTACAGCTGTTATAAGCTGCCTCAGGAATGCGTTCCAGTGCTGCCCACACACACCTCAGACCACAGCACAGGCACAGAGTGGGTATGGGGTCCCTAAAGGCCTGAGCAGACCAATCTCCCTGTAAGCCAGCAAGTTAGGATCTGGCTGGAGAGCACAGCTTCCAACCACAGCATGCGGATGGGTTGCTGAGAGTCACCCGCCCTGCAGAAGCTCTATCACTGACCATGTTGCACAGGATGGAACGTCTCCCCATCCATCAGGACCTCCACAATGCCCCTCACCATCACCTAAAGTTGCACAAGACTTTCTGGACTCACATGCTTAACCTTCAAAAATGTGACTTCAACCCTGATGTAGCTGGGAAAACAATGAAGTTCACAGGAAGTCCCAAATAAACATCTTGTGATACATCCAATGCAGAAGGTCCCTGGCTTTGATCTCTCACAATGCTCATGGGCAACTCTGAACCAGCATTTCTCAACCCATGAGTCATGATCCAAAAGTGGGTCGCAACTATATCTCGGTTGCTCAGGGCTGTAGGGGGGCGGTCAGGAAGGCCAAGGCGGAGATGGGACTGGGGCTAGCTACCCGGATCAAGGACAACAAGAAGTCCTTTCTTAAATACATAGGGGGTAAAAAGAAGGTACCAGATAACGTGGGGCCTCTGCAGGACACGCTAGGAAATCTGGTCGTTGCACCAGACAGCAAAGCTAACCTATTTAACAATTTCTTTGCCTCCATTTTTCTGAGCAGGGACTGGGTCACCCCCTGACCACCAGGACCCCCATAGGTCCCAGGGGAGGCACACCCAGGCCTA
>NW_017728963.1:116852-131432 GCF_001723915.1 Gavialis gangeticus
TGAACCTGTTCAGCCTCCACAAGAGAAGGCTGAGGGGGATCTAGTGGCCATTTACAAACTAGTCAGAGGGGACCAGCAGGCATTGGGGGAGTCCCTGTTCCCCCGAGCACTACCAGGAGTAACAAGAAATAACGGTCACAAGCTGGTAGAGGGGAGATTTAGGCTAGACATCAGGAGGCGCTACTTCACGGTCAGGGCAGCTAGGATCTGGAACCAACTTCCAAGCAAAGTGGTGCTGGCTCCTACCCTGGGGGTCTTTAAGAGGAGGCTAGATGTACACCTTGCCGGGGTCGTTTGACCCCAGTACTCTTTCCTGCCATGGCAGGGGGTCAGACTTGATAATCTGGTCAGGTCCCTTCCAACCCTACAAACTATGAAACTATATATGAAAGGGTTATGAACAAACTTTAAAAATGGATTTGCCTTTAAAGGAAAAAAACGTGGGAAACCATGGCCCCACTGAAGTTCCAGCCTGCAAGGGGCAGCTGGTGGCCCCCCCTGCTTTGCTCACCACTTCCTTCCCCATATACTGCAGGGCTGGGGCCTGGGGCAGCAAGTCAGGAATGAGGGGCACTGGGTCGGGACTTGCCATTGATGTTTACAAATGGCTCCCGGTACAAAAAAGGTTGAGAACCACTACTCTAAACCATATCTGCACAAACCATGGGAAATTAAAAACTCTCCAATGTGCAACTGTGGTCACTCAGAACACACCATGGAACATATAACAACTCAGTGTCTGATCCACAAATATGAAGCAGGTGTCACAGCAATACACTCTGCTGCTCCTGATGCAATCATGGATTCATAGATGTTAGGGTCAGAAGGGACCTCAATAGATCATCCAGTCCAACCCCCTGCATAGGCAGGAAAGAGTGCTGGGTTCAGATGACCCCAGCCAGATGCCTATCTAGCAGTTGAGCTAATCATTTGGCTCAACCACCTAAATGTAAATTATAGTTGCTGTTCTGTATCTACATCAGCCATACAAAAAAAGAAGACAGGATAAAAAGGGCCTGGGTTGATGGCTAGGCCACAGGGAGGAGCAGCAGGCAGAGAAGTGGTTTTTGCCTATGTGCCTGGCAGAGAACACAGCGAGTGGCAGGAGCAGGGAATATAAAGCTTCTTTGCTAGCTGGAGCCAGGTTCTTGTGTCAAGATTCACACCTGACACCTCAGCCCTGACAGACACTAGCATGTGTGAAGGAAGAACCAAGACTCTTCATTCATCTCCAATGACATGCTGCAGCCATCTTCATCTGCCCAGAGTCTCACCCAAACTGATGCAGACTCTATTAGAAGGGAGCAAAGGGCAAAATTGTCTGCCCAGGTCAGACTAGTACTACTTTATGATGGCCACCAACTGCACCCAGGTATATCAGCAAGGAATGAAGCAGTCCATGCTTCTGGATCTTCCAATCAAGCACCATGCTGCAGCAACCATTCCCCATTGCGAGCTGGGAGAGCAGTACAGCCAGCATGGCCCAATCCCCAGACCTTGCCTGGGACAACTTCAAACTCTGCCAATGACCCACAGCAGGACCTGAGCAAGTCACTTAGCCTTTCTTGTGCTATGGGTCCCTATCAGTGAGGTGGAAAGAGCAGCACAGCTCTGCCTTGCAGGCTGCTCATTCAGTCATGACTGTGCGATGGTAAACAGAAGTGCAGGAGAAGCGTAGGGCTCTGTCACATAGCCTTGAGATACTCTGCGGGAAGTCGGTGCTTTGCTTTGTCTCTCCGCGTGCACACTGCCTTGCTATTGTGTGAAGGATGGTAATGGCTTCTTGCCTCTGAGCTCAGATGATTTGCTTGTCTCATCTGCCTTTGCTATAAGCCCTCCTCACTAATCACCAGACTATGGAAACGGCTCCTTCCTGTAGGCAGGAAAGCCGACAGACTCTGGCCCAGCTCCCCAGCTGGTGTGAACTGGCAGGAGTAAATCAACATAGCCCCTGGCCCCTTGGCACCAGCAGAGGGGCTGTCCCTGTGCTGCGCTCATAGATATGAAACTGTACAACAGCCACCTTAAATCAATGTCAGGGAGTGCTGACACTGAGTTATAGGTGTGCAGAAACATTGAGCTTTATTGGATTTTGAGCTGGCGCAGAGGGCTGCACTGAGAGCCCTGGAGAGGGAAGTCCTGGAAGCCACAGAACAGGGACAGCGTAGGCAGATGCTGAGCCAGTGTCTCCTGCACAGCTTTGCTAATGTCTACCCTGGATAAGCCCACTTTGGGGGCAAACTCAGTCCCCTGCCATGTCTAACCTCAGCTCTGTGACAGGGCTGCCAGTGGCAGTGTCCTAATAAGCCATGAACCCAGGCCTGGAACTGGTTCCCAACGCCATATGCTGAGCTAAACCTTTCAGCCACAAGGCTGAAAGCCAGGCCCTATAAGACAGCACTTGAATTTCTGCAGTGCTGAAGTCCAACAAGTCCCAGAGAAATTCCTGCAGGCTGTGACTACTCAGTGCACCCGGGATCGGCCCCTGAGTTTCTAGCACTGTGTATTGCATTCATAGATTCATAGATTCATAGATTAAGGGTCGGAAGGGACCTAGTCGATCTTCTAGCCTGACCCCCCGCCAGGGTGGGAGAACAACAAAAACCCCAAACAAGAAACGGGACTCAAATGAGTCCAGCCAGGTAGGCATCCAGCCTCTTCTTAAAGACCCCCAGGGTAGGGGCCAGCACCACTTCCCTTGGAAGTTGGTTCCAGCTCCTAGCCGCCCTAACTGTGAAGTAGTTTTTGCGGATGTCCAATCTATACCTCCTCTCCATCAACTTGTGCCCATTACTCCTTGTTATGCCAGCGGGCGCTAGGGGAAACAGCGTCTCCCCCAAACCCTTCTGGTCCCCCCTAGTGAGTCTATAGACGGTCACCAGGTCCCCCCTCAGCCTTCTCTTGTGGAGGAGAAGGCTCATCAGGATTCATCAGGTTCTGCAAAACACCATGGTGCTCAAGGGGTTAAGCAGGCCACAGTGTATACAGCTGTGATTAGCATTTGGTCCTAAGGACTTCCAGTGATCCCCTGGGCAGGCAGGACAGTCCCACAGCCATGCGGGCTTGCTGGGAGGGAGCCCTGGCAGAGAATTCATCACAAATCTTGTTGAGGGAAGCAGAGCTTCTCCTGGGGGGCTGGCGCTCAACCTCTTCCAGCCAGAACCACACCCCAGGGCAACCAGTGACCCATGGGCGTGCTGCCAGATGTTTGCAGAAGCCACAACTTCCTCCCATGAGCATTCACTCCCTCCTGACCTCCCTCAGCTCCCAGTCCTCAGGGCTGTGTTCCATTCAGCGCCTTCACTATGAGGAGAAAAAGGAGGTGAAGACAGGCAGCTGCTTCCTCCTTCACCCCCTGGGGGTCATCTAGCTCACTCATTTCATCTGAACCCCCTAGAGTGGAGCGGTACCACCCTAAGCAATTGGGTCTTGAGCCTAGGATGGGTGGCCTTGGAGACAAAGGGGCCTGGAGCTGAGCACCTGGTTAGGGGGAGAGTAAAAAAATAGCAGGTTGGGCATGTTTCATTGGAGGGAGAGAAGGGGAAGGAAGAAGAGAAGGAAAGGCAGAAGCAGAGGTGTTCATGGAGGGAAAAAAGCAGAGACAAAGGGATCCAACGCCCAGTCACTCCCATAAAGCCCCTCACAGCATCAGCAAAGCAGGCCTCACCCCAGTGGGGAGCAAGAGACCGGAGAGCAACTGCTCTTGCCCATTGGAGCCTGTGAGGACCTTGTGCTCCAGCTGGAAGGTGTGCTGCCTGCTCTCTAAAGACTAGCAGACCTTGTAAAATGTGTGGGAAGCTGTTGGAGGCTGGGAGCAACAATTCCCAGCACGCCCCCAGCTTCAGGAGAGCTGTGCCAGCTCCAGGAATTAACCCCTGTGTGGCAATAGCCATGCAGCGGGACATAATCTGGGCGGGGGGCAGCTCTGTCCAGGGGCAGAGCTGCCAGCAGGGGACAAAGGCCTTGTTCCAAGCCCCTGATCTCCACCCCAGTTCCTCTCTTGACCTCTGTCCTGCCTGGGCCTTGTGGCGCCTGCGGGGCTGGGACAGGGCATTCTGTGACTATGCATCATGCCTGGAGCTAATTGGAAAATCAAAACTATCCGAAACTTTGCCAGACAGTTTCTGATGGCCCAGAGGGATGATTTGCAAAGGAAGCACTTGGGTTCAATCCAGATTTGGGGGGTTTGTTTCCTCTCTAAACTTTCCCCCTTTTACCATTTTTAAACCAGAAAGAGGAGAGGGAAAAAACAACCCTCATCAATGTTCATTTAGTCCCCGTACTGGAAACCGATGCCAAAGTGGCCTATGTGGATCCAAAAGGTCTGGAACACTTCGGTCTAATCCTTGTGTCAAAATACACAGGCATGTGATCGTCTCTGGCAGCTTTGGGTGTTTGGGAGACAGCAGGCCATCATGGGGTGATGTCACGGCACCCCCACCCTCGCAAGCCTGGACAGCATGTCCCAAGCAGGACACAGGCTTCCCCAGCACAGAGGCCGGGGTTCCCCTCCTCTTTGCCTCAGGTTTCCTTCTGCTGATTGCAGTGGAGCGATTCCCAGTTTGCACCAGTTTCCAAAAGAGGCAAACGAGGTTAAAAAAAAAGTCCCAGTAGACCCAGGAACTGCTGAAACAGTGATAACTTCATCAGCAGAAATAGGTTGTCGCCTCTCTAAACCGGGGAGACAATCGTCTCCTCTTTACATATGGGAGACAGTGGGTGCATCTACATAAGATGCTTATTGCGCATTAGCCTAATCACGCTGCGCAGTAGCGTGGTGGTTAAAACTTGTGCTAATAGCCTCCTGCACAGTGTGATTAGACTAATGTGCAATAAGCATCACAAAATAACCATGCACCAGTGCTACTGAGCAGTAACTCTAGTTACTCCGTATTTAGCTAGTACTTTATTAAGCGAGTACTAAACTAAATGTGCAGTATCTAAGGTGCACTAATGAATATGTAGATATGCCCAGTGTCAGCTAATGGATGGGGTCTTAGAGCGGGCAGCAAGACAGTGGGGTTCAGTACCAGGAACTTATGCTACAGCTCTCTGGGCTGGTGTCTCCCCTCCCAGCCTTTGCCTGCTAAGACAGAAGTCCCCTTGGGGCAGGGGCTGCTTTAGAAGCTGTGTACCCATATCACAGACCGCTCTCATTGCCTGCAACCTACATCCATTACCCTACAATAAACCACAAGTCAATCACCCAGGACAGATCCTACAGTATGCACAGGGTCTAGGCAGGCTGCCCTGCTCCCTGAATCTTACAGGGGATTTTTTTTTTTGCCTGTCATTCCAGAAATAACTGATTTCGACCTTTGCAACATTTTGTTCCATTTCTCGCCGCAAACATTTTTCTCCCCCGGCCCTGCCGCTCACTTCCCATGTTGCCTCGCTGAGCCAACTCGCAGGCAGTCAAAATGTGTTCACGTAACTTTAAACAAACAAACTGGTCCCAGGGAGGGGGAAAAAAGAAAAATCTGTGTGTGGTTGTGGGAGGAAAGAGCAGGGTTTGTGGCCAATGGCTGAGTTGAGAACTAGGGTGGTGGGAATGCAGGAGCTTTTACGGACTGCTTGGATCTGGGGATGAGGAGTGCCAAGCTGAGAGAGCTGCCCAGGCAAGATACCTTTGGTAGGACCAGCTGTTGGTCAGCTGCCTTGTCCCTTTATTTAGAGAGAGGAATCGGTGGTAAAGGGCAATGTGGGACCTTGCCATGGGGTATGGGAGCTACAGGTTTATAGGAAGGGCCTGATCTCCTTTCCACCAGCTTTGCAGCACTGATTTTTGACTGAGGGGCTCTAGATTTGCTCTGATGTCAGTGTGCGGTGAGCTGGGCCCCTGCCTGTGTTAGGGGGACCTGGGTGGTTATAAGGAAAAGATTCAGGCTTAACAGTGCAGGGAAGTGTGATCAGTGCCATTGTGTGAGACCTCAAGAAAGAGCTCAGCCTGTTATGTGCTCACAGGAGAGATGGATAGGCTCCCAGGGGTGCAATTGGCTGAAGGATTGTTCCTTTCTCTGTTCCAGCTCCTGAAGTGGAGAAAGTGAGTCAATAGCTCTTCAAGGAGACTCGGCAATGCACAGCTGGTCAGAAAGGGTAAGTCAAGTGGTCTATGAGGAGTCCTGCTGCAGCTGGGTAGGAACATGAGGTCACTGCCTCCTTCTCCTGCCTCAGTGGGAACCATTTCCCCTCATTCCCCAAGCCAGAAGGAAGCACGCAAGCTCCCTAGACCAGTCAAAGAGTTAAGGAGAGTTCAAGTCCTTCCCTGACGTAATTGTAACTCTGTAGATACCCCCACAGAGGAGTCAGCTTTGCATTGGGGTGCACTGTGACACCCCAAGCCATCTCTGCTGTGTCCCCCAGGGCTGACATGCACTCAAACCCTCCTGCCCAGAGAGCCCAACAGAGTCCAGCCTCAAGGGAGTGTGATAGGGGTGCAATCCTAGCCCCACTGAAGGCAGTGGCTTTCACAGGGTCAGACTAACCCTTCATGGGCATTACACTTCTCAAGGATCTGCTCTGGATCCTACAGAAAGGGGGGTAGGTACAAGAAGAGTGGAACTGAGAGTGGGACTTGTCCCCCAGAACTCCTCGTGCTTCCGGTTCAAGCATGACTTGTTGGGCTCAGTAAAGATAACACAATTTCCCTGTGCCTCAGTTTCCCCCACTGCAAACCAAGTACTTCACACCCCCATTTTGTGATGCTGGGTAAGCAGCATGCATCAATACGGCCCTCAAAGAGTGCACACATGGGCTTATTACAAAATAACTTTTATTGTCAAAATAGCTCAGACTCTTCATAAACATCACTCTGCACACCGGACATGGGGCAAAACACAGTTCCTTCCATTAGGAAAAGGGGCAATGAGGCAGCAAGACTCACGCATGGTCCAAAGAGGCACCCAACCCCTGGCCCCATCGTATGCCATCTCCTTGCTCCATGGGAACGGATGGTCAGAGACACCAGGCCAGTTGGATGCATCCGCCCGCTTATACGACAGGTTTAGGGACAGCCAGCCCACCCCGCAGTCCCCTTTGATGTTTTTAGGGTCAGCAAGTAATCAGTTTCCTCCGCTCCCCCAGGTCTATTTTCCCAGCAGCAAGCAGGCAAAGCCTATTCACAGGACACTTCATTTCTCTGTTGCCTGCCAAGAGGATTGACTGAATTTCAATGTGGAGGCCACAGACAATATCAAAGTGCTTAAAAATTCACCACCTAATTGCGATTTCAATAGCCAGCTGAAGCTGGTGTAGTCCGCAGGACCAGGATGGAGAATCAGGATGCCTGGTTTCTTTTTCCTGCTGCCTGACCCCTAGTGCATCCCTGCTCTATTCTGAGAATCAGTCTGACCACCTGCAAAGTGGGGATCATGGCACGTAGCGTTGTAAAGGGCTTACAGTGAGATAGGATTATTTAAATAAAAAACCAACAAAACCCCCCAATGTGCCATGCCGAGGGCAACTCGTCAAGGTTCTGGATCCCATCAGAGCAGGCATGTTTGGGTGAGACACAGCTCACACCCACGCCATGGGTATTGATCTGCTCTTATTAAACATAGCTGTACGGGGGAAGATTACACAAAAGACCCCACAATAACCAAGAAGTGTAAAAGCAGCAGTCTCCCTCCTGCTCCCAGCTCCAGTGCTGATGTGCAAAATTAGACTATAATGTCATTTTTTAAAGTGATTCAAACACAGAAACACAATATCAAAGCAACTCACACTTCCTTGATTAACTATCTGCTTTTTTTCCCCCACCTGCATTCATACTAAAGGTGTTTTGATTTAATGCCTGCTTTCCACCTCGTGAACAGAATCTAATTTGGAGGGAGCATTTGGTTCAGCCTGGGGGAGGCATATGAACAGCGGCAAGACAAACCACTAGAGGAGATGCTGACCCCAGAGGTGATGTGTCAGAGGCTGTGAAGCAGAATCATGACCAAGTCCTGGAGTACCCATAAGGCCAAGAAATACAAGGGAGGTGGGGGCAGGGAGCAGGACTGACCCTGCTGACTTCCAGTTTCATAGAAAAATCTGAGCACAGATTTTGTGCTGGGTTCTGCAGAGAGGTGAGGAGGGCTGGGGTACATGCGGAAGAGGAAAGGAGCATAGCGTGTGTAGAAAATAAAGAAAATGATAGAGAAGAAAGGAAGGAAGAGTCTTCCCTTCATAAGAAAAAAAGGAATCAAAGAGAGGAAAATTCTCTCCTCTCAGTCCCATCCAGTGTGACAGCCCCTACTGTGTGCGCCACTCTGAGCCCACCCCAGACTTCATTACCGCTAACCCCCGAGTAGGTCTATTGAGGGTGGCAATAGTGGGGGCACTAATGTAGACACCACTCCTGTGGCCACTGACCTTTGTAAGCCCACACTCAACAGACTGGCATGTGGGAGGCAGCTGTGGGAGAGCTGTCCACACAAGGGCTCCTGCCAGTGGGATTTGGCACTGGGGATCAAGGTATGGTGCCAGAGGCTCACACTTACTCAGCTGTTAAGCAGGAAAGCAATAGTTGGGGCAGATCCCAGTGAGCTGGATCCCAGCTAGATGAAAGGGGAAGTCTTGGATAGCTCAGCTAGACCAGGGAGGGAGATTTCGCTGACTCTCAGTAAGGTGGAAGGGACAGATCTCAAACTTGAGGTGGGTCTCAGATACATGGGACAGGGGGCATGTGGGTCTCAGCCTGGAACAGGTTCAGAACTCCTCCCTTCCCCACCCTGCCAGGCCAGCTGTGATTTGGCTGCCTGACCCTCATGAAACAGAGCCCTGCAGATTCAAGCCCTTGCTGCAGTGGCTCTTCATTGGCACTTGAGAGCTGAGCAAATGCATCAGGGATCATGGGTTCTGCTGGCACAAAAGGGCACAGGGCAGCTGTTCCTGGTACTGAGTTGGCCATTGCCTGCCTAAGCAAGGAGGAGGGAGCAGGAAAGAAGAGGGAGGCTTGACAGACTTTTTTCCCCCCTGACATCCACACACATATTGTCATCCAACTTCTCATCCACAAGACAAAAGGGAGAAATCTGCATCCCAGCACTGGCTGAGACCCCTAGTTTTGTTACCCAAAAGGCTGTTCACCCACTCCCACCTGCAGACTTTGTGAGCAGAGACTGCCTTGTCCCACCCTGTGCATCATTCACATGTTTAGGGTTCCCCTACTCAGTATAAAACATGTTGGCAAAACAGCCCTAGCTTCTGGTTTTTCAACCCTTTGCAGGAAACAACAGAGACAGCTCAAAAAAAAAGAGGCTGATCCAAAAATCAAGTCTTTAAAATGCACTCCTGAATCCCCTGCCCAAACACATCAGCCAATGAATAAATAGAAGGATTTTTAACACAGTCGGTGGAAGGGATGCAGTTCCTCCTTCCTCTCTCTAGACACCCCTCTCCCCACTACCTACAGTCTCCCACCTCCCCGCTCTTGTCTCACCAGGCAGTCTGAGTCCACTGCCTGCAGAGGATCTTCCTGAAAGCCTTGCG
Organism: Gavialis gangeticus; assembly: GCF_001723915.1. Lineage (NCBI taxonomy): Eukaryota > Metazoa > Chordata > Crocodylia > Gavialidae > Gavialis > Gavialis gangeticus. The sequence continues at coordinate 126,327 of NW_017728963.1, forward strand.
AAAGTCCTGGTTGAAGATGGTATAGATCACAGGGTTTAGGGAGCTGTTGCAGTAGCCAATCCAGAAAAAGAACTGGAACACGCTGTTGGGGACCTTGCAGAGTTCTGGGCAGATGGCCCCCAGGCTGTAGAGGAAGAAGAAGGGGAACCAGCAGAGGACAAAAACCCCAATCACCACTGCCAGGACAAAGGTGAACCTCTTCTCCCGGTTGAGGTGGGTCTTCCTCTTCCCAGGGTTGGCACTCAGGGTCTTCACCCTCCTCACCAGCAGCACCTCCCCCTTGGCAGTGGCCAGGGTGTCCATGCCCTTTGGAGAGCTCTGTGGGTGCCCGTTGCGCTGCCTGTGGCTGCAATGAGGGGACCGCTCCAGCGGGCTGGAGCCGGAAGACTCCTTCTTCTCCAGCTGGGACTGGCTAGGACCTGGGCTGGTAACGGCTGGCAGTGGTGACTGCTGCTGCTCCTCTTGTAATCTCAGAAGAGATGTCCTGTCTGCAGGAGGAGGAGGGGTCCCCACCTGGTCACCCTCCTTGATGGGCACCTGATGTCCATTGAGTTCCTCTGTGTCCAGCTGCTTGGAGAGTTTCTCCTGGATTGAAGTCTCTAAGGTGGGGCCAGTCATGTTCTTAGATGACTCCTTCTTGCTTGTGGGCTTCTTGTTCCTGCGCTTGGCAATCAGGTAGATCCGCAGATACACCAAGATCATGATAATGCAGGGAGCAAAAAAGGAGCCGATGCTGGAGGAAAGGATGTACCACGCCTCCTCGTTGAGCTTGCACTGTGGTCTGCCGGGCGGACTGTCCTTCTTGTTCCCCTTGTAGATCAGGGGCGGCAGGGAGATGAAGGCCGCGATCATCCACACAATGAGGATGATGCACTTGATCCTCTTGGGGGTCCTCTTAGAGTTGTACTCGATGGCCTGGCTGACAGACCAGTAGCGGTCCAGACTGATGGCACAGAGGTGCACGATGGAGGAGGTGCAAAAAAGGACATCCAAGGCCAGGTAAATCTCACACCAGGTTTTCTTGAAGTACCAGTAGCCCATCAGCTCATTGGCCAGGGAGAAAGGGATGATGAGGGTAGCCACCAGAATGTCTGCAGCTGCCAGGGACACCAGGAAGAGGTTCTGTGGGGCTCGGAGGGACCGGCTGGTGAGCACGGCAATGATCACCAGGATGTTGCCAAAGATGGTAAAGAGGATGAGGAAGGTGATGATGGCTGCAATGGCTGCAGTGGCTTGGACAGAGTACCCTTCAGGGCTGTCCATGGCTTTGTCCTGCCGGGTGGAAGGGAAAGAAGTTGAGGTGGTCTTCTGCAGAAGAAGAAGGGAGTAAATCCCAGAGAAGCGCAGACCGGGAGCCAAGTATCCCTGCTCTCACGGCTTCGTTGTAGCCTCTGGTCCAAGCGATTAGAAGCCTCCATGGATGCCCAATCCAGGGCAGGAGTGATAGGTCAGAAAGGAATCCACCAGGGAGCTCCAGGGGGTCTGCAACTCTGCCCGTGCCCTGCTCCCCATGCTGTGTGTTGCAGGAGCAAGGTAGGGGCTGTTTCTCCGCTATCAGTTGGTTCTCAGCACAGCTTCCTTCCCTCCACGGCTGCAGCCTGCAGCTTTGGCTGTTGCTTTCTCTCTGTCTCTCTTTCGCTCTCTATGCTCCCCAGGTGCTTCTGTTCAAAGGCAACGGCTCACAACAGCCCAAGAAGTTTCCTAAGTCTCTCTCTTCCCCCTCCCACCTACCCCTCCGCTTCCTCTCAGGGAAAGTTGAGTCTTCTCCAGCTCCAAGCTGCGTTGCTCCCTCCTTGCCTTGCTGTGGGGAGAGTCAGCCTCTTCTGCTTTATAAATAAGCTGCAGGGAGGGTGGGGGTTGCATTTGCTTTTCCCCATCCTTGATGTGTGATGTCAGGCAGCCCAATGCTCTGTCCCATCCCCTCAGCAGGCACCAGAAGAGGGGAGAGAAGGGAGGAGACAATGGATGGGGGAGGGAGACCGCAAACACTGCAGCAGCTTTTCAGTGCCTTCCACCCATCCCACTTCAGTGCCAGCCCCAGGCCCTGCTGAGGTGGTAGGCACAGCCCTTCTCCCACAGCCCAGAGGGTGGCTGGGCAGGGGGCTCACTGTGCAGCTCTCCTCCTAGCCCTGCTATTACTTTAGCTTAGTGAATCAGCATAGCCTGAGAGCTGCCTTCTGCACTGGGAAGGGGGTGATGGGGCGTGGGGGACGGCAGGGGTGTCTTTTTGCAAAGTTTGCGCCTAATCCCTTAAACTGCTACAGAGCGACAGGGCATTAAAGCGGCAACTCCTGATTGGAAGCCAGGCTTCCTCTCCTGTTCTTTCTGCCTTTCCCCTCCCTGCGCTCACTGCCAGGCAGCTCCTGCCTCTTTAAACTTAATCTCCTTGAAAATTAATGTGCCAGCAGGACTGGGAGGAAATAGGTTGTAATTGAACAAAGTTATTAGCAATTTGCTGCGTGGCACGGCTGGCAGGGCACAGGAGCATGGCTCAGGCGGCCTGGCTTTTATTCCCAGCTCTGCCACCGATTCCTGTTGTGACCTTGGGCAAATTTCTTCCTATCCCACCTGGGTCCACCAAGCTTACACACTCCTTGGAGCACGGTCTACCACTCTGTCAAGACCTCCTATGATATAAACCATTGCCATTATGGACCCTGCCAAGTCAGCTTCCATGGATTCAGTGAAAATGATGCCCCTGGTCCTACAGGGTGCCAATGAAAAATGCTTTGTTATTGCGCTGTCTGGAAGGAGGACTGGGCACAATGTGTGATACATGGGATGCTCTGGTCTTCTGTTAGCAGATAGGGATCTTGCTTTAGTTTGCAAGGGAAAGACCCAGGGACTTATAGAGCCTATTTTGGCTCTCTAAATATTTTCTGCTGTTTCTATATAGGCTGCCTGTCTGTAGCTAAGTTTGCCATCCCAGTCTGTTGTATAGCAGATTCAACCCCTGCCACACTGTAGCTCAAGAACAAAGAACAGGAAAACCTCTTACAATTAAGGACAAGGTTCTAACCCGCATTGTCACTCAGTGGCACAAAGAAACCTGCTGCCATTCTCCAGACAGCTAATGCAGCCATCTTAAATGTAACCTGATTCCCATGCTCTACAACCTAGGGACTGGTGAGGGGCCCACTGTCCTCCACTAAGCTCTAGCAGGCATAAATAGAGCAGCCTTGAGGTTACTCGAAGTTATGATGGTGCCAAGGCTTATGTAGAACCGTCTCCCTTTTGCCTCCCACCTTGCAGTTGCCCCCAACATCTTACAGAAAACCAAAGGATCTTCTGGAGGCTGTGACTGAATTAGCCCTTTTTTAGATGCAGCATCTTGAAAATGGCTCCTCCTAAAAACCAATAGCTGAACGCCTAATGCTTCTTTTGGGCCCTCCCTCTGTCCAAAGGATACCGCCTAATCTGAAACAGGGGTGGCTTTTGGAGATGGGCTCTGGTGAGAGGCAGCTCTCAAGGGCAGGAATAGAACAGAGTTAAGGGAACTGATTCATCTGAGTGCCCAACAGGTTCGTCTTTTGGCAATACTAACAGAGAGCAAAAACCCAGCAACGATATATTTTTAACACAAAGGAAAGTCCATAATCTGGTGAAGTGTTTTGATCAAACACAGCCCCCACCACCTGCACAGTCAAGAGCCTCATAAACTTTGATGTGTGTATATTTGCAGGGTCCACAGAAATCAGGAAGTCCTACTACCTACACTGCACATATAAGGAGCTGAGATGCAGAGTAGCGAAGTGATCTGCCCCCCGTCACACAGGATGTTAGTAATAGTAACAGAGCAGGGATGGAATCAGTGTCTCCCGCACGCCATACTAGTGTCCTACCTGCTGGATCCTACGCCCTGTCCTGCAGGGTACAGAGTTGAGGGCGCTTCCATGTTACACTGCCAGCAGAATAAACATAATACTTGGGCCTAATCCCAGGCTGATGTCTCTGGGGGCAGTAACATTGTTTATCGTCATTATCCAAGGGTATATTTCAAAGTGACCCCCACGTTAACAGAACATCACCATGAGCTATTAGCATGAGAGACTATGAGGTTCCTGCAAAGGTGTGGACAATTAGGCACCCATTTATTTCTCAGGCAAGATGAGATTCAACAGTGGAACCAGCACACGGCCGTGGAGCATCTCACGCACACTCCAGAAGTCCTGGACCAAGATGAGTTTCATTCACAGTAGGGAGGATCCAGGGATTGTTGCAGCAGAAATAAAACAGAACCACTTTTTTTTCCCTTTTTTTTTGCCAAAAGGGCTTTTCCATGCTTTGTTCCCATGTTTCTTGACAGATGCTCAGGGATCACACAGCCTGACCTCCCATGTAAACGATGGGGAGGTTGTGCTCCTCTCCCACTGCTCCACAGCTGTGTCCCTGCTGTCACACGGCACTGGGCAGCTGTGTAGCTTGGCCAGCTTCCCAAGATCAGGCTGTAGCTTGGTGAGGTTCTATTTTTTCCTTCTACTTTATATAGCCCTCGAGCCTCCCAGCTTGCTCCAAGCAGCCTGCTGCTGTCCTCACGCAGAGAAAAGCCCAGCACCTCTGGATTCAGAAAGGGACCAGAGAATGCTTTGCTAGGCAGAGCTCTGGGAATGACTGGAGCAAGAGTGCCCTCTGCTGACCCACAGAGGCTGGCTCTGTGCTCTCTGGGACTGGAGGGAATTGCAGTGACTTTGGTGAGGCAGGGGAGAAGGAGGAAAGGGAGGTGGGATGGGGAAGACTCACCTATCCAGAGGGACACCAGGTGTGGAAGCCCGGAGCAGAGTCTTATCCCTTGGAAACTCTGAGCTGTGGATTTACCTGCTCACCCACCACCTCCTTTGCTAGCCCTGCTGCAAGATCCAAGGGAGATGGAATCTGGGGAATACAAGGGATCTCAGTGAACCACAACCTTCATCCAGGGCCGGCTGCTCCCAGGGCTGTCCCCTGAGCAGCTCCTTCCACTTCATGCTCTGCTCCAGCCACCAGCCTGATCCCATCCCCCAGCTACTTCACAACCAGGACAGGAGGTCTCTAGCCCCAGACACCCAATCAAAGTGGCCTCAGCCTATAGCCTGCCCCTTCTCCATCACCATCTCAGCCACGTCCTAT
>NW_017728963.1:136432-141765 GCF_001723915.1 Gavialis gangeticus
CTCCTTCCACTTCATGCTCTGCTCCAGCCACCAGCCTGATCCCATCCCCCAGCTACTTCACAACCAGGACAGGAGGTCTCTAGCCCCAGACACCCAATCAAAGTGGCCTCAGCCTATAGCCTGCCCCTTCTCCATCACCATCTCAGCCACGTCCTATGTCTTCTGGGGTCTTCTTTCATCCAGTCGCTCTAGATAGACCCCTGAGGGAACCCATTATGGTTGCTGCCTCCTACTGCCAGTTGAAGGAAACTCACCCTGGGTCCCTGCTGGCTTTGTGAGTGGGAGGCAAGGAGCCTGGCTCGTTCACTGGGTGGGGGGGAACTCTCTGTGATACCCACCCTGCTGTCTCCAGGACTTGCCCTCCCCAGTCTCCAAGGCCACTTTGCCCTGAGCACTTCTCAGTCTGTTAGGCAGCTCCCATGCTCCGATGAAAAGATGAAGAAGAGCCAGTCTTTCTTGAACCAGGAAAGCTCCTGCCCCCATCTCCTTCCCTTGGTCTGTTACTTAGTATCTCAGGGTCTCATCTCTAAACAGCTCCTTCCTACCTTTGTCTTTCCTTATTTGCTTTTCTCTTCGGGGGCAGGTACTCTCTCTTACTGCACATACGTACTGCGCCCTGCACAAAGGGCCCATAATCTTTGTGATGGTCTTTTGGTGCTTGTGCTAGAGATGAAATATGCCTGGTATATGCTCCACGCTCTTCTCAAGCGATGAAGTCTGCACCACATATATTCCTGATCTCCTTCATGTGGTAGGGGAGGGAGGAGGGAAATTGCTTTTGTCAGGCGTGTACTTCCACCACAAGCCCTGTTCTCATCCCTGTAGGAGGTTGGGCAGGACTCCCTTGCTGGGGATCCAGGATTCTCTCTTGCAGTGTCTTCCCCAGCTTGCACTTTGTGCTTCCATGAGACTTAAAAAGCCCCTCCAAGCTTTCCGTTTAACATTTTCCTCACTCAACTCATCTCCACTTGGCAGCCCTGAAGAAGGCAATTATCCTTGGCAGATTAGAGTGGGGGTAATGGCTGCTCTTCCTCCCCCTCCACATAAGCTTCACAAACAAAAGGGGAAAAATCCAGCAGAAGACAAAAACAAACTGCTTTCCTGGGAACTAAACACCCAGGTAGGCGAGAGGATCCACTGGTGAGGGAACCCAGGGCAGGCCCATTCTCCCCTTCCAGCCAAGGGAAATCACTGATGCCTCAAGATAGAGCTGAGGTTAGGGATTTGGGCTGTCAATGAAGAAGCATCTCATATCTTTCATCTGGGATTTGATGGTGTAGGAACCCAGCTGATCATCTTTGCTGTGCTCTTGATTTAACTTCTAGCTCTTCTTTTAACTTCTAGTAAAATACTCCACAGACCATTATCAAAAGGGGCTCAGGCACTAGGATTCCAAATCCCTTTGACCGTCAATGAGATTTACACTCTTTGATCACTTGCGTGCTTTTGAAAATTTTACCCTAGGCCTTACTCAACCAAGGCCTCAGCCTCAGACTTTCAAAACAACCCACAACGGCCTTCCTCTCTGCTCCACACCTTGCTGTTATCTTTTAAATTGATGCCACTTCCATCCAGATGTCCTCACAGTTGACACATTGGAGGAGCAAGCTTGGTTCATGTTACCTGAAATATGACTCTAAACCAGCCCAGGTAAAGAAAACGATACCCTCCTCTACCTCCTGTTATTGCTATGACAATAGTATCTTGAGGCTCCAAGAGAGATTGGGGTGGGCACTGAATACACACACGAAAGGTAGGCCCTTCCCTAAAGATCATGGAATCTAAATGGACCAGACAAATGAGAAGGGAAGTTGTGGCATACAGAAGAAAAGTCTCTTGATCAGGGTTGTGTAGCAGTTCAGGAGCAGAGCTGGGAAGAGAACCCAGGTCTCCGACTCCTGGGTCAAATGCCCCAGCTACTAGATGCTGCTGTCTCTTGCTGCTTTTTTTCCTCATGAACTTTTCTGCCACATGCCAAGTTCTTTATAGGAGTCTTTCATTTGAAAAATGGACTCAGTCCTCCATTTGTGGTTCAACAATGCTGAAGGCCAAAGCCCTCTCTGCAAAGACAGAGAATAGTGAGTGTGGAAGCTACACGCTCCTCCACAGAAGTGGGTTAAGGCTGGCCCTGGTGGCAAGTTTTCCCATGCAAGCATCAGGCCTTTTTCTATCACACCCCCTTTCCTACACAGCATTTAAATAAAGCCCCCCAACCTTGTGCACATTTGAGGCTGAGAACAGAAGAGCTATGTAATGAAAGCTTATGTAACCACAATCCTTGCAGATGAAGACTTACAAAATGCTACTGGTCTGTGCTGAATGGCTTTGACAGGCAAACACAAGAAAAATTAAGATTCCTTATCATGGTTAATGTTTGACTGGCAGACAGACAGACATGCTCCCCCACCTCGACAGACAGGGTTTTGCCTGGGTAGCTTCTCTTAGGCTGCAACATAGTCAGCTAGGCAAAACAGAAATATTAAAGTGCATATACTGTGTGTGCTCAGGGGTGTTTGAGCAGTTAGTTAAGGGAAACCTCTGATTTCCCAACCCTAGTGCCAGCTCCCCAGTTGTGAAAAACTCTGTATGCTGATAACAATACCAGAAGCTACTGGATAACAAATGCTGCTTGCATGGAGTAGGATATAGTAGTATTTGGCAGCAGAGTGCAGACAGCCTGAACCAGAAATACCCCTGCCCCACAAGCAAGACCATTTAGCACTGTTATTTCTCTGCCTCTTGAGTCACTAAACAATCTTCTTAGCATCTCTGATGATCGTACCTACGGGCAGAGAAGCCATCACTGCTGGCACCCGCTCCTCACTTCTGGGCTATCAATTCCTTCCTGTTACCTGCAAGAGAGAAAAAGAGAGTTGAGAATAAGTCCACCTGCTCCTAGGATCTCATTCTGGGCACCTTGCTTGCACCCAGTAACTGGCAAAGTGCTTCATTTCCTATTCCTGCCCCTCCTCCTCTGCTTGCTTTCCCCAGGGAGTAAGGTCTGTTTGCAAGACAGGCAGTCCTGTTCACTCTACCCTACCTAGCATGGGTCCCCATGGCGGTGCAAATCCTGAGCCAGGAGCTTCCACGCAGACCATACTAAGCCTCTGGAGACCTGAGGTACCTACTCAAAAGGCTCGCTTGTCTTCCTGTGTCCTATTGCTAGCAGAGCTAGCTGGATAACATGCCTTGTGGCATTACCACGAGAGCCCCCTGCCTTGAGAAAGCCTCCACTGCCTCTTGAAGCTACTGGAGCCCTCCAGCACAGCTCTGCACAGCCATGACTCTCCCACAACAAGAGACAAGCACTTTAAATGGCCCCAGCAGGGCCCAGGCACGCTCACCAGAGGCTGTTGGGACTCATGTCATCCACTTGATAGGTCTGTGCACCTCCCCAGAGGCATCTAGGGTGTGTCTACACGTGCATTAGCCTATTTTAATGCGCATGAAACTGTCACAAAAAAACATGCTTCTTCACTAACGCACATTAAAGTAGGGAAATGCACATTTTTCTAGTACTGAGGTACTAGATTTAATGTGCATTACCTAAATCGCATTAATTGCACATGTAGATGCACCCCTACAAACCTGGGTTCAGTTTCATCTGGCCCCCAGTGGGAAACAGGATGACCCTCAGGACACCATAGCACCAGCCCAAAGTGAAGTCCAAGAGACCTGAGCCTGACCCTACACACACCCAAGCCAACTCTCACTCCTCTGGACAAGCACCTCCCCCCACACCCACTTTTAACAAGGCCTCTAACCAAAGGGCAGTGAGCACAGGTGAGAGGGAGGCTGTGCAGACCACTTCAGCTGCCTCTTCTCTGCCCACGGTGACCCTGCCTCTCCAGGGCCAACTGCAGGGCCACTCCTGCCTACACGTGGGACATACGGGAGCCACAAAGGGTGTATCTGAGACCCACCTCCTGCCAGCCCACCAAGCCTGGAGGCTCAGGGGACAGGGGAGGCCATATCAGAGGCCTCTGCATGCGAGTGAAAAGCAGACACTGGGCCCCTGATCTCAGTGGGGTGAACATGGCCTATTCCTTATTGCACCGAGGGAAAACGATTCTCAGCTCCACTGCCATCCCCCTGGCATCTGGGCTTTTCCTTTCACCTCCCCACAGGGATTTTAACGGCCAGGTTTGAAAGGAAAAACCCTGCCGAGAGGCAGCAGGCAGATGGCTACCACTGTGCCCCTGCCACTTCATTAACTAGCCTTTCCCTTCTTTTCTGAGCCCAGCAAAGGGAAAACAGCTCATTCATGCCCAAGCTTGATGGGGATTACTTCTTAACACATCAAAGACAACAGAAAAGAAAACCCACCACAAAAGATCAGAGAATTGAAGACAGACGGAAGCTTCTAGAAAAGACTTTGGTCCCAGAGATGGTGTTGTGCTAGTAAAGAGAAACTACCCTGCAGAGGGCTTTGAACAATGGCAGACGCATTGTCAACCCTGCCGTTTGTAGCCTGCCCGCAAAAAGAGCCAGACAGTCCCTAGCTAAAAATATGAAGTCAAAGAGTGACTAACAGGTGCTTCATAACTTGCCAGAAAGAATTTGTTCAGAATAGGGAGATGATAATAGAAAATATGTTTATGTGCAGCACAAAAATGACTCAAAGCAGCGTGCTTGGTGCTTACCATAAGCAGAGGACAAACAGCTTCTTTGCAAGCACCGAAAAACCTACATGGTCCTGAGACGCCGAAGGGTTTTTTCAAGGAACAGTCACTGTGCTTCGAAGCACTGCCGCGGCTCTCCGAGTAGGACTCCAGGTCAGCCAGAGAGATAACTGTGGGCTGATTCTGAAGAGGAATCTCAAATGTCTCCTAGCTAAAAGGGAGGCGCACACCCAATGGCAGGGAGGGGCCATCCCTAGGAAGGACTACACTGCGGTTGCTCGGGGATGCAGGCGGGGGTCAGGAAGGCCAAGGCGGAGATGGGACTGGGACTAACTTCCCAGATCAAGGACAATAAGAAGTCCTTTTTTAAATACACAGGGGGCAAAAAGAAGGTACGGGGTAAGGTGGGGCCCCTGCAGGACACGCTAGGAAATCTGGTCGTCACACCAGACAACAAAGCTAACATATTTAATGATTTCTTTGCCTCCATTTTCCTGAGCAGGGACCAGAACAGTCACCCCCCACACTGGGCCCCCCTCAGGCCCCAGGGGAGGCGCACCCAGGCCAAGGGTTAGTGAGGAACTAGTCAGGGAACGTCTGGAGGGACTGGACATGTTCAAGTCAGCCGGTCTGGACGATCTCCACCCCCGAGTACTAAGAGAATTGGCTGAGGTCATTGCAGGACCCCTGGCATGGCTGCACGAGCACTCG
>NW_017728963.1:146765-147517 GCF_001723915.1 Gavialis gangeticus
GGGACCTGAACCTGTTCAGCCTCCAAAAGACAAGGCTGAGGGGGGATCTTGTGGCCTGTTATAAACTAGTCAGGTGGGATTAGCAGGCATTGGGGGAGTCACTGTTCCCTTGAGCACTGCCAGGAGTGACCAGGAATAACGGTCACAAGCTGGCAGAGGGTAGATTTAGGCTAGATATCAAGAGGCGCTACTTCACCGTCAGGGCGGCTAGGATCTGGAACCAACTTCCAAGAGAAGTGGTGCTGGCCCCTACCCTGGGGGTCTTTAAGAGGAGGCTAGATGTACACCTTGCTGGGGTTGTTTGAACCCAGTACTCTTTCCTGCCATGGCAGGGGGTCAGACTAGATGATCTACTCGGGTCCCTTCCGACCCTAGAAACTATGAAACTATGAAATAGATGTAAATGGCTAAATTTGTGCAACTTCAGTGCATTTTAGGTGAAAATAAAGAGCCACTGATTTTACTTTCATGATCTGGGACAGCTATTTTTAAAAAGTTACACCTAAACCTCTGTGACTGTCCCTCTGGGGCTTCTCAAATCACGGCCAGGACCCCCGGATGGGCCACGCCAGAGGTATCCTGAATTAGCTCACCTCCATGAGGGGATGAGCCTGCTACAGCCAATGTTCACAACAAGCAGCCCCATAAATGCAATACCGTATTCACAGAGGCCTGTATGAGGCCCACCAACCCTCGTGGAGCCTCCAGCCAGGCTCTGGACAAAGCCAAGCCCTCCCTGTAAACCGCCCCTA
>NW_017728963.1:152517-167968 GCF_001723915.1 Gavialis gangeticus
AATGTTCACAACAAGCAGCCCCATAAATGCAATACCGTATTCACAGAGGCCTGTATGAGGCCCACCAACCCTCGTGGAGCCTCCAGCCAGGCTCTGGACAAAGCCAAGCCCTCCCTGTAAACCGCCCCTTCCAAGCCTGTCAGCTGTTGCTGGAGCCTGCACAAGAAAACCCCTCGCCCTCCATGTAAACCGCCCCTTCCAAGCCTGTCAGCTGTTGCAGGGAGCCCAGCCAGGGCTGGCCAAGCCCACCACAGTTACCTTTATTTTTCAATGTCATATCTCAGGCCAAATTAGCCAAATCAATTCAAAATTCTATCAACTGAGCAGAGCTAAGGCTAGGGGCAGAAGTTACATGTAAACCAGTTTAAGTGATCAGAAACTGGTTTAAACCTGTAACAGAGCAGGTTAGGTGCACATAAAGCAGTTTCAAAATGGCTGAAACTGGTTTAAGATAAACTTGGTTGAGTGTAGACTTAGCGAATTTAGGTCAAACTGGTTTATGAAACTTCTGGCCCAGACCCCTTCCTGGTTTAAGTTAAATCAGAGTCTCCCAGCATGCTCTGCAGCCCTGGGCAGAGCTGAGCTGGGCTGGGCTCTCTGCTCCCTAGCTGGGGCAGTGAGGGCTGGCTCACCTGCACCCCCAGGCAAACCCCAGCTGGGGCCAGGGAGGAGGGTTAAATTCACCTTTCCCTGAGTAGGGTGCTGCCCTGCCCTGCTATAACTTAGTGCTGGTTGCAATTATTGACTACAAATCCCAGAGGCACCTGAAAGCAGGAAGAGGAAGTGATGAGCAACCCTGCAGAGTCCTGCTTCTCTGATTCTGGACTGCAAATCGCAGAGACTTCGGGAGGCAGCAGGAGGAGTAAGTGAACATGCAGTCCAGACTGCATTGGGCTGGGGCCTGGCCACACCCCTCCGCTCTAGCATGGATTTTTCTCTTCCCTCCCCTTTGGCAGTGGCTGGCAGGTGTGCTTTAGCACCCCCCAGCTTCTGGCTTGAGCCACTGCAGGCATGTGGCTGCATTTCCTGAATCAAAAGTGAATGTGTGTTCATTTGCTTATTGGTTCAATCTTTGCAGTTTCAGCTAACTTGCAAAGACTGAATCAATTCAGCCTCGGGCTTTTTGATTGTCTGTACTTAGCCTAATTCTTCAAATCTGTGTGGCACTACCGCCAGCAACTATCCTCCTTCCCAGACACTTCAGCCTGGGGCTTCAGATACTTCCAAATCCTGTGTGCAGACCCCAAGTCCAGAGGCCTGGAGTTCAGATGCTCCCCAAGAGGCCTCACTTACCTTTAGCCAAAGGACCAACCTAAGGAAAAATCCTCCATCTCCATAAAAATAAAGCATGTAACTGAGATCCTCCCACTGGAAAGCTATAGTAGACTCTTATAGGTGGGGGCTGCCTGCAGTGCATTGGACAAGTCTCCACTTAACTACACAACCCTATTCAAAGTGATCTTGGCCCACGAGAGACTGAGATCCTATGTGCACGCCCCTGTAAGCCAAAAGGAACTACACTTCATCTGAGCCAAAAGACCACCAGTTACTTAATCCTCCTTCCCTGCCCAACATAGAGTTGGCACATCCCAGCTTGCCTCCAAATAGTCATGCTAGACTGCCCGGTTAAACAGGCTGCTGACTGAAAAAAAATCACACAACTGGTGTTTAATTTGGTAGTGCTATGCTTGACTGGCAGATAACTGGACTGCAAAGTGAAGGAGTCATACACAAAAGACATGCTTCTCTGGTAGAACCAGTACCCAAGTAGAAAATTAGAATTGTTTTACCATGGTGTGTTAAAGTGAGGGTGTAGCCTTAGGACAAAGATCACTTGTATTTTGTGATATTTTTCCCACTGGGAGACTAGATTTGCACCGTATTGCTGCTTTGGTTTGCAGTGACTGTACTGATCCTTGCTGAGTTTCAATATTTTGGCTTTTTAATTCAGCCTTTTCAGCTCTATGACAGTGTCACAAAACTATCTCTGTTCTTACTTCTATAAATCTCAAATCTTCACTTTAGCACTGCAAACATGACATTAAAAGGGCTCCTGATAGACTGGCTGAGGGGAATCTGCTCCTTTAACAGCTTGACTGATATGTAAAAAATGGGGAGAAGTCACATGCCAAGCCATGAGCCCTCTAAGAACGTCACCAACTCTCCAATGTCCTAGGTCCTTTTTGCCCAGTCCATGGCAGGTCCAGCTTTCTGGAGATGTCTTTCTATTCTCTTGTACGTTTAGGAGAATTTATCTGCCTTCTACAAAGGAAACTCTTCTCTAAGTTCAATTCACCTTGATAGCTTTGCTATCCACAAGAGACAGTTGGGGATCCTACGTAGGGGTCTTACTTTCCTGAGAGAATGACAAAAATAAGTGCTTGGGAACCTGCCTTGTACAGTTGCTTTTACGTCTACTGTATGCAGGGTTTGTGCCCAGTTTGCTGTCACTAGGGTCACTGATTTAGTGGCTAGATTTGGTGTTGTCTGTGCAACTTGGACTTTGAGACACCCGCCTGCTTTTCTTTGGCATGTTGCTTTTAATTTATATCATCTTAGTGGTATGCTGATCATGCCATCTTTTCATTTGGATCTGGCTTTGCTGGATTGCACTTTCACTTTCTCCTCTTGCATAAATTAAGGAAGTTTTTTTAGCTTAACACACTCGCTGATGCTCTGTTGAACATTTGGCATGCAATTTCCCATCTGCATGTTGTTGCCTTCCTTTGCATCTGGTGCTACTCTGAACTTCACACACCATTTGCTTTTTGCACTATATTGAAGTCATACATCAGCAAAACCACTTTATTTGTGTCACTGTTGGGTTCTTCAATAAGATGCTTTTTTGCTTTTGTCGTTTGCCCCAGGATATTTCTGACCACACTGGTTGCACATGGCCACATATGCAGAGCATTCTCACAGTTTTCTCCACCATGTCCATAGGTCATCCATTGTGTTTTGTCTCCTCTGCTTTACACTTGTGTATTTCCTTTTTGACACATTTTACTGTATGTTTCCTCATTTTTATGCTGCTCCCGCGCTATTTCGTGAATTCTCTCTGCCTGCCCCACATTCACACTGCTCGTTTGTTAGCTGTGCATGTCTACGACTCTTGGAAAAGTAACGTGGGCCCTTGGCATATTCTTCTTTGAGCTCTGCATCTTTTATCCTTAGTGCTAATCTATCACGAATTAGTTCACCTTTTCAGATTTGATTATTACATGAGTCAGCCATTTTGTGGAATTCAGAAACATAATGGGCTATTGTTTCTCTAGCTCCTTGATTACATTTGTTAAAGAGCTACCTTTTACATATAAAATGTTTTGTGGGCTGAAAATACTTTCAGAGCACTCCTAGGACTCTGCTCTTGACGTATGTACCTGGAGCACAAGTGCCCTTATCACAGCTCACACTGTGACTACTCAGTTTTTCTCTTCCTCTGAAACCAACTATTTTAGCACCATTTTCCCCAAGGTGATCCACAGAAGATCCAGTTGCTAAACAGTAAATACATCTCCTTTCATATCCACCTACCTGAGATCTGGTAGACTGTCACAATTATTTATATTTTTCTCTCTTTCTTTTTTGTACTCTTCATTTGTGATTTCATGGAGCTGACTCAGTTGTGTGTGCAAGAGTGAAGAAAGATAGCCAAGACAGTGCAACACTCGGGCTTTATGTCTTTCTTTATGCCAATTGTTCTTTAATCAAACGCTCTCCAAAAACAGTTCTCAAATTTTTGACACACAATCATATTATATATAAACACCCCTGCAAATGGGTGTGCTATCATTGTACTTCATGCCACCTGTTAGGCACATTTTCTCCTTCCCCTAGCTCGGTAAGTCCCATTCTTATCCACTCTTGAGCCTGTTTCTAGCCTCACATCCCCATTTCTGGTTGTGAGCCTCACTTCTGCCACTGAATTTCTAACCCCACTTCTGTATTTCTGAGAACCTGAAGGATTTTTTTTAAGGAGTAAGAGAGTCAATGTACTTCAGTCCCCTAGCACAATTCTGTAAGTCACTTTAGTTCTACAGGAGGACATGCTCCTACCCCAAATGTGGGTCACATGCCCTAGATAAAGAATCTCTTCACTAGCCCACTCCCTGCCTCACTCCTCCAGCCTGTCTCTGATCCTTCTCTTAATACCCATATCTCTTCCCATCCACTAGAGCCCACTGAGCACTGGCAAGGCACTCAGATCCAAGTTCAACCTGACAGAACTTGAGCCCTTTAAACATTTGTGAATTTTGGGGAGTTTCCAATCTGTTCTGTATGAACAAAATATGGCAGTCTACAGCAAATAAATGCATTCCCATGGTAACATATGGTTCCCTTGCCAAAAGGGCCCGAGAGGGGACAGCTTGCTTCTGAGAGATAGCACTATGCCAACCGTATGAGGTTAGCATCTATGAGGCATAGCAGTCATAGAAAACCAATGGCTGACTGAGCAATAGCAAGGTACCAGTTGCATGTGCTTTAGCATGGAGCCTGCTTCTTATGCTAATGCAAATATTCCAGCTCGTGACACAATGGTGATGGGGGCCCAGTGACTGGCGATGACGGCTATCATTGGCAAACCCACATCCATAGCCCTGACAGCATGTAGAGCTGTAGAGCCCTGGGGGGCCCACAGGCTATATTTAAGAGGCCTGCTTAAGATGACTATGATCAAAAGTGTGAATACCCAAAGGGGTCCACACCTCCATTCAAAATTTTTTTAGGGGTCCCCAAATGAAAAAAGGTTGAAAACCACTGGTGTAGAGGAACACATGCATGCAGAGCTTATGTTGCATATTTAGCATTTACCTAAAGGAAAGGCCTAGGAAGGAACTGAAACTGATGCCAGGGTTTTTAGTGACTGTAGGGCGACATCATGTGGCCAGGTCACGTCTGTGGCATGGAAGTAAATAACATGTAACACTTGCCATGTGCAGCCTCTTTAGGAGCCCTGCAGTTGCCTGTGGTTATCCTATAACGCTGCCTTGTTTTCATACATATCCAGCAGCAGAGCTCCAAGCACCTACCAAAAAAATCAGTGTCATTTTCTACTCTACAGGTAGGGAAACATGGAAAGGTGCAGGGATTCCTTCTGGCCCTGCCATGGGCACAAAGAGGGGAAGGACTCAGAGGTGCTGTTTGGCATTTGATGACAGAACTGGTCCGTTACAGTTAGCATGCAAGGGATTTTGCTGGTGCTCCTAACAAGTTTCTCTGTGCACATCTGTTCAGCCAGCACACACACCCCAATCCTGGTCAATAAATCCTGGAAATGCTGGCCTCTTACAAAGGAAGCACCTCAACGCAGAGGTTTTGAAACCATCACCACATTGTCCCAGGTAAGCATTACATTCATCACCTGCTTTCAGTCACCTGGGGATCTACTTCCTCCTCCTGCCACCCAGGCTTTGTTCATAGGGCAAAGGAAGCTGGGAGATGACAACTTGAGGGTCTCAGCCAACACTGAGCTTTACTTGAAAATGCTGCTTGAATTCAGATTTGCATTCTAAGGCACAATTATATGGCAGGAATGTTTTTTACCCAAGTCTATATAATAGGTCCTCAACGCTGACCCATTATTGATGTTTAAATAATGGCCATGCACTTCTGTATTTGCTGATAAAATACCTATAGGAGCCTTTCTCCAGGCCTGGCTGAGAGGACTAATCTATAAAGCAAGTAAGTGTCGTCTGGAATCTGCCCCCAGTGAGACTCAGACTCCAGGGAAGGGGGTGTTGCTTTGTGATTTCCAATTTAAAATAATGATTAAAATATTGGTACAAAAAAAATCTTTTCACCATTAATAACCAGGGCCATTTCCTCCTACAAGAGGGACAGTCTTCGGTGGGTGAAAAGCCACACCTGCACATTCAAGGCTACAGCCTTCTCCAACTTTGTTTTTCAGTTGTTATCTCAGTACCAGCCCGGAGAGGACAACTCTGTTCATGCTGCATATGCACAGCTGCATGCAAAGGAATGCCAAGTCTGCCTTCAGTGAGCACAGAGGCAAGGAAATGAGATTCCAAGGTTTTATTGTAAAGTGCCTGTGTGGCAGCAGCTGGGGTACAGACGCATATGGTTACAATGTAGTGGTACAAGGTTCTCACTCTGGGCTACCTTCTACATTTATGCTGTATGTGCTGCAGTGACCCAAAGGGCAACACTCTGGGTTAGAGGGAAAAGACTCCTGCTGGACAAAGCCCCAGCTGGGGACCATGTCTCCAACACACAGGCACATACCTCACTGCTACTAAGCAGAAGGTGAAAGCAAACTACTGCCACCCAGAAGTTACATATCTGTAGGCAAACATGCCCTGCTGGTAGGTAGGTGAAAGCGTCTGCCCTCTTAAAATGTACTGCAAAACACACTCATTAAACTAAGCTGCTCACTCCCCCTTGTCATGATCTTTAAGGCTATACAGGAATGCAGTACCTCCCCCGCTCTGGAATTCCTGCCGTGGATGGAATATTTTCTACTAGGCCAAACAGTACATCAACACCAACTGCTCATGGTTGAACTACAGCTGCTTTGCTTTGCTCCCTGTGTACTTATGGCTACCTGCACCCAGCCCCTGTACTCTTAGAGTACTTACATGTACTACTATCTGTAGTACATGCAACTCTTAGGAGGACATTTTGGGTTCACCAATTCCCCTGGGCAGCTGTTCCACTGGTTATCTGTTATCCATTTAACCCTCTCCACTAGACTTAACCTGCTGCTATGAACCTGCACTTTATTTTCAGAGTAAGACTCCACCTCCCTGAAACTGGATCTTGCAACTAAAGAGCCTTCTGCCATCAGAATTCTTCCCGCTGCAGGGAACTTTAAGACCACCAGTAAATCAAAGCCACCCACTCCTGTGTTACCTCAAGCAAGTCATTATAGAGGCCAGTTCTTAAAAGGTACTAAGGCACCTAAGAATGTATATAGGATTCTCAAGAGGAATTGAACATCCAGATCCCATCCTTAATGGCTAGTAACAGCTTAAGTAAAATGCCAAGTATTGCATAGCCTGTGATAGGAATAACAAGAGCTAGCAACATCAGGGGTGCTGATTTTTGGGAGAAGAACAAGCTTACAGCTGAAAGCCACCACTTTCTCTCTTCTGCATCAATAATTCAGCAATATTTGAACAGGAATTTGCTGAAGCCTCCTACAACAAAAACGTCAGCTGCCTTTGAGCTCAGAACCAGCCAGGAAAGATTCAGACTCACTGGAAAATTGCAAGGATTTGTGAGCATGACAATAGGGAAAAAATTCCCTGCAGCCAGATACCTAGTGTTAGTGATGATGCCTGTGTCTCAGCCTCTCACTCCTCCCCTCCAGAACACCAGTGAACTGCCCTAAGCAAGCTGTGCAGGCCTACTTTCCCACTCTAGAGTTGGAGATGGATGCATTTATAAACCAGGAGTGATGCTGTTCTCTTAATGCTCCTGGAGGCTGTACTGCAGATGGGCCTTTTGCCTGTGTAGCGTCTCAACAGCATTTGTCTATCACTTTAAACTTTATGAAGGCTCTGGCTGAAGAAACCTGTAGGGAGGTGCTGAATGAGAAGAGGGGTCTATGAATGGCAGTACCTCTAGCAAAAAGCCCAGGCACCCTGAATTTTTCAGCTACCACATTTAGCTGCATGCTGTAAAAGGAGAACCTATCACTGTGATGTACAATATAGGCCCTACAGTCTAGTGGTTCAGACACTACACTTAAACAAAGGACATGGGTTCAATGCCTTGCCACAGACCTCCTGCATGATCCAGAACAAGTCACTTCAGCTCTCTGAGACCTGTTCCCCATCTTTCAAATGGAAATATTAACATTATCCTACTGACAATGAGGCTAAAGGTATAGCCACCTCCAAGAGGGTGAGGTACTTAGTTGCTCTGGTAATGGGGACCACTGACATATCTAGAATAACAAGATGGACCCCAATTCCAGCCCACAGCTAGTGGTTAATGCTACACAAACAAGGAGTCAACTCCTTAGCACGTGTCTCCATGTGGAGAACTTGGCCCTGTGTATTTCAACAACTGGAATAAACCCAAACTTTTCACCAGTTTACCATCTACTTTAGCATAACAGGACTCATCTCCCTCAGGGCTTGGCAGTAAATGACTCTTAACAAACCAAAGCCCTTGGGTCTTGGGGCAAGCTTCTTATTTTCAGTATGTGTAAGGCCCTCCCATTCACACCACACTTCAGTAGAGATAAAGCCAAAGCCTGCCACTGTCAGAGCCATTTGTTCCCTCCTTCACTGTGTTTACAGTAAAGCAGGTGTCCCAAGGTTTTGCTCTACCAGCTTCACTACATCTGACCTAGCAGCTCTGACTCTGTGACAAGCACTGCTCTGGGTTTATTCTAGACCCACCTCTTATGCCACAGCCCTTCAGAGGCTCCTACAAACAGACTGGCTGGCTTACTGGCCTCTGAAAAAGCAGGATGACAGGCATGTCTACCACTGTCTTACTAGGACCTTCCCAGTTATCAGAGACTCCTCACTTTCAGATCAGCCGGGCTTCTCCTTCCATCTCAACATGTAGGTCGCACACACCAGTGAAATTTAGTTCTTTGTTGCCGCTGCTGCTGCCAGCAGAGTAGTGGGTGAGTCTATGCGTGCTGGAGGAAGGGGAAAAGTGCTGGAAACCATCTTCCATTATTGACTCAGTGTTTCCGCTCACGTAGGCTTCCAAATACTTCAGAAGCTGCCTTGGTTTCTTTTTGGCAAATGCCTCCAATTCTGGAAAGAGATGTGGGGAAAATAATAAGAGATCTGACAAGGGGGTTGGAGGAGTACTGTCTCCAGTCTCTTAAGTGTGTGGTTCTCTTGCAGGCCAGAACCCCAGAGCACCAGGTAGTGGAGGGTGTGAAACATGCAGCTAAAAACCATGGAAGAGTATCTTTGCACAAGTCATTTCCCTGTTGTCCAAGCTTGGGGCATCACCCACCTGACCACAGATATGAGAAAGCCCCAGTACCAGGGTGCGAATTATGCAGAAGCTCGGGGAGGCTGAGCCCCACCCCGCATAAAGAGACAAGAGCCCCCCTGTAAGATCTGAAAATCATAACCGGGGGCAGCTCCAATTTTATTAGGGAACTGTGATGGGCAGCCTAATTTTTTTTGCAGACCCCCTCGCAAGGGCCAAAGTGTAATTTGAACCCTGCCCAGTACTAAATGATAGAGTGCAGGGGGGCCACTGAGTGGGGATGGGGAGAGCCATTTGTGATGATTTGTGCCCCACTTTTTCAACAATACATACTAGCTCCTCACAAACCTATACAGCACTCTGTTTCTCCCATGGCTTTTATTTTGTTCATTTTCAGAAATACCCCTGCTAGGCCTCAAGCATAGGTTTTATAGATAAAAAAAAGGGTAGATAGCTATATATAAGAGCCACCACTAGGAACAACATCAGTATTCACATACAGACCCTGTCGGAAAAGAACTTTACAAAATGAATGAAGTCAAACCCTGAAAGTGATGCTACCTTCTCAATTTACCCCTCACCCTGTGCACACATATTATGATACAGACTTATTACATGACCACTGGTAGCTTAAGGACATTCTCCCCTCTACATCTGAGCTGGTTTGGGCACTGGAAACCAGTCTTATCAATGGCATAGAGCATAAGGAGCATTTGTCTTCTAGACACTCATGCTATCATCCCTTAGAACAGCAGAAAAGATGGAGGGAAATGTACCTTTCAGGACAAAGCCAGAGTCAGAAATGGTTTTGTGCTGGGTTTTCCAGGTGTTGTAGAGGTGCAGGAACATGGCCACATATAAATCGTTCAGCACAGCAATGACCTGATGCCTGCGGTTGCACTCCCTGCAAGGGACAAAGACAGGGGAGCTTAGGCCCACCTCTGCTTCTCCTCTGAGCCCAGCAGAACTGGGAACAGAGGGGCACATGCTACAGAAACACTCGAAGATATGCGTCTCAGTCAGATCTCAAGATTCTTGCAGTCCTGGGAAAACAGAGTTTACAAAGGAAGCAGCTTTTCCTTTTGTATTACAATGGCACTGTGATAAGGCTGGTCATTAAGGCAGATTTGTACTTTTCTGCTAGAACCCCCCGCATGTCTAGAATAGCCTTGCCAAGTGGTAACCTTTGCAGAAGAAATTATTCCAAGCTCAAACTCCCCCACAGGCTAATTTTCTGTTTTTTCAAAAACCTAATTCAAACACATTTAGCGACACAGGAGCCATTTGACTGGCTCAGACCCACAGTTTGCCCACCCCAGCACCCTGGCTCTGACAATGACCCGCACCAGCTTGTTCAAAGGAAGGCACAGAGAGTAAGCTGCCCTCATGTTAAGTCTCACCCTGATCTCTAGGCAGAGACTGGTTTCAGACCCGAAGCAGGAAGCATCATCTTCTTTCCAAAATGCCTTTTGTTGACATTAACAACTGACCAGTGGGGATTACAGCTGCTACTGCACAGGTTTACTCACCGACCTGTCCACAGGGACACCCAGCTAAGCCGATATGATTAACTGAGAACTCAGTAAGGTGCCTGAGTATTTCAGCCACTTTCCTCCAATACACATTTACACTGAACTTCATCTGCCCTCACACTGCACATGTATTTAAAGTCCCGCTGAAGCTCCTTACAGCTTCTCCAGAGTTGACAACGACCTATCTCAGTAACAATACCAAGGCGTAGATATGAGTCCAGTGCTGCAGGGCCCCAAGCATCCCAAACATCAGCCATGCCAAGCTCGGGGGAACACTCACTTTCATCTTGCAGTCCTGAGCCAATACGCAGCCTGCATGAGCCAGAGACACTGTCCCTCAAACTCTACAGGCACAGCTGAGTCAAGCATGATTCTCTGGGCTCATATTCCAGAGCTGTCTATACTACAAACAGTAACACGCTGAGGCCATTCTGTATCTGGGCTCCTCAGCATGGTGGTACATTTAGTGCAGACAGGCCAGCACAGAATCTGCACACAGTTTGGTAGACTCACCTGGACAGCCGCTCTTCCCTCAGGACCTGGATCACAATGCGAGTGATATTCACAGACATGACACAGAATGGGAAATTCTGTGAAAGGAAGAGCACTTGATCAGTTCTTAAGAATAAAGCCCATCTTCCCCTTAGCACTTTGGAAGTGCCTGTCCTCCGGTCTCATCATAATCACAGACAGGCCCAATGCCAGAAGCCTGGATAATGTACATTCTTGGAAGCACGAACTGCATTTTACTTAGTGTTTGTACAGCACCCCACGCAACAGTTATGGATCTCTGACTGGAGCTTCTAGGCCCTACCGCAGTACAAGCACTCTGATGAATAAGACTCTCATCAATCTACCATCATACTGGGCCATGTTCAAATAACCCTTAGCCCATTTAGTTGCAGAACTTGAATCCCCTAGAACTAAACACGAGGTTGGTTGCACTCATTCTCATCATCCCATCCAGGCATTGCCCCATTCAATGCAGAGGACAGAGGTTAGCTAGTGCCAACCAATCACTCTTGGACCAGCCCCTTTAATCAGATCAAGTTGTCAATTTGTAAAATTCAGCCCTTATGGAGACTGTGTATTGCTGTGCTGCGACTGCTTATGAGCTGTGCTGGTGGAAGGTCTACTCCCCGGCAGGATCACCCACACTGGACTGCTTAGAAAGCAGAGGGCAAACTAAAACCGAGCTTCCCAAATACCTCCAGATGTGCGTGATGGGTGAGGGGCTGGTCATCTCAATCAGTCAAGGAACACTCTTGTCCCCAAAATGTTGGAAAGATCCTGCTTGTCTCATTTCCATAACAGAGCTACTAATCTAGGTCTGGGGCTTGGTTCTATCATTTGCTTTGGGCCTGTATCGAATCCCTTGTCCCAACAGAACAGGTAACCATGGATGTAAAATGGCCGGTGGCTTACATGCAGCACTGGGAAAGCTTTGTAGGCAACAACTATCTGACTGCTGGGACAACTCACCAAAGGAGACTGTGGAATGATCACCAACAGATTTATTCAGGGCCCAGAGTAGGCTCCTGCTATCAGGGATCGTCAAATAATGTGTTGTCATTGTGAGAAACTGGATGCAGCAGAGAATCAGAACTCTAAATACCCTTCCTATCAGCCAAAGTAAAGTAGAGTTTTGTGTGATTCTTACCTTTCCCTGAGGCTTATAACAATTAAATAAATACCCGCCCAGAGGTAAAGGAAGGGACATGCCTGCGTACTGTGTTGAGACAGCTTGAAAATGTCTTGAGCAAGCAAGAATGTCTGAGGGTCCATTACAAAATACAAGACTTGCATCAAGCTGAGCATGCCTGTCCCACGCAGGTCTGTCCCAGGATCCAGACCTTGAGAAAAAAGTCAGACAGGCTGGTGAGCTGAGAAACTGCACAAATATGGCTCTCTGAGCACAGCCCTTGTTCACAGCGGGGCTGTTTCTGGGACCTGTGTAAATTCTGACAACTCCCAACCCTTCCCTTTCATTAAGAAAATTTTCCCAGCCCTGGCAAAAAGAACCTATTGGAACTTGCTTTGGGAGGAGGAGGAAATGGGGCACAGAGGAGGAAATGAGGAACACAGCCCTGCCTCAATACCGGGTGCCAGCTCTGATCCAGCCCCTACTGAAAAAAGAACTTATACATTGGAACTTGCTTGAATTTGCAGCCAGCTTGCAACAATAGCTCTATTGTGAGCAGCCTCACAGAATTTGCATTTTTCCTGCAGACCACTGAATTCAACATTTCTGCCATGGAATTCACCATTCAGTTGTGACTGGGCACCCAACATGCTGTGTTATTTCTCTGCCCTGCCAGGACCTGCCTGCCACAGTTTCTTGCTTTCTAGTTTCCCTGCCCCATAGGGCAGCAAACTGGCTTCCAGCTTACCATTCTTCTGTAGCCGGACAGAAAAGTGGTCATGACTATCCTCCTTTTAATCTGTCTCCTACATGTCGACCACCTGCAGCCTGGCTTTCCCCTGAAGTGGGCTTGGGCCCAAGCCTGTGCCAGAATGTTCGTCAGTCACTGTACTGTTTCAAGAGTTTATAGTGACTATCAGAGGATTATGGGAAATGAACAAAGCCACTACAAGGAGGGAGACCAAACAGGCAACTCTAAATTGGTGCCTTTGTGTGACTTTGTTTCTACCATGACTAAAAGGCAGATAGATTTTACTGTCTGAAGGGAAGTTTTCCTAGGTTTCTTTAATGCTTATTATATTACAAATTCCTCTCTTCCTTACCTATTTTCCCTGGTAGATTCTAGACAACCAGAGACCAAACACTGATTTTTTACAAAAGAACCCACTGAACTCTTCAAAGGAATTCAATGACTTTACAGAACCAAAAAACTTTTCATTAACTGGCACTGCTGTAACCCTAAGGAATTCAAGCAGCCTATAAAAAGGCTGTGCTATTTGCACTGATCCTGTAGAACAATGTGAATTAAATTGGGATCCAGATCAGATATTGTACTGCTATGCTGGGGCAGCACACACAGTAGGTAGCTATTACTGCACCTCACATCAGGGGAGCAAATAGCTTGTTTACTTTAAGCAAATGTCTACCCTGGAATGAAAGTGGACAAGTGACACCTATTCCAGTATAACTTACATCAACAGGGTCTTGCGTTTTAGTATTGTGCACAAGATGAGCTAGCAGAAGAGTACCAGGGAGCATCTCTATCCTCTATTCCCCAAAATGTGCACACCTTTAAAAATACTTTAAAAGTGCCCACTCCCCAAAACCAGCAAAGCAGACAAGGCCAAAGGAAACCAACTAGCTAGTCAGATATCAAGAAATTCAGCTCTGACACTGAGAACTGATCTGTTTGCATCCAGCAGAACTACAACACGTGAATTAGCTGCAGACACAGCACACTGATTGGCAAATTACTTCTGAAGTCACTCAAGAGTTCCCAGAGTTACTGACCCAAGCTTGTCACTCGCCCACCAATTACAGACTGCCATCATTAACAGCTTCATTAAAGCTTAACTTCTTCAAAAACAGCCGGTGCCCAGAATTTCAATGAATCTGAAATCCTGAGAAGTCTGTTGTTCCATTGTTCAAATCATTTGCAACACAGAAAGAATGGACAGAGAAGCTACGTTTTAAAGGGCCAGGCTTTTGATTAAGTAAAATCCACAAACTGATTAAAAACAGATTCAATTAAAAATTCCTTCATAGGCAAGTTCTGTAAATTTGAGGGGAATCCACTGCATTCTCCTGACAGGAAAAAAAAAAAGAAGCTAAATCCATGCTTTTAACACCCCAACTGGAACACGGCCATAGAGTCGCTTCCAAACATAATAATGAACACTAAGAACACACTAACAAACAGCAATGGCAGACCAGGAACAGCTGCTTAATCACCTCTGCCAGTGGCAGCTTGTTGCACCAGTCATCAGAGGGAGATTAGTAGCTACATGCCAGTGGTAACAACATCAACTGGCATATCAGCACCTGGCACTCCAGCTGCTGAACTGGTGACAACTGGTCCAGTGCCTGGCGACAGCTGTACCAACTGCACAGTGAAAGGAGTGCATCCAAAACCCTTTGACTTAGTGCTGCCTGGGGTGTAGACGAGATCTTCCCTCAGAGCTCTGTACCAAAGGCCCCCAAACTCCTCTCTCTACTACTCCATACCTTGAAAGCCCAGCTCCTCCCAGTGGGCTCCATAGCGTGGACAACCAAATCTGGAGCCTGTCAGCTTCTTGTAGATAGTTTGCAGGATCCTCATATGCACCTTCTCATTATTATCCAAGCCACCTGCAGAGAAAACTTCCATCATCATTTTGCAATATTCAACATCCCCCTTCTCTAATGAACCACAGTGGAAACATGGCAAAAAATTGAGGATTAAATAGATGAAGCCAGATTCCAACTAGAAACAAAACCCCTTAGCAGGAACCCAACCACAGTCACGAAGTGAATGTTTCAGCCTGTACTGATGCTTACTGGAAAAAGTGTCACAGGTGAAAGTGTCCCAGGAACATGAAGGCTTTCACTTGAACAAACCCAGCTGTCAGAGAGATGAAGGGATGAAACACAAAAGGAAAGGCTTTTCCCCATAACACAAGATCTACCTGTGGAACTCGCTGGCAGGCTTCACAAAAAGAATGGGACCTTTGTAGGATAACAAGAGCATCCAGTCCAAGCAGAAAAGATTAGAGGAAGCTGCTAGATCTAAAAAAGAGGAACTTCCAGCCTCCACGGCAGAAGCCAGCTTCAAACCAGATGGGGTTTCAGACACTCCCTGTATGCAGTTTAACTACCTATAGCAGGATGTCTTGCTCCTTTCCATGAAGCAGCTGACACAGGCCACTGATGAAGAGGAGATACTGCTGCAACTGCTGTAGCAATGTTTGTGATTCTGGGACAATAGATAATTAGATGATGCAAGTGGCAGGACAGAGCAGAGCACCGAACCCAAGTCTCCAAAGTCTCAGGCTGGCATCCGATCCCCTGGACTGTCCTTCTCTGATATATTGCA
>NW_017728963.1:172968-178583 GCF_001723915.1 Gavialis gangeticus
GCACCGAACCCAAGTCTCCAAAGTCTCAGGCTGGCATCCGATCCCCTGGACTGTCCTTCTCTGATATACTGCAGCAGCTGCAGAACACCCAGCTCTGTAGCCCCTGAAAAGCCTGACAAGATGATCTCCTCAGGAGCCTGATATATCTAAGACATAGATATATGTCTATATACCTATTCAGCCAATGTCCAAATTCCAGCGCTTTCAAAGAAGGTGTTACTGATTCAGGAACTAGTCAATGTCAGGTTTGCTGCACAGGAAAGACGCTCATGTGGGAACGGGGAAACAGGGGATGCAAGCAGTTGCCGACAAGGAAGAAAGCACATGCAACAAGATACCCATGCCAGAGTGTATATGAGGCCACAATGCTTCAGGATATCAGGTAAGGGGGAGGGAGATGGTGGGAATCATCATGTAGCGATTTAAGAATCATACAAAATTACTACAGGAAAGACCTCAGGAGGTCACATCTAGTCCAACCACCTGCTCAAAGTAGGACCAACCCTAACTGTATCCCAGCCAAGGCTTTGTCTAACCAGGTCTTAAAAACCTCCAAGGATGGAGAACCATTTGGGCAGAGCCTTTCCCTGGTAAGAAGTACTCACACTGGGCAATCACAAAAGCCAAGTCCCGCTCAGCTTGCAGCTGCTGATGGAGGCGTGGTGGGCCAAAGAAGAAGTGGGCCACAGCAGACAGCCCTCGCCTTTGCATTGTTGGCTGGATTCTTTTCTGAAGACAGTACAACACATAGAAATGGGAATCAGGAGAGAAACAAGCAGGGCAGCCTCCCTTGGCCTCATCTGGAAGAAAAACATATTAGCAAATCCTGCACATACAAATAAACAGGAGAATAGGAGGGCAGACAGGTCTGGGAGGACTAATGGGATGGGGAAGAAGCTGAGGTAAAATGTGACAGGACTCTCTTAGACAGCCTGAGTTTCAGCCTGAGTCACTTCATATCTCTGTGCCTTAATAAAACACTCCCTGAGCTTTCCTGGGGCCCAGAGATGGCAACACGGAGGTAAATCTCAGCTGCACCATCCCTACCCGGCACTCAGTGAGGTCAGCTGTCTGGAAGTACTGCAGCGCTTCATTGAAGGAGATCAGGGTTACAGGACTTGCTGAATTGTCCACCGTCCCTGCAGACAGGAAAAGAGGACAGGTTAGTCTGGGACTGGGGTCCACAAGGTGCTGCTCCGGTTCTGGTGAAAGGCCTGTTCTCAGGTAATGATAGATGCACACTCCATGCCCAAGCCAAACCAGTGGCTCAGGGTACAGGTGTGCCTTCAAGCACATCTCTTCAATCTCCTTATATGCTTGTTGATACCAGAGGATTGCTGAGACTTCACTCTAGAAGGGTCTGTGTGTGGTGGACACAGGCCACCCTGCTGTTTTCCCCCCAAGCCCAATCACTTCCGTCCCCTCCCCTGTTCTATCCCCTTCACCCATACATCCCAGTCTCCTTACCCAGCTAGGCACAACCTCTGAGGTCCCAGTGTGAGACTTAGTCCCCTCATATTGTACTTATTCATACCTGACTGGATAGCTTCCAAAGCCTCCCATTCTTCCTGGGCCCGCAGCACCTCTTCGCTGGGGTCTGGTTAGAGGGAGACACCAAGACAGTTAGTTACAGCAAGAAACCTCAGGCTACATGATTGTCTTGTTTCCTTACCTGCTTGCAAAGCACGCAGGTAAACACCACTCCAGCTCTCATGACCTCTGGGGACCCCATTTCCCTCTCCATTGCATCTACTTTTTTTGTTAGACATCCTGAGGTAATGCTCAGCAACAGGAACTACCTTGATCCCCCTCCCTGCTTCCTGCCCTGACTATGGGGTGTCAGGCCTAGACTGGAGCCAACCCAACTGTTCTGATACAGAAGATACCAACAGATACTAGGGGGCTCTGGGATTAGGTCTTTCTAAGGTAGGAGGCTGTGGGTAAAATCCATTCCCCATCACATGGTTGCACGTGAGCCCATAGTGCAAAACACCCACAAGGCAGCCAAGGGTGGAAGGGTCCTGACCCCACCACACACCTGAGGAGTGTCCACACTACATCCACACTCCCCAGGGGCCAAGCTGCTCTGCTCATTCACTGGGGCCAGTGCCTCACAGACATACTAGGCCCACGGACGATAAACACAGTCAGCAGGGGCGTTCCACAGAGCCTTTCCACGTGTCTGCCATTCACTCTGGATCACTGAAGAAGCACAGCTCCAAGTACATGGACAAACACTCTGCTTGGACTCTGTAACTTGGGAGAGGCCTGAATTCATGGGAACTATAATAAGGACCCCACATCATACACTACACAGATTCCAGAGATAGACCTGCCACAGGCACAGCACTCCAGCTGGGAAACAAACAGTCACAGAAGGGAGATGGTTGTTCAGTGAATACAGAGAGAGGCAGGACATTGCTGTGGTGATACAGTGCAACATTTGGCCCACATATCAGGGAAAGAATTTCTGGGCAGGTCGAAACACTTGGGTACAAATCACCAGGATCATGTCAATCAGATATGTCCCGGTGTAGAGAGAATCTGGTCGTGCCCATCAAGAGACTGTATTTACTTTGCAGACAGTGGGCTGTGACAGTGATACAGCACACGAGCCACGTCCAGCCTCGCAAAACCAAAGGACACTAAAGGGGGGGAGTTCAGCTAGAGTTTACCAGCTTCTGTAAGTCCAGTGGCTTCTTCTGCCAGAGCCTGCAACAGCCCATTCTGTTTCAGCATCGAGATCTAAGCAGAGAGACACAGACAGACAGGTGCAGTTAGGCAGGGCCATGCTGTTTATGCCTCCTCTTGAGCTGGATAACACCTCCCTATGCGAGGTCTCCCTGCGGCCACAACCACCTGCTCTCACCTTAGCATGCACTAGTTTTGTTACATCACCATCACCACTGAATCTGGCTGAAGCCTGAAGTCACACTATATGCATGGGGGTGGTCAGGGAAATCAGAGGCACCCTCTGAAGGTTTTCTAGGGCTGTCACAGTGTGATGCTCTCTCCCTCTGTACCAGGCATCAGACTCTCAACAGTGTCTTCTGTCAACTACACAGCCTTCCTGTTTATACTCCAAGTCAGAAACCCACAGCAAGTACCCAGCCCACCTGCTGCAGGTTTTCTGAGCAACCTTAGGCCAAACCTGCCTGGATTCACCCCCTGCAAGACAAGTAGTAAGGGGAATGAGTGAGCAAGTCATGGCACTAAGGTCCCTGCCACCCCACCATGAGTAGAGATCTCAGGAAAGGAGGTGGGTGGCTCTCCACAGACAAGCTGGCAGGGGAATGGGAGACCTCATTATGATGGTGGAAGGAGAACTAAGGCCATCCACAGGGATAGATACAGGAGGGCTGACAGAACTACATAAGCCTGATGCCTGGTATCACACTGGGACACATGACAGCAGGCCTGCTCTTTGTAACCATCACTGTTCCAGAGCTCAAAGCCAGCACTGCACTCACTTGCTGCTATGTGCATTGGTAGTTAACCCCAGCAATGAACAACAGCTTCAGGGTGCTACTGTGGCTTGTCATGCAGCCATAATCAAAACAACTGCACTTGTGACTACAGGTTCCAGCGTGTACACAATCTGCTGTATCTTGTAAACACATATGTAGAAAGTGGCTGTGCCAAACAACCCCTGGCATAATGCTCCAGAAAGGACATCATATTCCCTACTCATTGCACAAACACTTTAGGCTGGTCTCTGCGTGACATTTAGATCCTAGCTCTGAGCTTCAGGCTACTGAAAAGCACGAAGGAGCCTGGGATACGCACAGGTACGGATTTGACAGCTGGAAGGAAAACATCTTGCTCTTCAGACCGCTCGATGTCTGGGGTGCATTGGTTCATGCCCTGCAGGAAACAAGGCAGCCACAGTCACAAGGGAACCCAGTCCATCGCCTCCCAGACGCCTGAGCTGTCAATGCTGCACGTGTGGCCCCACTGAAGGGTGGGGCTGGTGTGGGGCTCCTCACTCTTCACTTCAAACACAGCACAGCCACAAACACACAGTGGGTTGTTTCTGAGGCAGGCTGGCTAAGCAAAAAGGCTTTGGGGGCTGCCCTGTCCCAGGACTTGGTTTCTTTCAAGTCTACCTAATCTCTGTCTCCAGGCCTCTGGTTCCCAGTGCAATACACAGTACCAGGGCTCAGAGCTGGGCAGCATGCACCATGTCAGGCCATCCACGCAAGCTCAAACCACAATGGGGAGATGTTAGCCTCCCACCACCAAAACCTTTGACTAAATCCCCTGGTCCAAGTCTGGCAACAAACCAGGGAGCGGCCAGGGCCCTTCAGACCCTGGCTGCAAGCCCGTTTTGGCAGCGTGACAGCCGCCCAGGCTGGGGATCGTGTCATGCCCCAAGACCTGATGGAGCAGCAGGGGGCACCTCTCTGACAGGCTGCAGCCCAAGCCGGTGGGTGGGGGTGGGGCTGAACCAGGCGAGTGCCCCTTACTCATCACCCCCCCAGCAGGGCAATGCCAGGGAAGGACCCAGGAATCCCCAAGGCAGGGCGGTGCCAAGGCCCCCCCCAAATCCGGCCACTCCCATCCCCAGTCTCCCCTGCCCCTGGATCCATGCACAGCCGCCCCACCCACGCTCCTCCAGACCTCTGACCCCCCCCGCCGGAAATCCAAGAGCCGAGGGATTACTTCCCTTGCACTCCAACCTGCGCTCCCTCCCCTTGCAGAGCGCATGCGCTTCGCCGACTGGGCGCTGTAGCTCCAGCCCCCAAACCCCGTGCCTACATCTCCCAGGAGCCACCGCGGCTACAGAAGGCAAGGGTGGGCAATCCGCAGTGAACGCGAGAGCTTCTCCCTTCCCCTAAGGAGGAGGGGATGGTACAGAGGGCTTTGCTTGTCCTCCCCTATCGCTGCCCGAGCTCGCCCCCGCCTCCGCCCCCGCCCCCGCCCAGCCCTCCCTGGGCAAGGAGCAGCGGGGCAGGCAGCAGGCTCAGTGCACCCTGCACCCAGCTAGGGCCTGGAGCTGTCTGCATGCACCCCCTGGCTGGCACTGGGCACGCTGCTGCAGAAGTCTCCTGGATGGCCAAATACCTCGTACAAAAAACCCCTAATGAAAGATACCCCATCTACCCAAAGAGCCTTCCTTGCCTACCTATTTCCTTAGACCAGCAACCAAAACCCCAGCAAACGCTGTGTGTCACCCAGTTTCCTTTCTCCCTGCTTTGTCCACATGCGTGCCAGGGTCAGGTTGTGTCCAAGGGAGCAGAGCATGAGGGGCACGAAGGGTGGGGGTGGTGTTCCCACCTCCCCCAGGCTCGGCTGGTCTTTGCCAACAACCTACGTCGCTCCCAGCTCTAGTGGAGGGGGTTAAACAGTTTCTGTGGCCGTAACACTTTCTCCCTGGCTTTGTGGCATACCCAGTAATGCCAACTCATGAAAAAAATCACAAGACTCCTTGTTTCCAAGTTAAATTAACTCTGACTCATGATCTCCTGAGAGAGAGATCAAATTTTGGGATTTTTTTCTTCTGGTGCATGTAGACAGCACCAAGCTGCTAAGTCTGCGGAGGGGAAAGGGAAGGTGGGGGAAGATCGAGGCCCCCACAGTGAGGGAGGGAGTGGGGCAGGGGTTGGGGTGAATGG
>NW_017728963.1:179599-180092 GCF_001723915.1 Gavialis gangeticus
CACACACCCACAGCCCCCCACACCTTCACAAATAACACCCCCCCACACACACACACACTTCAGAAATAGCATCTCATGATTTGCATTCCAAATCCAATTGTTAAGAGTTTGTTTCATGATTTTTGACACAATGGGGTTGCAATACTGCATATTTCACCGCACATCAGAGCTGCCTTTGAACTAGCTAGTGCGGGTCCTGCTAACAGTGTGGCTAGAGTGTAGCGTGAACAGACAAAGGCTAAGAAAATGCTCCAGCAATTAGCCTGCAGTCAGCTCCATGCTACCTGTGGCTCTACCACCAGCCATCCCTAATCTAGCATGCTTAAAAGTTAACTTGAATACATCTATGCAAGACAGCAGGGACAGCAGGAGAGATCTATTAAGCCTTTACAATACAAATCCAGAGATCTCTGAAAACCTCTAGCAACGCCTAAAGGAGGTGTGGAGCTGTTTTGCAATGTATTTGGTTCAGTTTTATGTCTCCTTGTGCATC
>NW_017728963.1:181728-182733 GCF_001723915.1 Gavialis gangeticus
AGGGACAGCAGGAGAGATCTATTAAGCCTTTACAATACAAATCCAGAGATCTCTGAAAACCTCTAGCAACGCCTAAAGGAGGTGTGGAGCTGTTTTGCAATGTATTTGGTTCAGTTTTATGTCTCCTTGTGCATCTTTTACATTTAAACAGATAAAGGCACTCAACAAATGTCCGTGAGTGGAGTTATACAACATAATACACAGGAATAAGCCCTCCTTGGTTGGATTGCGTAACTTGCATGCAATCTTCCAAAACTGCTTCGCTTCTGCAAATCGCTGCTAGGCTCAGACTTGTATTGCTATGCCAGGCAAGCAACCAGCCCTAAAAGCTTTCTTCAAGAGAGGGAGAGACTCAGCAAGTATAGAAATCTCTGGAGGTCACCCTGATGACTGTGCCTTTAAGAGGCAAAGTCTGAGCCAGCCAGCCCCAGGGAGGAAGGGCTGTTTAATTCAGCCCATAGTTGTTGCTGGGTCTCTGGGAAGAGGGCCAGAACTGGAAACATGTGGCTGTATGTGATCCTGCTCCTTGTCTTGCTTCTCCTGGCATTCTGGAGTTTCTTCAGCAGCAAATCCCCAAACCCCTTCTCAGTGGATGTCAGGAGACCACCAGCCCCTCTGGTGACTGACAAGGACATTCGGAAAAAGGTGCTCAAGCAAGGTACGCGCTAAGCTCCCCTGCTGGGGGCATCTGTTCCGGTTGCTGTCTAGGGGTGTTCAGAGCAAAAACAGTTTGTGGGCGGAGCAGTGATTTCTGGGCTCTACTATATTCCCCATATCCCTCTGCCAGGTCTCTTCGTCTCTCCCACTCCAAGATTGTCCCCTCCCTGCTGCTGGGCACATTAAATGCACATGCCCCCTTCTTATGCCTGCATGTGGGCATCCCCGTTGCCTCCCATAACTGGCACGGATACACAGGCCAGTGCTTGCACTTGCTCTCCTACATGCACGCATCCACGTGCATTTGCTAGAGGCCCACCAATGCCCTGATACACGCCCACAAACCAA
>NW_017728963.1:187733-196045 GCF_001723915.1 Gavialis gangeticus
GCGGAGCAGTGATTTCTGGGCTCTACTATATTCCCCATATCCCTCTGCCAGGTCTCTTCGTCTCTCCCACTCCAAGATTGTCCCCTCCCTGCTGCTGGGCACATTAAATGCACATGCCCCCTTCTTATGCCTGCATGTGGGCATCCCCGTTGCCTCCCATAACTGGCACGGATACACAGGCCAGTGCTTGCACTTGCTCTCCTACATGCACGCATCCACGTGCATTTGCTAGAGGCCCACCAATGCCCTGATACACGCCCACAAACCAAACAGCCCTCTCATGCCCCCCATGCTGTGCCCCCTCTCTCCTTTGCACAGAACAGGTCCACTTCACTCCTCAACCAGATCATTTGCACGCAGGTGACCCCATAGGAGCATTGCACTTCCTTCAACCACCATTGACTTCCCTGCATCCACAACAGTCAGCTGCGATTGGATACACTGATATCCCGGATTTTAAGTGAAGATTTCCATAACAGGTCCTCTGTGCCCAAGGCAGTCTCTGCCTCTTCTTAGATAATAACACTTTTTCACAGTTGTACCCCTCGGGCTGAGAAGAGCAGGCATTTACTAATGTGCCAATGACTGCAGGTGTGTTGTAGCCTTCTCCAGAGGAAACGGACCACACGAGTGCCAAGGCCAGCGTGGACAGAATCTTGCAGGGACCTGGGTTGCATCCTTCTCCCCACATCCGAGAGAAAGACCCTCTCCCCAAAACAGGCCCATCTTATGTTACAATGGGGAGGGCAGATGCAGAATGCCCACTGTGGGCTCTGGGCTTCCACTCTGCTGCCCTCTGTCCTGGAGCCCTGTGCCGGATGCACCACCATGGTGAGGTGCCCCCTGCTTGTCTGACAGCAGCAGCAGGGCACAACTCCACACCCCCTGATGCCACTGCTGCCAGACTGGCAGGGGGTGCCATGCCATGGTGGTACAGCTGGCATGGGGCTCCGGGGGGGAGGGCAGCAGGGTGGGGAGCCCCGAGCCCACAGTGGGCAGCCCACATCTGCCTCCAGCCCACACACAAATCTGGGGGGAACATGCCCCCCCACGTCCCCTTCCCTGGGAGTGTGCAGTGGCAGAGAGCTGTCCCCCCTCAGACAAGCCTCCTGTGGCTCTGTCCAGCTCCCAGCCCCAGGCCCTGTGCACCCCCTGGCTAGACAGCCCCTGCCCCATTCCCTCCCTCATCGTGGAAACCTCAATCCCCCCACCCCAAATTTACCTGCAGGCAGCTGGGAGAGCTGGTTCCACTCTACAGCCTCTTGCAAACTGGATCTCTGCCAGCCTGCAAGAGGAAACCCTCTGTTTCCTGCAGTGAACAGAAAACCCGGATCCCTGCATGATACTGGGAATCTGGGACAAATGCTGTCCCAGAGTCATACAACCCAGGACTGCAACTTGATGTTCCCATTTTGGGACTGTCCCACCCAGTTAGGGACAGGTCGTCACCCTACCCTCTTCCCAAGTGGGGCCAGGGCCCTTGGGCCCCCGCGTACTCAGCGTCTACTTCTATTGTTGCATGGGATGTTGGCAGCCTCACTGAAAGCTCCATTTAGATGGGGAGCTCTTTGAGGCAAGGGCAGTAGCACCCAACATAACCAGGACTTGATTCTAGTGAGGGCCTCGGAGGCTATAGAAATTATTAACAACGCTAAAATGCCCAGTAGGGACTAAGTCTTCCACTGGATGGACTGAATAGTCTGTGAAACAGACTGCTGAAGCAGGAGTGTGGCCCCGAAGCCCTGGAAGTAAAAAGCTGTTTCTTGTACTAGGCGACACAATTTGTGATGGTCTTGCCTGGAAGGGTGAAGGTGGGAGCTCATTGAGCTTTGCTTTATGGGGCTGAATCTAGACATTATACAAGACAGCAGGGACCCTGGAGCTAGCTGTCAGGTTCAGCCCATCCCTGCCCAGCTGCATGCAACTCTGTCTGAAACATAAGCAACAGTATGGAAGGATGTGTTGGGACACTGCTTGTATCGGGAGGAACGTCAGGAGATGCCAGGCCCTTCTGTATGACAGTCTACTAGCAAGCTTACATGATGGTGCTGTCTTTGAGGAGAAGCTGGGTCCTAGGAATGGACAGGGGGCTGTTGGGAGAGGATAACAAGGTTGTCCCTGGTCCAGATGTAAAGGTAGTTCTGTGCTGATGACAACTTTCTCCTCCTCTTGCAGCCTTCTCT
This sequence comes from Gavialis gangeticus, assembly GCF_001723915.1. NCBI lineage: Eukaryota > Metazoa > Chordata > Crocodylia > Gavialidae > Gavialis > Gavialis gangeticus. The sequence goes on from NW_017728963.1 coordinate 189,917, forward strand.
ACGGACAAGGTGCCTCAAAACCTTGATGCTATTGTGATCGGAAGTGGCTTTGGGGGCTTGGCTGCTGCCGTGGTCCTCTCTAAAGCTGGGAAGCGAGTGCTGGTACTGGAGCAGCACAGCAAGGCGGGTGGCTGCTGCCACACCTTTAGCAAGAAGGGCTTCGAGTTTGACACAGGTAAGGCTGCCCCACTGTTTGGAAGGGAGGTAGGATGGAGTGACCGCAGCTGTAAGAGGTGTTGCCTCTTCCCTAATGAACAAATATGTTGGGGTTTAAGACATTTATCCCTGAGTAATCCCAAACACAAAGTACATGATGGAGCCATCTGTCACAGAGATTAGTGGTAACTACGATTGCTTAGAGCAGTCCTGAGGCTGCTGGCACAGGGTCCACCCCAGGACTGAGGCACTTCCAATAGCTGTAATGCACCCTGTGTCTTCAGTGACACCTATGGCTGTTGTGAATCTGGGACCTGAGACTGAAAACATGCTAGAAGATACTACTTGCCCGTGTGCAAGGTTGTAGAGAAACTTGTTCTCAAATAAGAGGTTTTGCAGCAAGTGGTCAGGTAGTTGGCCTGTATCGTGCCACATGCATGGGATCTGAAGCCTGGCATCCTAAGTGTCCCCTCATGCCTCCATCATTATCTTGCACCCGTGTGACAAGGGGTTAAAAACAGCAAACGAGTACAGTCAGAATGAGGAAGTGGAGTTATACACATTACAATGTAGTGGTTCATTATGTGATGACTTCTTAGTTCTCAAACAACACCCTATGAGAAGATTTACAGCCCCCTTGGCTGTCTGTTTATGTGATTCCTGCACTATCCTTCCCAACAAAGGCTCCGGGGGTGGCTTGCAGCAATAGAAACAGAACAACTTAAAAGGGCAACTAGAATAAATGAAATAATATATCAGAATAGAACACAAAATACAGCAGAGAAACAAAACAAAATAAAAGCTACACGCGGTTTGCTACCTTATTTACTGCACTTAACAGATTCCCAGGTGCTAGCTTTACCCTGCAGAGCTAAGTGACAACACACTTCTAGTGCACTAATACTGTTTCCCAAAGGCTCCCACTGATTTAAAAACCTAAAGGGCAAGCGAGATTCAGGGGCATCTGAACCCCAAGACCTCCTGACTTGGGGCTTGCACGTAGGATGCCTACCATGGATTTGGGATTATCTGAAGCCCCAGGCTGAAGAGTCTGGGAGGTAAGATACTTGCCTGTGGTAACACCACATGGCCCTGAATGGCTGAGCTGTGCTCAGTGGATGGAATTCAGAACTGATTTGACTAATTTGGCCTGGACACAAAAATACATAAAATAAACCCTGAATCAGCCCCACCAGACCCCCTAACTACAAACATCCAGAATACGTTCCCACATACTGAAGAAGGTAATTTCACAGTATTCCTCCCTCAGGAATAGAAGAACTAGACTGAATGTCATCTGCATGAAATACAGATGTTTGAATAATCCCTCTGATGATGTGGGGAACAGATACTCTATCATATAAGTGGAGATTAGAAAAGTTTGGCCTGTTTTGTGTAGCAAAATGGAGTCTGAAAGAGGCCAGGACTGCTCATTAGTACAAATACAATTGGGGTAGAAGAGCTAACAGGCAGTGTTAGCACAAGAACAAGCGTGTGGTCGTGAAAAAGTGCAGGATGGAAATTTAAAAGAAAGTTCCAAGTTACCGGAGACAAAAGGTTCTGGAACAGCTTCTCACTGGGCAAGGAACTTAACAACGTAAAATGGGGCTTGATCCATTTCTGCATAGAAATATATGACTCTGCCTGCAATAGCACGGGGCTGAGCTCACTAAGTAAGGAAGTTCCTCTCAGTTCCAGGGTCCTGAATCTCGAAATCTTGATTCAATATATCATCAAGGTTTAACTGTGTAAGAAATACATCCAGATCCCTAACACCACTAGTTAGGGTGAACACTGCAGGCACAGCAATGGAATGAGATAGAGAGAGAAATTTAAATCTCTGAGCCTGCTTTCATATTTAACCTTTCCTCCACTAACTTCAGTGGAACACAGTGAATGGCTAATGTCCTTGTCCACTGGCAGAAAAAATTGGCACATGTAGGTGAAATCTGACTGTTGGCAAAAGCAGCCTGAATACAGAAAAAATTGTGGACTGGGACTAGGATACTGACTCATTGATACAGGCACTTGGAGAGTAAACAGGAATCTGAGAAATTACTGTCAGAAACAGAACCCAGAAATTTGTCTGCATCACCTAGTTTCAGTAGCATTATAAATCTTGCATTTATTTCAAAAGCAAATAGTAGAAATAGAGGGAGCTCAGAGTTGTAGTTAAAGATAAAAAAACAATTTGATACAAGTGATATTTTTAGAGACCCATTAGTTTTTGCACAGCATGGGCAACTTTGCACAGTGAAAGCAAATAACTTTCCAAGTGAATGGGCTGATTAACTCCCTGGTTATACCCAAAACCGTGTCATTACTGTTAAGGTTCTACTTGACAGAGTAAGGTGGAGGAAGGTGGGAGATACAAGCGTTAGTGACAAGAATGTATGAAAGGGTCATGAACAAACTTTAAAAAATGGCTTCTCCTTTAAAGGAGAAAAAAGTGGGAAACCATGAGGTTTCCCTGGCAGGCCCCATGCGCGCACACACAACCCTACCCCACATACCCACCCCCTGCCCACACACTGGGGGGCTTGGGTTTGGGGTTGGGGGCAGCAGGTCAGGAGTGATGGGCACCGGCAGGGCCAGGGGGCTGTTTTCTACTTAAACTACTTACTGGGTCAGGACTGGCTATTGTTAATAAATGGGTTCTGGTACAAAAAAGGTTGAGAACCACTGATTTAGTCCAGCCCTTTGCTCAGCCCCATGTTACCAGGAACACTGTAGGAATGTGTGAATGGTCAAGGAAGACTGATGACTTTGCCGTTCCCTTCATATTTCCATGCTTCTGAGGGTCTGTTTGGGTGTGAGGTGTCCTTCTGTTTTATTCAATAAAAAGCCCCTGTGGCCTTTTTCCATCTCACAGCTCCAGGTCTCATGCTGCTTTTGTCTCCAGGGCACAGCTTTCTTGGAGTAACCACATGCGGTTGCCTTCCAGGTATCCATTACATTGGGAGGATGCAAACAAACTCCCCAGAGCGCATTCTGCTGGACCAGCTCACCGAGGGCCAACTGCAGTGGGCCAAGATGCCAGATGTCTTTGATGCTGTCATCCTGGGGGAGCCTGGCAATGGTAAAACCTATCGCCTGCACAGTGGGACCAGGGAGTACTATGAAGAGCTGAAGAAGCAGTTTCCTGGTGAAGATGCTGCTATTGAGAAATTTGCAAAGCTGATCAAGGTAAGCCTGGCTCTGCCTGCAGTTGGCTTAGCAGTCAACCCCTTGCTGAATTTCAGCATGTGTCCATCAGTGTTAGGGATCGCTCGCTCTGCATGCACAGATCCACACATGCACGCACACACAGTCCAGGCATCTAGCTGTGAACGCTGGTATGCTGCAGTTCAGCCAGCATGCAGCAGAATTCCTGAAGCCAGATGCGGCCTGGTCAGTGGAAGGGCAGTTGAGCACAATGACCTTCCACTGCATGTAACGTGCTCATGTAGGCTCTGCAGGGATGGAGCACTGGGACACCAGAGAGGTGAAATTCACCCTTTGTCCCCAGCCAGGGTTGCCCCCCATAGCTGCAGATGCAGCCTGTTCAGGAATAGCAAGGGTAGCCCTCTGGAAGCTGGCACTGAGGCCACTGAGTCTGTAGTAATTCAAATCCATGGCTCACTCCCAAACTGGCTCTCTATACCAAGCCTGCAAGGGCCAGACTGGTACCGGCTGCTTTGTGCCAGGTTATACACCATTCCCCTTCATTGGGATGACACTCGCCCAGTACAAATACCACTCTATTCATTTTTACCCCAAGAAACAGTGTCAGTCACAGAGCTGACCAGAGGCCCAAAACTAGAATAAAGCTGGCCTTGGTAATGCTTATCATGGGCACAAAGGATTCAGCTGTGAACAGAACCCTTCTTTTGCTGCCACAGCTTCAGCCAGTTGCTTCTTGCTCACAGTCTAACTCATTCATTTGCTTTTACCAAACTGCCCCATGAAAGCTTCAGAAACTTCTTGACCAAGAGTGCCCATTCAGAGACTGTTCAGTTGTAGCTTCTGGCTTCCAGGTCCAGCCAGTAGCAGTGCTTGGGCTAATCACAAGATACTCATGTCTCCAGCCACCCTGATCTTGCTTGTTTGACATGAACATCTTGGCTTGCTATGAAAAGCAGATGAGGAGGACACCATCACAGCTGCTTTGCTTCCAGAAGTATCACTTCCAGATTCAGTAATTTAAAATAAAGTCTGGTAGACTCAAATACAACTTCTTCAAATGGCCTGACCCATATGGCACTGGCTTCCTGAGAAAACCTCCACCAGTTCTAAGATAGATCCACCTGGCATCCAAGCAATGACATATGCAAAATGCTGCTGTAGCAACAGAGGGATGCAAAGAAAATCTACACATCACACAAAACTTTTGTATTGCCTTTTCCCCAGGTCTGAGGAGCCAGTGAAATCATTCCCAGCCAGTTCTACAAAGACTGGGAAATTGCCTAACCTCCCCAACACTTCTGTGACCACAAGTACTCTCTTTAAAAATCAATCAAGGAGAGATGCAGTCCAAGGATTTCCCTGTATTTGGCCCTCCCTGTGCAAACCAGCAAGGCAGAGAGCCATGCACTTTGGCCCAGTTCTCTCTGAGACTCAAAGCTGGCTCAGTTTAGATAAGATCCACCACTGATTCTTTTATTGGAGGATGACGCACCCCTGCGCCAGCAGTTTCCATTCTCTGCTCTTAGTTTGTGGGCTTCAAAGCCAAATACATGAATCATTGATCTTCCTACTCAGCCCAAGCCAGAGAAGCCAATATGCTCTGGCTCAGCAACACCCTGGTATTAGACAGACCGGATCCCAGTTAACAGGCATCAGAGGTTCTTGGTAGTCTGTGACACCCAGATTTCACACGCCCATGAGTGGCCCAATCCATGGGAAGAAATGACAAGGGTCTGGTGTGGCGTATGGGAGGGCACAGGGTGTGGAAAAAGCATTACCGGCACCAGAGGCAGAGCCCGAGTGATTAGATCCTTGCTCTGAGGTCCTCTGGTGAGTGCTGGGGTCCTCAGTACGTCTTCTCATGTCCCTCCCTGTAAAATAATTGTGAGCCACAGTGCCCAGCAGCCAGTGTCCTTCTGGCTCCGTAGCCAAGGAAAGAATTGGGATCTAGAACTGTGATCAGGCTTTTAAAAAAAAATGGATGGGCCCAAACAAAACATCCCTCATGAGCTCTCCAGGCCTCGCAATCTCCCAACGCACTGAGATTCAACAGCTTGTCTTTAAACTAGGGAAAAGGCCCAACAAACTGGCTGAAGTGATCCCAGCATGACCACCTCTGCTGCTGGGAGGAGCAGTCGGCCAGGTCTGACCGCTCACGTAGGCTCCTAGCCCAAACGCAGGACCCCCATTGAACCCGGGAGGTGCACGGCCCCACCAGGGGAGACGCCTTGTTGGACCTGGTGCTGGCCACAGGCGATGACTTGGTGAGGGGGCTGCGGGTGCTCGACCACCTGGGCGACAGCGATCATCGCCTGCTGGGATTCACCATCCAGCGCAAGGTGACAAAGGCCTGCAGCAAGGCAGCAGCCCTGGACTTCAGGAGGGCGGACTTCAATGAGCTAAGGAGACATGTCAGGGAGGCACTGAGGTCCCGGAGAGGAGGGGAGCCGGGAGTCCAAGGAGAGTGGTCACTCCTTAAGGAGACGATCCTCCAAGCCCAAAGGGAGGTAACCCCAACACGGATCAAGGGGGGCAGGAGGGCACAAAAGCCCCCATGGCTCATCAAAAGCATCCGGGAACGTCTCCTAGCTCAAAGGGAGGCGCACACCCAATGGCAGGGAGGGGCCATCCCCAGGGAGGACTACACTGCGGCTGCTCGGGGATGCAGGGAGGGGTCAGGAAGGCCAAGGCGGAGATGGGACTGGGACTAGCTTCCCGGATCAAGGACAACAAGAAGTCCTTTTTTAAATACATGGGGGGAAAAAGAAGGTACCGGGTAACGTGGGGCCCCTGCAGGACACGCTAGGA
>NW_017728963.1:196465-225037 GCF_001723915.1 Gavialis gangeticus
GCACTACCAGGAGTGACCAGGAATAACGGCCACAAGCTGGCAGAGGGTAGATTCAGACTAGACATCAGGAGGCACTACTTCACGGTCAGGGCGGCTAGGATCTGGAACCAACTTCCAAGAGAAGTGGTGCTGGCTCCTACCCTAGGGGTTTTTAAGAGGAGGTTAGAGGTACACCTTGCTGGGGTCGTTTGACCCCAGTACTCTTCCTGCCATGGCAGGGGGTCGGACTTGATGATCTGCGCAGGTCCCTTCTGACCCTAGAAACTATGAAACTATGAAACCTCTAACTCGTAAGGAGGTCTTGACATCTTCCTTCCTGCTCTGGAGTTGCCAAGTCTTGCATGCTGGGTCCTAGTGCTGCTGGGACTTCAGGGTCTCACTGCAGCAGCCCTCACTTTTGTGGTGGTAAAGCCTGGCTGCACCTCTGCTGCTACCATGTCTTCAAACCCATCTGTTGCTTCACAGCCGCTTCTTTTTCCCCCTTTTCTAGACTGTTGCCCATGGAGACATCTCCTTTGTTATCCTGAAACTCCTCCCTCTGCCCATGGCCAAGTTACTGAGCAAAACAGGCTTGCTGAACTGGTTCTCTCCTTTCATCAAGATGGCACCCCGAAGCCTGAGTGAAGTGGTCAATGGACTCACCACCAACGAGGCGCTCCGAGCTGTGTTCTGCTATATCTTCCCCACATATGGTATGTGACTCTCTTTTGATTAACAGACCAGGTGTCTGGTGTAAACCCTCACCCTAGAGTAGGAAATACCATGTATGATGCAATGTGGCAGAGACTGCTGTGTGGTGCTTCACGTGCAGAAGCGAAACTTGGGTTCTGTTCACTCTTTGCCAAGAAAGCTCCCTGATCCCCTTTCCAAAGGGCAGCTGGTATCTTGGCCAATGCCTGTTCTGACCTTTGTTTTTTGGACTCTTGAATTTTCCCTGCAGTTTCCTTTGAGCACAACATTTTCTTTGCTGCTGAGTTGTGAAGGTGTGTTTTGCTCTGAGCTGCTGTATTACCTTGTAGAAGTGGTTGCATCAAAGTAGATGAAAACAACTGGTTTCTAGGAGGACCCATGTATGTAGGTTGCGTAATGCTTTCCAGCCTAAAGGACTCTCATGACTTATGTATGAGGAACTCCAGTACCTTCAAGTCTGGGCAGCAGGGCTCTGAAATGGAGGTTACTGTGATACATCCCCTATTTGGGAATATGCCTTATGACACCATCTTTAAATGTTTGATCCCATATAAGACCCTTCTACCCTGAATGGACAACACAAACCTGGCATTTCCTAGAGGTTTGGGCTCTACATGACATGACATGACATGAATAGAAGTTCACATTTCTAGCATGCGTATCAGATTTACAAAAGAGGCTGGGAATTTTGGACAAAAGGTGCAATATAAACATATTAGGGTTCATTACTAATGAATTCACCACAAAGGCCATTAAATAAATGAGATCAGGACAAAACTGAGTGAAAATCAGAGTCAGTGGAGAATAAAGGCCACAGGAAAAAAACTCTCTTAAAAGACAAGGAAGAGCTCATGTAGTTTGCTTTCCCTCTGCTAGAGCAGAGGCTTTGGCTGCCATGCCAGAGGTACTGATGGGGCTGGCTGCAGATGTTTGCTGGGTTGGGGTGAGCAGAAATTTGCCAGCCAGCGTATTCCACATAGCAGCACCCCTGAGGATCAGAGGTGGTCACAGACAGCTGTGCAAACGGCCAAGTGCAAAATCAGCACTCTCTGTGCAGGGGTCTGCATGACTCATCCTTGCAGCCAGCTGCTGTGTGTGCAATTAGATTGTGGCTCCCAGGTGAGCTGCTTGTGAACATCAAACTCGCATTGTTTCATATGCAAAGCAGCCCTCAAACACTGGTATCCTCTAGTTAGAGACTGAAGGCCAGAAGGGAGCATTCTGTAATCCAGGCTGACCTCTTTCTGTATCAGATGAGCCAAAGCATTTCATCCAGTTCCTCCAAGAACTAGTGTTTGCCTAAAACCAGTCTTCCAAACATGCCTCTAATCCTGAGCTCAAGTCAAGTCACCTGCATTACCCAAGGGGCAACCTCAAGTCTGTACAACCCATATCTGGCCTTCCAGGCCATTAGGTGGATGGTTGCTTTGCCCCAGCACAGCTATCGGCTTGTGGATGGTGCCATCCCCTGCTGCTCTCATTCTCTCTAAATGGTTCTGCTCCAACCAATTCAAACATCTTCTCTCTGATGATGGCTTTATCTTGTGCCCAGATCTCTAACTCAGTAGAAATCCACAGGTCTCCATTCTAGACTCTACGTTCCTTTCTATTGCCCTCTGTGTCAGCTCTGAGTTTTATCCTGATGATGAGGTATAGTTGTACACATTCTTTGCCCTCCCCTCTCCCTGTCCCTTCTCTGCTTGCAGCTTGGTTACTATGATCCTTCACTGGACATTAATAAGAGTGTTGCCAGCAGATAGAGGGAAGTGATTATTCCTCTCTATCTAGCACTGTTGAGGCCACAACTGTAGTACTGTATCCAGCTTTGAGCCCCTCCCCCAGAAAGTATGTAAACAAATTGGAGAGAGTATAGTAGAGGGCAACAAAAATGGTTCAGGGGCTGGGGGACATGACTTATGAGGAGAGACTGAAGGAACTGAGCTTATTTAGTCTGCAGAAGAAAAGACTGAGGAGGGATGCAATAGCAGCCTTCAGCTACCTGAAGGGTGGGTCCAAAGAGGATGGAGCTGGACTGTTCTGTGGTGGAAGATGACAGAACAAGGAGCAATGTTCTCAAGTCGCAGCAAGAGAAATGTAGGTTAGATATTAGGAAAAACTCTCACTAGGAGGGTGGTGAAACACTGGAACAGGCTGCCTAGAGAGAGACTGTGGACTCTCCATCCTTGCAGGTTTTTAAGACTCAGCTAGCCGAAGCCTTGGCTGGAACGATGTGGTTGGGGCTGGTTCTGCTTTGAGCAGGGGTTTGGACTAAACGGCCTCCTGAGGTCCCTTCCAACCCTCATTTTCTATGATTCTGTGATCCCAGATGCAGAGGTACTCCTATTGGAGAAACGCTCATCTTCCCTATGAGTTCCAAGTTCTTCTTGAATATGCATCTTCCATTCATTTTTTTTTACCCACCAACCCCTTCCCTTCCTAATTAGTGTTTGAGATGGAGCCAGGGGAGATGTAATGTTACTGTCAGCTACAAGTTAGCACTTGTTCACAGCCAAGGATAGCACTCAGCTGGAGGGAAGAGATAGGCAGGGCTCTGCCCCACCAGAGGTTCTTAGAGTATATTCTCAAATGCATGAAGTTTCATAGTTGGTAGAGTCAGAAGGGACCTGAGCAGATCATCAAGTCTGACCCCCCCTGCCATGGCAGGAAAGAGTACTGGGGTCAAACAACCCCAGCAAGGTGTTCATCCAGCCTCCTTTTAAAGACCCCCAGGGTAGGAGCCAGCACCACTCTGCTTGGAAGTTGGTTCCAGTTGGTTCTAGCCGCCCTGACCATGAAGTAGCGCCTCCTGATGTCTAGCCTGAATCTACCCTCTGCCAGCTTGTGACCATTATTTCTTGTCACTCCTGGCGGTGCTCGGGGGAACAGGGACTTCCCCAGTGCCTGCTGGTCCCCTCTGACTAGTTTATAAACAGCCACTAGATGCCCTCTCAGCCTTCTCTTGTGGAGGCTGAACAGGTTCAGGTCCCATCGCCTCTCCTCATAGGGCCTGCCCTGCTGGCCCCTGATCATGCGAGAGGCCCGCCTCTGGACCCTCTCAATGCTGTCCACATCCCTCCTGAAGTGCAGCACCCAGAACTGGACGCAGTACTCCAGCTGCGTCCTGACCAGTGTCACATAGAGGGGGAGGATCACCTCCTTGGACCTGCTGGAGATGCATCTGTGGATGCATGACAAGTTTCACTGTGATAGTCTCCAATAATGGGGAAACTCTGTAAATCGTGTTACCTGAGAGAGGAGTGCAGTTCTGTGCAATTCCCCTATGGAAACAGCCCCTTTTCTTTGCTGTTGATCTTCCAGGAACACTTCCATCCAACACCAGCTTCAGCCTGCATGCCATCCTGGTGAACCACTTTCTCAAAGGAGGGTGGTATCCTAGTGGAGGCGCCAGTGAAATTGCCTTCCACACCATCCCCATCATCAAGCGGGCTGGTGGGGCCGTGCTTACCAAAGCGGTGGTGCAGAACATTCTGCTGGACCCAGAAGGCAAAGCCTACGGTAAGCAAGGCTGGGTCAGGGTTGAGTCAACATGCACTGGGTGCTTGCAGAAGCTTGGCTAAGATAACAAAAGGGACCAGTGAGTTCTGAGCTGGTCCCAGTGAATGTGCTGACCACCTAGATAGTATGGGAAGCCTGTCCATCTTGGGCTTATGCTTACTGCAAGTAGCAACCTATCTGAACTGCTTCTAAGCTGCCAGACTCTCCTATGGATAAGTACATCTCTCAGCTGTCGCATCCTACCTCACTCTTCCATGGCAGCGCCAGCCCAAGCCCTTTCCATCACCTGAGACCTCTAGCATAAGCATTGCCTATTCTCTCTCCTCTCAAACATTGATTCTTTGCATCTCCTTCATGGGCAAGGCACCCCAGTTGAGCCCATCCTGCCTGCCTGTAAAATCCTTCCATTCATTTGTAGCCACAGTGCTGGACACAATGACAGGACCACTGAATAACAAGACTACCACTTCCTAAACTATTACCACAGTTAGGAGAACTACAGACATGCCTAACTACAGACCCATCCCACTTGTGCTTTCCCCGCATTCCCAATCATCCCTGCACAGCAGACAGGCTTTAGGCTTGTAATTGAGTTGCTGATGGGTTTTCTTCCTCTCCCCTTGCCTTTCAGGTGTGAGCGTAATGAAAGGCCAACAACTTGTGAATGTCTTTGCCCCCATTGTGATTTCTGATGCTGGACTATTTAACACGTATGAGCAGCTCCTGCCAGAGGCAGCACAAACTTTACCTGGTAAAGCACAGTAGCATCTCTCACATCCCCACTGCACACAGAGTTGGGCAGTTCCCAAAAGCAGCATTGTGTCAGCAATGGAATCAGTATGCTAAAGGGGATCCTAGTTAAACCACAGGCTAATCTTGGTGGAAGCTTTCTCCCATGCTGCTGGGGCAAGTCTGGGAAGTATCTGGACAAACCAATTTTTAAAGCTATGGAGGAAAGAAAGAATAAAGCTCTGTATTGGGCTTCATATGGAAATCTGGCCTCAACCCTAGCTAGGGAGGAGCATGCACTTCTCCAGAGTACAACATATGGTTTCTCTCTGGGCTGTTCACTGTCTTTTTATGCGTCCCCATGCAGGTATTCAGGCTTCTCTTCGCATGGTGGAACACGGCTTAGGAGGGCTCACTGTTTTCATAGGTATTGTAGGCTCCAAGGAAGAACTGGGACTGGAGGCAACAAACTACTATATCTACCCAGAGAGCAACATAGAAAAAATGTAAGGAGCAGCTAGACTTGTCTAGTAATATCTCTCTACCCCATTCACCACCCATTTTTGTTTTACAGTTGAGGAGTGGTCTGGTACCCATCAACACTCTAGATTCTTTTGCAACATACAGAACATTCAGCTGAAGCAATCTCCAAAATCCCTTCCCCTTAAAACAGTCCCCCATCAAGTTGTTCACTTTCCTTTGCAGAATGAAACACTACCTTGCTGCATCCAGAGATGAGGCCGCAAAAAACATCCCTCTGTTGTACGTTACCTCTCCGTCAGCCAAGGACCCAACCTGGGAGGAGAGATTCCCAGGTAAGGATGGTATTTGTGTCTGTATCATGGCCATAATGGTTCCACTGTGCATGGAAGACTATAGTCCTTGAGTTTTGGACTGTAGTCCACCTCTTTAGGTGTTTCCTAGTTTTGCAAAGATGTAATAAGTTCCTTTTCATCAACTGTGGGCAGGGAGAAAGGATTCAGGATTTCTCTCTCAATAAGAAGCAGTCTTAGAACTTGTGGAGAGCCATGGTGGGGGCACACATGAGCAAAGAAGGGAAAATTATTCCATTGTACCCAATAGAGAAACATTTGCAATCAGTCATTGCCAGGGATAGTCCCCCTGTATCTTGTTCTGCTGTGGTAAATCAAATGCTCCCAAAGTGTCTGTATAATCAGTGAAATCAGGTTGTGAAGGAAAACTAGATCTGGCCCAGTCTCGTCTCAAGACAGGGCTTGTGCTGGGCAAGAGGCTGTCTTCTGCTTGAAGACATGAAGTTCAGAAGAAGGTAATCAAGTCCCTGGAGAAAGAAGGCAGGGAGTGCAGAGGGAAGAATGATTCTGAGCATCCCTAAAAACAAGACTTATGGGACTGGTCAGTAAGAACGAAGGCAACAATACAGTAGTAAGGTATTGAAACCTATGGGGAGCCAGAGAGATAGGTGGAATAGTCATCTGGGGCAGAGGGAGAGCTGCCTTATAGGTGTGAGTGGAGCCATACCATGAAGGAGCAGAAGCAGCCCTACATGGTGGCCTTGGAAGCCTTCAGCAGTAGCATTGTTGTGACCACACAGTGACCTGTCTTTACAGGCAAGTCAACCCTGATTGTTGTGTCATGCGCACAATATAAGTGGTTTGAGGAGTGGAAAGATGAGCGGGCTGCTAAGAGGTGTGTGGAGTACGAGGGCCTCAAAGACACTTTTGTGGACTCCATTATGGAGACCGTCTTCAAGCTCTACCCAGCCATCAAGGACAAGGTAAGGAAGCCACTGTTTGTAATGCACATTCACACACTCTTCAAGTGCTGAAAACCCAGTTGTAGGATGAGATGCAAAGCGCAAAAAAGGACCTCAAACTAGTCCTTCCCTTTGCACTGAGGAGGATCACGTGTCTAGACTATCTCTGGCAGATGTTTGTCCAACATACTTCTGGATAAAGACTGCAAGGCTACTAATGTGGGAAAGGACAATACTGAACTCCAGGGTTTGACCCAAGATGCTTGCATGACTTCACTGCTCACCATTTCTCATGCAGGACAGTGAGCAGGGGACTCCTCTGAACCTCACTGCAAGGGAGCTCATTCAAGGCATGGACCTCTTCAGGGATGAGACTAGAAAGCAACCAGAGAGAAAGATCCCCACTTCTGTGGGAGCACCCTTGGGGCCATAGCTGAATAGGATTGCATTGCTGAGGAAACAGTGTAAAACTCTGTTTCCCGCTGGCACTGCCATCTCTTTGCAACCTGAACTGATTTCACAGACTCCTTTTTGCTTGCATTATTTTTTTTTTCATCCTTGAAAGTACGGTGCATTATTTTTAAGGCCCAAAGGTGCCATCTGCTGGGGAAAACTGCCTGGGTTTGAAAGCCTGCTCTAAATTGTGACTGCCCATTTCACCATGGAAGGGAAATGAAGTGGTGGACCCCAGCCAATTCTTATGGCCTTTTGAGATGGGGTCAGACATTCTCCTAACTCCACAGCTACTTAAATGCCCCTTCCAAAGCCAGCCTGGCAAAGCTGCAGGTGTTCTCATGCTGAAAGGAAGCCCTGAAAGGTGCCAGGGCCATCTCAGACATTCGGAAAATGAGGTCAGCAGGGGAAAAGTGAGGAGGAGGGAAGTCAAAGCATTAAATGGAAACTGCACTGTTAAGTCAGCCAGCTGACCTGCAGCAGTAGGGTGCCCTGGCATTAAACAAAATGAGCTCTTTTGAGCAAGAGCGGCTCTTCAGCTCTTTACAGGCATCCAGGATTTTCCGTCTCCCAGGAGCGGCTTTTTTCTCCACAAGTTGTACCCTGTCCTCGTGTCTGCTGTGGCTCACCCATGACTTTGTCTTCAACAGATTGAGTACGTATCAGCTGGGACCCCGCTCACAAACCAGCACTATCTGCTTGCTCCCAAAGGCGAGATGTATGGAGTCGATCATGGCCTTTCGCGCCTGCAGGCTGAGGTCATAGCCACCATGCGCTCTCAGACCCCGATCCCAAATCTTTACTTGACGGGTAGGAGGCTTGGTGAGCAGGCCTTTGGCTCTCGCTCATCATCCTGAGCCCTGCTGCTGGGTTGTACTCTGGTTCCTTGCTCTCCCCTAGCATAGCAGTTCTTCCCCATGTCTTCACCATTTCTTCTGCAGGACAATGAGGAGGTGACTCCTCTGGACCCTCTCCAACGAAGCTCACTAGAGATGAGACTAGAGCAATCAGAGAGGAAGATCCCCACTTCTGGGGGAATCCAATGCAGAATTTCTAAAGTCAGTCTTGCAACCCTGCAAATGCTTTGCCCAATGGAGTCTGGGGTCCAGTGTGCCAGCAGTGCTAGGGAGCAGCAGAGAATAGACGATGCAGTGTAAAGAGAGAGGAATTGAGCAGAAGCTTCCCTGCCACCAGTTTGAACTGTGCTTGCTAGCTCCTTCTGCATCCTAGACAGACAGCTGCAGAGCCAAGTACTGCAGCCCCCTGCATACAGAGCCCCTCGCATGCTACTAATCGCCTACACCAGCCTCAGGCAGGATACATCAACTTGGGGCTGCTCATCATCCCTCCAAATGCATTTCAGGTGCAAATGAGTCAGGTGTCCAAGGTCCTCTCTGCTAGCTTACCAGGCTTTCACACAACCCTGCTTGGGCAGCTCAGAGTCAGAGGCTGGGAAGGAAGCTATGATGACATCTCCTTGTTTTCCAGGGCAGGACGTCTTTTTCTGTGGCCTCGTAGGAGCCTTGTACGGAGCCATCCTGTGCGCCAGCTCTGTCCTGCAGCGCAACCTGTTCTTGGATCTGATACAGCTGACCAAAGCCGTTCAAGCAAAAGACTCCAAGAAGAATGATTGAGCTACTTAGGCCTAGTCATCCAGAGCCCTTCTGCCCCATGGTCCTGTCCTCACCCAGGTACAGCAGCCTGGCAGCTGGTTATTTCCCATGGTTAGCAGCAGCGCCCTTTATGTCTTTTGATGTGGATCAAAAAAGCAAATAAAAGGCAGAGAAAGAAGGTGATGGTGCATGGTACCTGCA
Organism: Gavialis gangeticus; assembly: GCF_001723915.1. NCBI lineage: Eukaryota > Metazoa > Chordata > Crocodylia > Gavialidae > Gavialis > Gavialis gangeticus. The sequence continues at coordinate 205,403 of NW_017728963.1, forward strand.
GCCGCTCCCTCGTTATCTACCAACAGCTTGTGGGTTTGCTTGACCCTTGGTCCTTCATGTCTCCCCGCCCCAGCTCTGCCCATCACTAGCTGGAAGCAATAGGAGCAAGATCCAAAGCCAGCAACCTTTATCATCTTCCCACTAGGCAGCTGCTCCATGAATCCAGGCACTGGGGCAGGTGCATCATCTAATGTAGCTCATGATGGTCACCCACACCAGTGGAGTCCTCTCAGACTGGTTCTGAGCAGCCATTTTACTTATGAGCACAATCTCTTTCCTTTCCCTACTGCAGTCCCTCTTGCTTTCCCCTCTGCTGGGAAGTTAAAACCAAGGTCCTTGTCACATCCAGGAATATCACTGAACTTTCTGTATCAGGATTTGATCACTTCTAGGAAAGTCCCTATCCCCACTCAAGCCCACCTGTACCCCCTTCCATTAGAACAAACCTGAGCCTCACAGTTGGTTGGATTCTAACCCCATGCATGAAAAGGGAAAGGAGAGGGGTGGGATTTTGCCTACATACAGAGCCAACCAGGTCAGTTAAACTGGTGCCTAACCAGTTCTGGTTGCATTTTCCCTAGAGTTTAGCAGAAGTAGATGTGTTACTCAGTGGGGCAAAGCTTCTGCTGCATAATTCAGGGCCACAGAAGCACACAAAGCCTTACACCACATCGCAGTCCTGCCATCCCTACAAGAGGTCAACTGATCTGGACCTGATTTAAGAGTAGCTATACAGAGCACTAGCAGTTTACATCAGTGGAACAATTCTAGGTACAGGCCAAGCCTTGTTAGACCCTTTCTAGGGTCACAGCTGCACCAGCCTGTGAAAACCAGCTTCCCTCAGATGCCAGTTCTTGCAATTTGACAAGTTTCATCTGGCATTTCTAAAAGCCCCAGCACCAGGAGGCAGCAGGTAAAAGCTTCTGCTTGCACCAAATAGAAAGGTTTCTAGTCCTCTCCATGGCAAATTACAAGCATGAAGATCTGAGCCCTTGCAAAAAGCAAAGCAAACAAACCAAGAATTAAAAAAAACTTCATGATTTAAGATAACTCTGGTGTCAGGGGGGTTCTGAACAATTGAGGCTGGCAAGGAAGTAGAGCATACCTCAGAGATGAAAACTGGCAGAAGTACATACACAGGTGCACACGCACACACACACTTTTTTCTGCCCTTTGGGCAAAAATATCAGCAGATGCCTATGGAAAAACTGCTAAAGGATCAGTAGGTTTATTGAACCCCCAGGGTTAAAGAGAGCAGTTAAGGAAGATAAGGATAATGGACCAACTTGGTGATTACTTCAGGGAAACCGAGGGAAGTGTGACTTTTGGACCTTGCCATGATGTGAAGGTACAGTCAGGCTGTGGGAAGCTGGGAGAACCCACACATTTAAAAAGCAGTCAGGTCAGGTTCATATGTAAAGCAGGGAGCAACCAGTATCTAATCACGCTGAAATCAGCTACTCCAGCAGTAAAGGGGCGGGGGGGGGAAGGAAAGGTAGGAATTCTGCTTCCTTCTGCCAACGTGTCTCTAAACAGCCTCTAATCTTAGAATTGCATGCTATTCCCCCTGCTGAAGACTGACGCAGGTGGCAAGAGACAGGAGTATCCCCCTACCTTATATGTGCTTCACTTTGCAGCTGAAGCCCTGGATATATGGATATAGGAACAGCCCTTCTATGGGGGGTGCCTGATACTTGCCATTATAAATTGTGCTTAGGTTTTCCCTTCGAGAAGCTGCATTAGGTTGCTGCATTGCCCCTGCTCACAGGGTGGCTGGCAGGTGTTTGAGAGGCTAGTGGGTGGAAAAAGAAGAAAACTCTTCATTGGAGGCTTAGCCCCGTGTCGCCAGTCCCAAGAGCTACAGGTGCTGTGCAGACAGACCTCCCTCTGCATGAAGATATCTGCAGGGATATCTGTTTCAATGCCAGGGGCTTCTGCCTCTCTTCAGACACCCACTGTGGTCATTAGGATACTTTCTGTTTTCAGCCTGGCTTTGGTGTGCCATAAGCAAATCACCCTGGGGCCAAAACCGTGCCTTTTGTCCACTCTGCAAACAGAGATTAGTATCACGTCAACAGGCCACTAGCAGGGATGGGACCTGTACACCCACAGCAAAGATCTGTACCACTCGAATTGATGCATTAACCCACCAGGAGAAGCCCTATGTTGGGGTAGCGTCTAGTAGGATCACCGCTGCAGTGTATCAAACACCTCAGTGACCAGCAGGGGACACATCATGCCTCTGCCAACTTGTTCCAAGCTAGTTGCTGACTCCAGCAGCTGTTTTATGGCAACATTTAACTCAAAGGTCAGCGATGCAATCCCCATAACTCAAGGCACAGAGGACCCCAGGCTCAAGCTTACAAGGAACAGGTCCTCCTCTGTCTTTATTGTAGCCATTCACTGAGAACAGATGCAGCCAGGCAGGGAGAGACATGTTTGCACTGAGTCACCTAGCAGAGCAGGATATGCCACCCAAGAAATACTCCACCCTCCTGCTGTCCCTGATCAACAGTACAGAAGACATAAGTGGAAACAGCCAGCTGCACCTGCTGTAGTACTGCACCCGAGGAGCTGGCCCCAGCTGAGTGCTATCTGCCAGAGTTTGCAGCATGTCAGTGCATAAGAGCCGGGCGGTCGTGATTGTGAACGATGATTTCTCCAGCAGTGGCTCTGAGGAGCCCCTCGCTCGCAGAAGGGGGGCCCGGAGGGAGGCAGAGAAGCTGTCCCAAGTATTATCCAGCCTCAACTACACCGTGCACCTGTACAAAAACCAGACCGCCAAGAAGATAGAAGAGATTTACCAACAAGGTATGTAGCCTGGCTTTGCGTCTGACAGTGCCCCCAAAACCAGAGCAGCAGGGGCTTGGAGAGTCTGGGGCCTGGGGAAGTTGCTACACATGGGAACAGAAACTGCTTGATGCTCTGCCATTTTCTCTGGAGCTGCCAGAGCCCCCACAGCACAAGCCACTTGTAGCCCCCAGGCCCTGGGGAATGTATATATGACCCCCACCTCTCCTGGTCCTACCCCCAGGAGACACACAGCTCTGAAGCATGGAGGGCAGCAGTCAGGGGTGACCAGAGCATTGGAAAACAGCAAGGGAAAGACTCCTGGATTCAGAAACTCTGCTTGCCTTCCCCCTCAGCATCCACAGTCAGCTGCTGTGCGGGATGGGAGACTGGGCTAGATGGAATATGGGCTGACCCAGTAACTGGCAGTTCTTATGTCATGTAATTACCCCAGGGCAATCAGGCAGGGCCTGTGAGGCTTTAAGTGTGTCCTTCAAGGGGCACCATGAACAGTCCAGGAAAAGGGATGAGGCACTGCTAAGAACCAACAGCTGCTTGCAGCTTCCTTAGTTCTGTCGTACTGTAGAGTATCCCCAAGGGCAATTAGGGATCCCCAGAGTACAGTGCCCTCCAGCTGCCTCCTGTCCGTGCCCTGACCCGCAAAACACAGGCTGCAGGCAAGGAAGGTGCAGGAGCCAGCTGCAACAGTGGTGATCCCCCCAGCACACCAGGCAGGAACTTCTGCAAAGGTAGGAGAGAGGACCAAGGCATTGATTGCAGCTCTGGTTAACTCAGGGGTACTGGTTTTTGGCTCCTAGGCTGAAAGTGTGCCAGCCACCTTGCCTTCCACCAGCTACAGCATCTCACCTGGGCAATCCTACTTTGTCATCAACAATAAGGCTGAGCCAGAGCAGCTCTCAGACAGACTCCCAGCCTTGATTTAAAGACTGCCTTGCCCCTGGATAAATTGCTGCTATGCCTCATTACCCTGTTAATCCTGGCATTACTGTCAGTCCATCCATCTCTGTTGCCAGCCCCTGGAACTCACCTGGCCGCTGCCTGATTAGAGAAAGCTCTGTCATCAGATTCTTTGTGGCAGCACTGATAACGACTTCAGGCTTCTCTGTTCAGCATCAATTTGGCCTTTTTTCTACAAAACCAGAGCCCCTTGTGATCCCAAATGCATTTGTCTGCATGACAGCTCTTTAAGCAGAGCACTGCTAATGGGCCCTTAGCAGGGAACTGAAATGTAAAGATCGAGTTCTGTGCCTGAGATCAAGAGATGGGATTTGAAACCTGGTCTCTTACGTGGCTGAAGCTAATATTTTACCCACCAAACTATCCTTTTCCACACTGGGTACCACATAGGCAACCCAAGCCCCTCCTGTTGCTAGGTCTGCCCTGATGAACTGGTGCTCTAATCTGATGTACCTTTGCAGAGAGCCAAGAAGAGCACGGCGATTACTTTGTGAGCATCCTGTCCAGCCATGGAGAGGAAGGGGTCATCTATGGCTCGGAAGGCAAACCGGTCAAACTGACCCAGATTTTCCAGATCTTATCCCTGCAGAGATCCTCAGCACTGGCTGGAAAGCCCAAGCTCTTCTTTATACAGGTACCACCCTACGGGGTCAACCCCAGGGTCCAGGCAGTCCCAGGGCCCTTAACAGATGCTGCAGAGAGATGCAAGATCCCTACAGTAGCAGATGGGAGGGTCAGGAAAGAGGGAGAGAAGGAGCTGGTCTTCTCCCCCTCACACCACCACATTAGGTCCCTATAGCTTGTACCCTGAAGCGCAAGGCTCATATCCCTTCCAGTATCTGCCACCATTCATTACAACTGGCTGTGCAATTCCTGTGATCCCAGGTCTTCACCTCAACACTTTCTTGTGGCAGCAAGTCCCACAGCAGTGATGTGCTGTGTGACAAGCATTTTGTGCCTTGTAGGGGACTTCCCTTTCATTTGCGTCTTAGTGCCAGCACAGGAAGTGCTCCTGCTCCCATTTCTCCAAGCCAGGCATGAGTTATTGCATCTCCTTTTCTTTAAGAGAAATGTCCCCAGTCTCTTCAAGGCCTTTATTGCTCTCAGTGCCCTTCTCCAAACCCCATCTACTAGTAGCAGATGGAAACCAGTCCTGTTGGATTCAGTCTGTGCTACGCCCTTGGGATCATAGATTCCTCCTGATGCACAACTAGGAATGAGAAAGGCAGCATGCACGCACACACTTGCACACCTGAATGTGTTGCTATGGAACGATCCAACCTTCCCTACCCAAAGCAGCAAGCACTCCGGCCACCTGGGATGTGTGCAAACACGTACCAAGGAAACTTGCAGTCCTATGCTACATGAGACACCTTTGTCTGAGACTGTGCCCAAGCAAGCAATTCACCCTGTCCTCTTTTCAGAGGACTCCACCCCACAAATCAAGAAGCAGAATCAATACCACAAGGACCGTCACCCAAAACAGACTTTGCAAAGCTAAGAGCGATTCAGCAAGCGTTTCTATTTCACAAATCCCTTCATAGAGATTATTCATTGCAGGGTCATTCATTGGTGACTTGATAAATTACAAAAGAAAAGGTTGTCTTCACACTGCAAGGTTCAGCCAGCTGGGGAACGACCACTGGGCGCCTGAAAGCATCTAGGGCAGTAATTCTCAACTGGGGTTACGACGAGATCCTCTTAAGGGTGCCAGGCAATATTAGCACAGTTAGATGTGCAAACATCTGCGTATAATTCACAAGATAAACCCAGCGATTTCATTCTGAATCCTTTTCAATGTTTGCTTTGCTTTTTGCAAGGGCTCAGATCTTCGTGCTTGTAATTTGCCATGGAGAGGACTAGAAACCTTTCTATTTGGTACAAGCAGAAGCTTTTACCTGCTGCCTCCTGGTGCTTTTAGAAATGCCAGATGAAACTTGTCAAATTGCAAGAACTGGCATCTGAGGGAGGCTGGTTTTCACAGGCTGATGCAGCTGTGACCCTAGAAAGGGTCTAACAAGGCTTGGCCTGTACCTAGAATTGTTCCACTGATGTAAACTGCTAGTGCTCTGTATAGCTACTCTTAAATCAGGTCCAGATCAGTTGACCTCTTGTAGGGATGGCAGGACTGTGATGTGGTGTAAGGCTTTGTGTGCTTCTGTAGCCCTGAATTATGCAGCAGAAGCTTTGCCCCACTGAGTAACACATCTACTTCTGCTAAACTCTAGGGAAAATGCAACCAGAACTGGCTCTATTTTCCCATAGAAAAGAAACAAGTGCAAGCCAAGAGCATTTTTTTAGAGGAAACCTTACACCTGAAAAAGCTGAGAACCCATGGTTTAGGGGTTGAGGCAGAAGAGGGAGAGATCACGCCACTTTACACTTAACGGGTCCTATCCAGCTCAAGGATGACCCGGGTTACCTACCACTCACAGGTGTTGTGCGATCGATGGGATACAACCAAAAGCCTCTGCTCTCTTGTAGCTCACCCAGTGTCTAGCTTATAGTCGGTTCAAACAGGCCTCAGCAGAACAGCCAGGACAGGCTGACCTTAGCTCAGCCTTAAAACGCTACCCACGTGCATGCCAACGCACTCTGGCACGAGGCACCCAACCGAGACAGGGTACTGGTGAATCTCATTCACTGCCTATTTGCCCCATTCTGGGGAAAAAAACAGCCCGTGGCTCAGGATAAGCTTAGCCAGCTGCATGGCAGGGGATCAGTAACATTTTCCAAGCTGGCTCTCCTTCAGTTATGTCCCACCCAAAATCCCAACCTTTCAGGGATCGTTGCTTACCTCCAGACGTGCTGGGAAGGGCTCCCAGCCTCCTACGTAAGGGGGTAGGCTTCCTGCCTGGCCTAGGTGGGAAGAGGAGTGGGAACGGGATCCTGTCCTTCAAGGAGGAGTTGGCACTGGGGGGTTTCTGGGTCAGCTGGGGAAGGGAGCAAGGCAGGCACTGGCTTACACTTGCTAGGATGGGGTAGGGAGAAGAACGGGACCCAGAGGTCTGTTGATGAGGAGGTCATCAGGGTCTCTAAGCCACATGTGGGCAGCAAAAGTGAGATAGGCGGAGATGTCGGGATGATGGGAACTGCCTAGGGAGGCAGCTGTGAGGAAGGAGCTGGGGGGGCCCAAGCTCCATGAAGGCCGCTTCGAGGAGGGGGTGACGTGTGGGTGGGGAGTGGCGGCAGAGGCCTGTGGGAGAGAGGAGACTGGGGGGAGCATAGGGGCATGAGGGGAGGGTGGATGGGGTTTCTCAGGCTGCCCCAATGGGGGCCAAACCCCCTCAGGGGCTGACTGCAGTGGCTGCCTTCCCAGGCCTGCCGTGGGGGAGAGCTGGACCCGGGAGTGTGGCTGGAAACAGACAGCGCCCAGCCCGAGGAAGACAGCTTCTCGCACTACCTGGCACTTCCTGACGACACTGCCGTGATGTTCGCGTGCAGTCCCGGTAAGCAAGAGCGGGGCTTGCCCAGCACCGTGGCAGCAGGTCTCTGAAGTGCTGGTGGCCATCTTCCCCGGGCCCAGCCACTCCTCCGCTTGATCTGGGCCCTGCAGGAGTCGGCAGCTGCCCTAGTGTGAAAAGTATCTTTATTCTCTGGGTTGAGCACAAATGAAAAACTGAGAAAAAGCTCACGGCAAGCGCATAGGGGATGACAGAGTCAAGTCTCGCCCTGTGATTATGGGGAATACAGGCTCAGAGGCATTTGCGCTGGAATCGGTTACTATTGCTCTCTCCGTGGTGCCAGGGCACGCCAGCCGTGGCCCAGCGTGCTGTATAAACAGAATGGCCCCTCTCCTGGCACCATTAAGGACAGGACAAGGGTTGTGGATGGACAGAGGCCTGCAGAGAGACGCCAGGCAGCAGTGAGGCCGGGTGGGTCAGCGGTCTCAGTGCCCCACACTGTCCAGCTCCCTGCAGACGTAATAGCGAGGGGTGGAGGAGGACAAGGGGGCAGGTTGTGTGCAGGGAGCTCCTCCCAAGCCTGAGAAGCAGCACAGGAAGAAGCATGAGCCTAAAAATCCAAGGGGCAGGCAGGTGCAGGGGGTTTGCCTGACAGGCCAGATGTGGGGGAGAAGGGGGAGCCAGCGCAAGGACATGCAGAGAGAACAGGCTTGGAAAAGCATTTCACTCTCCAGCACGGTGCCCTGCAAAGAACAAACTGTCCCAAGGCCCACAGAGCACCCCCACAACACCACCCTGAGGAGACACCCACTGCTAGTCCCTGGGGTGAGCGGCCTCTAGCTTTTAGTGGGTGATGGGTGGGGGCTGCTGCTGGAGGTCTTTCTCCCCTGCTTCCCCACAGCATTCAGCTCTGCTGCAGGAGGCCACAAAACCAGCTGCACGGTCCCTCGAAGAGCTGCTTTCCAACCACATGCTGGCAGAGAGACAGAGCAAGGGCAGAGGTAGCAGCCCCAATAGCCAGCTGTTCCTGGGGATTAGTGGGAATAACCAAGGGCATGATGGGGAAATCCCTAGGGTTTTCCCCATGCACCCAGACAGCATGCAGCACGGGCCTGATCTAGAGGGAGCCCCTCCCCAAATCAGCATAGAGCCACGTAGCACTAAGCAGGTGGGTCCACTACAGTCCCATGCCCTGACCCAGGCAAGGCCCCTTCACCCGCCACTGCAGCTCCAAGCAAAGCAGGTGCCCTGGGAATTTCCACCAATGCAAGCTGACTGTGTCCTTTCTCTGCTCTCTCCAGGCTACAGTGCCTTCCTCAACCCAGCCGGGTCCATGTTCCTGCAGACCCTGCTGGAGTTCCTGGAGGGTGAGGAGAGGCACCTCGAGCTGGCGCGCCTGCTGACCCGCATTAACTGGAAGGTGGCATTCTACCACAAGGCCCGGGGGAAGTACGAAGGCAGCAAGGAGATGCCCTGCTTCGTCACCAACATGGTGCATGAGGTGTTCCCCTTCTCCCGACACGCTGCGGAGGCAGCAGGCAGCCTGTGACTGCCCTTCTGCCTCCAACACAAGGTGAACTGCAGGTCAAACAACACCCTGAGAGCAAGGACCCCAGCACCCCTGTGGTGCAAACCGGCCAGCTGTGCCAAAGCCATTTGAATAACTCTCACGTGGAAGAGGAAGAGCAGGTCTGGAAATGTGCTGATACACGCTCTGATCTTTCCAGCTGGAGACTCCAGAAAGCCTGCAGGGGAGCACTGCTGGGCTGTTCTCTGGTTGTGGCAGAGCAGAACTGATTAGATTTTCTCTGCCTGCCTACAGCATTATTTCCCTCTGCTGCTGTACCTAATCTGCAGACATCTCTATGCTGTACAGTGACAAGACACCCACGCTAACTCCAGTACCAGAAACTGCCCAGCTACCTTAGCACACACCTAAACTGTGCATCCTAATGTTGGGGGAACAGTCTCCACTAATGCTGCCTCTGGCCCCTCTTACCATGGCAGCTGACATGAATGTACCTCATCAGTACCCTCCTCTTATCTCCACATTGCAGCTGGAAAACTGAAGCAGGAAATTTGCCCAAGGTCTTGCAAGGAATCTGTAGCAGAGGAAGGAATTGAACAGAGATCCCTGGAGCTGCATCCTGAAGCACCGAGCAGGCCTTCCCCTCTCTAAGTTCAGCCTGTTGTCAGTCTGATCATATTCAGCTTGCAAAGACTGTGGAAGGATCTTGGTTTTGGGCAGGCACATAGAAAACCCCATACCCTCCACTGCTATGTGGCCGATGGCAATGGCATTCCTTCAGAAATTGCCTCGGGTTGGGGCAGGTCTATCCTAAGGCAGCATTTTAGCTGCACTCAGTTAAGGTGCAGCAATATTGCTGTTCCAACACAAAAGCTCAGACCTCTAAAATCCACTTACATGACTGGATTGGCTCACAAATCAGCAGGCTGGTCCAGAGCCCCAGGGAGATTGTATGGAGTATGTTTGGGATTGTTTGGTGCAGGCATTCCCAGGATGCAGCTAAGGTGCCTTGATCTTATGTGGTGAAGGACACAGGACAGATTTCCAGTATGGCACAGCAGAGACCCTCCCTGAGCATGCCCTGCCCTTACTCTGAACCCAGAATTGCAGTGGGACGCCACTCCAGGTTGTCCCACTTGCCTCCAGTCCCTCTGTCTGGGGTGTGCTTAACAGCTGCCAGTTTGAACATGCACATAGCAACAAGGCCAAGGGGCTCTGGGCCCTGCTAAGCTCCAGAAACCTTTGCTCCATGATAGGCTATTTGTGTTTAGCAAAAGTTTCTATGGTCACTAAGTCTGTGCCCACCCTGACTCCACAGGATTTCTCTCTGCAGCTTCACTGATGCCATCAGGAGCTGGCAGAGTGCATGGTGCGCACAGCTTGGCCATCTCAGGGCACTGCCATTGCAGCAGATGCACTCAGCAGCTATCAACACTAAAGACAGCAAGGTTCCCTTACCCGGTGCCTTCCACAGCCAAGTGCTCAGAGAAAGGAGACAGTAGCTGGCATACTTAAAACAAAGGCAGTATCTTTGGCTTTAATGTTTTATTTTAGCTTTATTTTCGCACACCATCCCTGCACTCATCCCCAGGCAGGGACAATGTCATCACCTTCCTTCCTAGGCTCCCTGCCCTCTACCATGACAGGAAGCTTTAATAAAGTTTGAACTTTGCTATCTCCAGGCTTTGTTTGCACTAGTTAAGTGAGTGGGTAGAATGGGGCAGGAGGTTGGGTCCAAGGGGAGTTGGCTTTGCGATTAGTAACAGGAAGCAGAGGATTATATGGCCATAAAAATTATACAGGGCTGAAAGGGATCTCAAATCAGGTCATGCTACCAACTGCAGCACAGACCAACGCTATCTGAACCAAACCTTACAAGCAGGAGTGGTGACATGTACAGAGCACTGCACTATACCGCCCCAGCTGTTCAGTGCCATCAGGAAGCACTGCTTTGCTATCTTTTGGACAGACAAGGCTCTTTCCAGCCTTGGTTAGACTGCCAGCTCATTAGAGGAGCCTGATTTGAATTGTATATGCCCCCAGAGAACATGCAAACAAGGAGGGATAGCCTGAGGCTCTAAACCAATGGATCTCAACTGAGGTGTTGCAGCACTGTGGGGTGCCCAGAGGCCCTCCCAGGGGTGCCACAGCAGCCACCAGGTAAAACTGCCCCATATGCTCCCCCTGCATTAGGACTCTCATCAGCAACAAAGCTACCTGGTGCCATGCATTGCCTTCCAGTCCTGTCCCTCCTGAGAACAGCTGCTGGGGGAGGGGAAACGGTCCCATCAGCTTGTGTTTCCAGAAGCATAGGTGGTGTCAGACCAAGCAGCAGAGCACAGACAACTGCAGGGGAGCAGTGCACCTGGAAGCAGCATAACCCAGCTGGAAAGCAGCAAGGTAAGTTAAGGCAGCACCAGTGGCGGTTCTCATCCAGGAATGCCACCGCCTTTGAATAGAGTGGAGCTGGATGCTGAGAGTCTGCAATGATTGCAAACCCCTGCTCCAGCCCGAGAGAGGTCAGGCTTCTGCGGGTGCAGGCAGGCAGCAGACACAAGCAGATCCCAGCAAGGGTGCACTAAACCTGAGCACAAGCTTTTCATCTGAGTTTGCAAAACCTCAACTAGTCCACCCACGGGGACCGGTTTGCTTAGCTCAGTGGTTCTCAACCAGGGTTCTTGAGAGTCTTTCAGGGGTGCTGGAGCCTGCTATGCAGGGTTAACACTGTTAGATGTGCAAACATGATTCACATGATAAATGCTGAGATTTCAAATGGGAACCCACTGTGTTAAAGCCATTCTGTCACATTGTGGGCCAAGTTCTCTGCAACAGAAGAATTGCTCTGCTGTTTCTCTGTAGTCAGAAACAGTAAAAGCAGAGCTGGCACTTTCCAAGGGGTGCGCTGTAATCCAGCAAGGCTGAGAACCGCTGGCTTACCTCTTATCTACAGCTCAGACCAAGGCTGTGAGAAGAACTGTGTAGCTGAGCTATGGGACAAAGCGCAAAACCTCGGTGAGCATATGCTTACTCCCCATCGTAACAGCCAAGGCAGCACTACAAGCGTTTACTTGTCAGCCCAATGTGTTGATGCAGCAAAGCTGTTTCCACAAAAAAAAACAAAGCTAAGGCCCATTCCTTCCTTAGGCACTCTTGCAAGTAAAAGACCAAGGTGACATGGTACCAGACAAATCTATTTAGCCCCAGTGTTTCCACGCAGCTCTAATGGATTACACTAAGTAAATAGGTGTGTGCAAGAGGTTGAGCTCTGGCATTCAAATTTTATTTAAGAAATCACCAACTAGAACAGCAGGTGATGCCTTTTGACAGGCATGCTCTGTACTCTGAAGTGCCACTCTAGTCCCCATTCCCAGCACATACTGCTCTAGTTTCTGCTCCCTGCCTGTCCCCTTCCTCATCTGCTGCCTGCCACACAAGCTTCTGGCATCACTTGTAGCACATGCTGTTGATTGGCCACCCCTGACCTACAGCATGCAGCAGTGTACAAGTGCACTACAACTAAGACTGCAACGGCATTTCCATTTTAAAGCAATTGGTTTTAAGAGGTCAGATGTGCACAGAGTGGCACAAGCATTTAGGGTGGAGCTGTGGTAAAAACGAAGCAAGTGCGTGACTTGGTTCAGGGGGTTCTCAGGGCAGAGCCTTATAAGAAAAGAGATGTGGGTTCAGAGGATGAGAACCAGCTCTGCTCGACTTCGTATCAAACCATAGACTTTTAAAATGGAGGCTGCACCTAACAAGCCCTTCACATTACTGGGAACTCAGCAGAAGATACAGGTTTTGCATAATAAAAGGCTTCAAAACCACTGCACAAGAAATTCACAATCACTTGGTGTTAAAGATAGGTAGGAAATACCTTGTCAGCAACCTCTAGCCAAGCACTCAAACACACAAACCCAGCCAAGCTTATTGCTATACTATTTTAAAAGAGAGGCAGGCAGCAAACCACAAGGTCAAATCACATTTCTTTATTGGATCCATTCATTGATTTCACCACATGGGGCAGGGGGGTTACAAAGGAATATAAAATTCTGATTTTTCAAAGCAAAACTGACTTTGCAGCAGAAACCAAACAAGTCATTGGTTCAACCCAGGAAGGTCACTGGCCTAACATTGTGGTACCTTTCTTGCCAAACACTTATCTCCAGCAGACACTGTTACAAAGCTGCATCATAGGAATATCCAATATACCTCTTTGATATTTGTGGACCATCTCATCTTACATAGGACAGCATTAACATAAAGATCAACACAACATGGAAATCATTCCAAGATCCCAATTATAGTGACAGCCACTGAAAGTCTTGCACACTTCAGACTTTAGATAGGAGCATTACAATTCAGCCTCACCAGCGGTTCTTTCCATTTACATGTTACACGACAGCACTGCAGTTGAACAGTTGCTTTCACAGGCGTGAAGTAGTGAGGCCAGAGATCCATATTTCAAGGGGTCGTGAATAAGCCAGGTGATGCCCTTACCACCCTGTGAAGTTTGCATTCATTGTACCGTGTGCATTTCTGTTCATTGGACTTTGTGCTCATCACATGGCAAGCTACTCTTTGAGACAGCCCCATGTATTAAAATCAGACCAACAGGAGAAGGAAAAAGGAAAAATATCCCTGTATTTTAATTCTTTAAAGAATTTAAATCTTTGCACCTACCAGATTATATCACAGGCAGTGCCCAAGCAGAAGTGAGAGACTGAGCTTGTCTCCCTGGGGACTCCTGAGTAGCCAGGTTCTGTGGTATTGAGCTTCCCCAAGCAAACTAGGAAGTTTCTTTTTAATTCAAGTCAGTGAAGAGACAGAGGTTGAGGAGGCCTCAGATTTCCCCAACAAACTGGTTTGGTTCAAGTCCTTCTAAAACATTTCCCAATTGAAAACTGCAACAGAAACAAGAAGGGGAGGAAAATCCAAAGCCACCTCCCCACCCCCCAGGATTCCCAAGAAAGCTGGGAAATGGGATCCAAACTGTGAAATTTATCACATCCTCCAAGAGTTCTTGAGTATAAATAGAAATTCAAGCATTGCCCCTAACTCTGCCTCATTGACCGAAGTGGGTGGTGGGCACAGCTTCCAGCCATCTGCCTCAGATGTGCCATGCACTACCTTTGCAATAGCTACCAGGAGTGTTGTATGCACGCAAGCTCTCCTCCGTGGAGATGCCATGCTTCCTTCTGAAGTTCCATTCTAGGACCTGGCTTTCCTGCCCTGCCCCAGTGACGTCTTCTCATCTCAGAACTCAGAAACCGAAAGCAACCTTCACTGGGGCACCTTTCACATGCATTTTAAAACAAGAGGGATTCTCACCCCCTATTGTGTGAAGGTGTTTTCAGCAACAGAAAGTAGCTTGTAAAGAGATATAAACTGAAGTCTGGCATTTCCCTTTTTTGTGGGTTGAAACCTCATCTGCACAAGGAGATCACCAAGTACTCCTACATCTACTGACCTAGATCTGCAGGAGGGAAGAGCTGACAACACAGAAAGTGGCTTCACAAGCTGCCTTTGGCTCAAGTCAAGTGAAAATAACATAAGCGGGATGAGATTCTTCCTGTGCTTCCATTAGTTGAAGAGTGTATGGAGTGAGGATGCAGTTGGCATCTATTCTAGGAGTGGCTGTTTACTCAGACTTCTCCTGTACAAGCTACTGTAATGGTTTCTGCATGTGAGCAAAGCAAGGTGTGCCACCCAACCTCACTAGCCAGCTATCCTGCTCCCATACAGGCTTTCCAAACACACTATGTCCTTTGGAAGATAATAACCCGTCCCCATACTTCACAATAGTATATCAGTGATGCCAGCTTGTACCAGCCCTGGGTTTCCACAAGCAATAAGTCTACGTGGTCCACAGTGTCAAGGAAATCAGCTCTGCATGGACCAGACTGTTTTAAGACACATTCAGCTAAAAACAAAGTGAAGAGAGGCTGGAGCAAAAGCAAGGGGAAGGGGAGACCTTCTGTCAACCTGATGGCTGGAAGTGATCCTATCAGCTAATCCCTTTTTCCTCTATTGCCCACCCACTTGGAAGGAAATCCTTCTGCACTAGCCAGGATGCCCTCCCATTTATTCTGAATAAATCAGCTGTGCAATGAGTGACACCAAATTTGCCAAGTCTATGGCAGAGCAGGCAGGGTAGGGCACCTCTGGCTGCATCATATGACATACTGCAGCAACCAACGGTTCAGTCACTTGTGTACGCAAGTATACTACTTGCATACATAAAATGCATGTGCAATGCACCCATGGTCAGCAGCCATCCACCACCCCCATCCTCCCAACTTCTGTTCTGTGCTTGAATGGAGAAACACTGAAAGCTAGACTCTGCACGCAGACATTCAATCACACCAATCTCACTAGGCTGAGCTTTGATCAATAGGAGTCCACCCAGTGCCAACTAAAACAAACTAGGCTGGAAATTCAGGGCTCGGACTCCACTCTTTCAGGAAAGGCATATCAGCTACTTGCCAGCACTGAAGCTACTTGAGTCCACCTAACCCTTACATTCAAGTGACATTTCAGAGGCAGGCATTGACATGCAGAGACAAAGCCGAGTAAAACCTTGCTAAGGAGATTTGGCACCAAGCTATGCATGCATCCGTGGCATTCCCTAACCACATCCCACCTCAATGCTTTATCTTCAGTGCAGTCTCCTGAGCTTTGGGGAGCCCAGGAGGAGAAATACCATCAGGAAAGCTGAAGACAGGAAAAAACCCCAAAAGGGGTCAGAAGAGGCATGAGGTGCTGACTCCACCATCACCTCAAACATGGGCACGAAGACAATCATGTTATCCCCACCCTTGTCGTCCTCACGGAGAATCAAGAGACCAGAGTCCTTGGCAAACATTTTTGGAACTAGTGCAATTAGGCTAGGAATTTTAGCATCCACCCACACTGGATGGAAGGGGATAACGTTCATTTGTCAAGACCAGCCATGCCAGTACAAAAGACAGTGCCATGGACCAAGAAGAGAGAGACTGAGATGGCTCATTCAGTAGGCAGGCCTCTGCCAGAGACCTTTGTGTCCATACAGTAGGAAGTCAGTTCCACATTGTGTAGGTGCAAAAGAAATTCTGTCTTTCCTTTGTCACAGAATGGAAGCAAGAAACCAGAGCTGGAAAACTAGCTCAGTTTCAGGCAGCTGGGGGAGGGGGGGGGGACGGACGGACGACATGGAGGGGGAATCCAAAAAGACTTAGAGTGAAGCATTCACATGACCAAAGTGCAGGTGCAAAAAACTAAAAGCACTTTCCCTGCTCCCCCCACCCCCCTCTGAGATCAAGACATGGCAGTGTGGCTGCGAGGGCTGGAGCCTTGCTGCTGGGAGTTGCAGCACTTCCTTGACCACTGTGTTCTGGCATCCTTGCTCAGCCCCGCAACATGCAGAATTTCCAAGGGAACAGATTTATATCTGCAAACAGAAAGGGAAGAGAATGTCAATCAGTTGCTTGTGTGTATAGAACAGCCTCTCACACTGTAAAGAACATGGCACTACATGCGAGCCCCTCCTCCCCAAAGGTTGCATGAATATATGTATCAGAGTATAATTAGAAGCTATAATCCCTGTTCCACGATATCTTTGAGCTTTAACATATATAAAGACACTTTTAATGTAAGATAAGTTTTATTTTTCTTACAAAAGCATCTAACAAAAAAATTTAAGAATAGGATGTGGCAGGGCAGGAGGAGACTGCAACACAGAGCCTAGGTCCTTTTCTTCACTGAATCTTCACTCAGTGCCAAATGCACAGCTCCATTAACCCAGGGCGTACAGAGCAGTGTGCTCTGATGGGACTGGTTAGAAGCTAACTAGCAGCATGATGCCTTCCATCTGCAGGAACAGTATGTTCAAAAGCTAAAGCTCTGACCCCAATACTGGTGCTCAGTGTCACAATCCTCATTCATCAGGCCCAGAGCAGGGCCTAACACCTAACACCAAGTTGCCACAGCCAGCTTCCCCGATGGAGGTGTTGTGTGGGTGCTGCATGAGCCATACTGCCCCTAATTTTCCCAGCTGGGCATAAGAAGGCCCACTGGCAATGATGTTAACACAGGGGCAGGCAATTATTTCAGCTGCATGGGGCTGTTCTGCAGCTTACCAAGCTTTGGCAAGTTGTTGAGGGCCACATAGGTAGCCCCGCTCCTTGACAGATGCCCCACACACTGGTCGCCACCTTGGGACCAGAAGTCCTGCCCCTGACCTCTGACCTTTGCTACCAGAAGTCCCACCCCTTTCCCCTGGAAGTACTCCTTTGGGGAAGAGGGTTTGCCATCTTAGGGGAAAAAAACAAATTCATACTAAACAACCACCCCCCCACCCCCCAGCTGCACAGCCAGACCATGGGTCTCAGCAGGACTGGGGCAATCCCTGCTGTCCTCCCCCTCCACCCCCACTCCCTACCTGAACTTACCCAGTTGCCAGGGGCTTCCACCTGGGGAGTGGGGCCAAGTGGGTCCTGCTGTTGCAGGAGCCTGCCATGCCTTCCCCTGGGTCCTATTTCCCCTGGTTCCTGTCATCTTTGACAGGAGCCAGGGGCAGATAAATATTAATTTTCTAGGGGCCCCGTGGGCTGGACAGAATGGCCTCGTGGGCTGAGTATGACCTGTGGGCCGTATTTTGCTCACCCCCGTGTTAAGAAGTTGAGGCCAACTGAAGCTTACCTTTTGATCCAGTCTCTGATAATCACCGGATTTGGGGCGTCGGGCTACTTTGGATTTTTTTCCTTCCAGAGCAAAAGCAATGATCTTGAGAGAGAGGGAGAGAAACACACTCACAAAGATAAATCTATTAGTGGGCAACAGATGTTAACTGATGGGGACTAACAACAACAAAAACGGCCATAACAACACAGTGTAAGGAATTATTTTCTCCACTTTGAAGAGACACTTCTACTTCCATGGGTGAGGCAGCAAACCATTCTATCAGAGGCAAAGACTAGCTTCTTGGGTATCCTTCTAGCTCCCAAAGAAATGCAATCTCCAAGTAAGCTTCACAGACAATTAAGAGCATAAGGTACTATCAGTGAAGTCTTGCCATCATGCAGAAATTACCATGTGGCTTCTCCAGAATGATGCTACCTCAAGAAAAGATGCGAGTCTGTAGGAAGGATCGTTAAAAATTCAGCTTCTTCCTTTCACCCATATACCTTCCAAATGATTATTTCCTAACAAATCCCATATAGCATGGTACACTAGTATAGGAGAGGACTAGGAAGATGCTGCTGTTATCACCGTAAGGCACCAAATATCACAGATCCAAACAGCAACAGCAAGCACCTCAAGCATATTAAAAAAATCTAGAGTTAGTTTGTTTCTCTTACTTTGCCAAGGATATACAGGGACAGTCCACACCTAACCCAGGACAACCTATCAACTATATAATATCCCTTTGAGTCTTTATCTTTGAACTAAAGTCTCAGGATCAAATGCGCACAGCACAGGAAGAGGCAGGCAGCCCTGTTCTTCACTGATCAAGTTACTAGTTGAAAGGTAAACATGGGTAAAGGTCTCTTTACAACAACCAAACAAGCAATTACCTTTGGCTCATCTAACTCTTTCATTAGCCTTGTGCACCCGAAAGCACCATATTGCAGGTCACCACTTGGCAAATTCTCAGCACTCAAGGGGAACTTTCACCTACTATGAAGGAGTAGGTAAATACATAAAACAACTTAGCAGTTACCTCACCTTGTTCCTCATCTCCCCAGTACCAAGCCTACCAGCTGAAGCCATGCAATTTTCACAGGTGTCTAAAACACTTCCCTAGGCACAACTTCCTCATTGCTCATCTCACAGCAGCTCAGATAAGGACTGCAGAGCTAGTCAGAGCCACAAGTCAATGGTTTTCACCCTCCCAAGCACATCAGGAAGCTAAAGCCAGGCAGAGAAATCAAGACAGATGAGTGTACTGAAGAGTTCCTTCCCTTCACCAGACAGTCCCAAAGCAGTAACACACTTTGGAAACTTTTTGATAGATATTCTAGACTTCACCTCACACAATCAAGAACTAGCAGATTAGGTCTGACCAGAACAAAAGAAGGTCTGGAATTCAAAAGCGTGTCTAACGCTACCCCAGCTACACAGCTGGTCTGATAAAAGACAGTGCCCTAAGAAATCCCTGCCTCTTGCCTAATACCTGGACCATCACGGCTACATCACTCTTACGCTACCATACATAACACATGTGTATCCAAAACACACACATAACTGGGGTCAGATAAGAATGTACGGTGACACTAGTCCCAGCCAGGAGCTGCACCGGTCCAAAGATCAAGACACAGGCCCTCCAGATCCCTGCACTGAACAAGCCTCAGTGGAGAAGAGATGAAGCCAGCCCTGTATTTTTGGTGGGCCAAAGATCTCACCTTCCGTTTGTTGTGATAGGCAATGTACAAGACAGCGACGATAATGGCGGTGGTCACCAGGTAAGCGAAGAAGTGGCTGCTCTCAGACGGGTCTTTGGGGGCAATGGGGACATTGTCCTTCTTCTCCCCGCTGGGAGGAGCGATTTTGTCTATCTTCCCATCCTCCTCTGGTTCCTCCAGCTCCTCTGTGGGGGATAGCTTCTTGGGCAGGTGTGGATTAGGGATGAACTCAGCAGGGTCTGAAGATTGCTCATCGCCCTCGGGGCCGAGCTCGGCGGGGGGCACAGGCTCCTTGTCGCCCTCGGGGCCGAGCTCGGCGGGGGCCCCGGCCTCCTTGGTGTCGCCCTTGGCGGGGGCCCCGGCCTCCTTGGTGTCGCCCTTGGCGGGGGCCCCGGCCTCCTTGGTGTCGCCCTTGGCGGGGGCCCCGGCCTCCTTGGTGTCGCCCTTGGCGGGGGCCCCGGCCTCCTTGGTGTCGCCCTTGGCGGGGGCCCCGGCCTCCTTGGTGTCGCCCTTGGCGGGGGCCCCGGCCTCCTTGGTGTCGCCCTTGGCGGGGGCC
>NW_017728963.1:230037-230498 GCF_001723915.1 Gavialis gangeticus
CCACCCCCTTAACCCCCCAACCCTTTTCCTCCCACCCAGCCCCCCGGGCCAAGCCCGCACCCCCGCAGGAGGAGTCCACACCTGCGACGGGGTCGCTCTTCTCCTCCCGCCCGGGCGCTACCAGGAGCAGGAGCAGCGACAGCGCCGCCAGCACCGAGCCCCGCGCCGCCGCCATAGAAACCAACCGTTCGTTCCGCTTCCGGGAGGCGAGCGCGCGCGGACGGGAATCACCCGCACACACTTCCGGTGGTAAAATCTCGCGAGACCCGAAAAAAGAGCATGCGCGGGGGGAAGGTCTATGGAGTGCCAGGGCGGGGCTTGCGGGGACATGGAGCCAATGGGAAGCGGCGGAGGCGAAGATGCCCAGAGGAGGACGTGGCCTCCCTGAGCGGCGGGGCTAGCAGCCAATGATTGGGGCTGGGGGCGGGGCACAGCGTCCAGAGCCAAGCCCGCGTGGGCGA
>NW_017728963.1:235498-235776 GCF_001723915.1 Gavialis gangeticus
CCTTGGCGGGGGCCCCGGCCTCCTTGGTGTCGCCCTTGGCGGCGGGCCCAGCGGGGGCCCCGGCCTCCTTGGTGTCGCCCTTGGCGGCGGGCCCGGCGGTAGAAGTCATCACCGGCGGCTTGGAGGTCTGGATGGGCTGAAGGGTCGTTCTGGATGACAATGTCTCATTTTTCTTCTGCTGTGTGGCCGGCTGATTGGGCTTGGAAGTAGACAGGAATGCCTGTCCACCTGCTCGGAGAGCAGAGGCACAACAGCTGTGAGCACCCACCCAGGGAGAT
>NW_017728963.1:240776-244373 GCF_001723915.1 Gavialis gangeticus
TGTCCGCTGGTGCGAGGGCGCCGCCTGGTGGCTGCCGGCACACGCGCAGGGCATGTTCCCGGCCGTGCGGCGCGGCCGAAACTCCCCGCGCGGCTGAGCCGAACAGGTCCCGGCCCGCGGGGCGGCCCTGCCGCAAGGCCCGCTGTGGCCGCCTCGGGCCCGGCTCTCCTTCCTTTCCCTGCACAAGGAGCCTTTGCCGCTGGGCCTGGCGGCCTCGCGCAGAAGAGCTGACCCAGCTCCTCCGCCGGCCCGGGTGAGGCCCCCCGGAGGAGACAGCCGCGTGTTCCCGAGGCGGCAGCTCGTGCTGTGATCAGCGACCGTCACTGGTGACCGAGCGCCGATGCAAACCCGTCCTGCTGCCGACTGCCCCGGCGCCCCGCTCCGGCTCCGGCTCCGGCGTGGACCCCCAGCGCAGCATCACCGCAAGGCTGAGCGCTGCCGGGGCTCCGAGTGGAAACAGCGGAGGAAGGAACAGCAAACACTGGAGCCTCGCGCATCTTTTTCAGAGACTTGGTGGATGGAGCATAACAGCTGCGCCTGCACCAGGCAACCAGCGACTGCCACCTAGCCAAGAAGAGCAGGGACGGATCCCGAGGAGCCTGTCCACTTCTCTTATCTTTGCTGTCCTATATCCAGAAGCAGCTCCACAGCCCCGGTGCGGATGGGCCAGACTGTACAGCGACTCGGAGAAAGGGATGGAGTAGCTTTGAGGGAGGTTTTAAACACCCAAGGAAGGGAAACTGTTGTCAGTGACACCAACGCAAATTGAGAGCTGTGCCACCGAGCCTTCCCTGGCTTTCGTAGGATCATAGCAGAGGCCAGGCTGGAAGGGACTTGCATGGCTGTCTAGTCCAACCCCTGCCGGAGGCAGGTTCATCTTTATCGCCGTGCGGCTGAAAAGAGGATCTCGCACAGGGCCCAGCTGATAGCAGCCCACGCTGCAGGGATGTGGAATCTGTTCTTTTGCCTTCAAAGCCCAACTTGGCTCCAACAGAGCTGAAAGCCCCCAGCTGGCTGTGCCATTTGCAACGGTGGGTGAGACACGGTTGGACCCAGCCACTGTCTGACCTCTTCTGTTCTTGTAAGTGGTTTAGTCAGGCTCCATCACCCTCCACCGCAGGCATGGAAGAGCTCCACACACAATCCAAAACAAAACCCCCAAAATGGAAAATTTTTGGCTCCTAACCTATGGCCAATTCACCCTCTTAACCTTCTCTTTTACATAGATTAGTCTCATGCTGCGGTGGGTTTTCCAGATGCTCAGTCATTGTTACCATCCTAAGGCAGGGCACCACAATCAGACACAACAGTCCTGCCAAGCTTTTTCAAAAAATCAAACTGTTCCCTGAAAATAACCGTGGGCTGTTTCAGCAGATGGGCTCACTTCCTGGGAGAGTGAAGATCCAGGGCCCAAATCAATGGAGCTGCACTGGAATAACTGTAAGAAACAGACCAGTGACCTTCACCCAGGGTGCAATGTGACCCTTACAGGGGTGCCCACACTGTTAGCACCAGTAGCACCTACATATGATTAACCCAGAGGTATCAAAAAAGCATCTAGAGTGCCCAAACCGTGCTGCCAGGTCGTAGGCTTTCTGAGCTCTTTCCACCTGAAGAATTGCTCTGGTGTGTTTCTATCAGCAGATACTGAGTAAGAAGCTAAGAGCTGGCCTTTCCCAAGGGAGGCCTGGAGGCTAACAAGACAAGGCTAACTTGACTCTTAGCAGGTCCAGAAGCACTATCTAGCTAACTATTTTTCAGATTAGAAATCACATTCTTTCACCCAGCTGAGAAGATCAGTACATGCAAGGTTAAGTTCTGATCTCAGCTACGCTGGAGGAATTGTGTTGCAGACAACACTGTGGCTCAAGTGATGCTGGAATTGGGCCCCTTGCCTTCAGTCCTTGCAAGTGGCTGAGGTATGGGTCTTTTCTGGAAGCCCTTGATGCTGGTGGCAATTGCTGTACCAAGGCAACCTGCCAGGGAACAGCTCTGCCTTGCAGAGGAGGTGAAAGACTAGTATCGTGTGTGCACCAAAGAGCATTTGTACAAAAAATCACAGGAGGTGAGGGGACAGCAGGCAGATGGTGGCCTTAGCTTATGCTTTGCTTCTGTTAGTTACCTCCTCCATGACGTGGGGCCTCACTGATCTAACCAGACCAGTAATGGTAGCTGAAAAGCAACAAGAATTAGGGCAGCCTCTGCTGAGAGGAGAGAGCCATGCTCCCGGGGGCTTGGGTTGGCCCTTGCTGCCTTTTCAGCACAGACTCCTATTTAACCACATCAAGACCTTGAAGAATCCAGGCCTAAGTGACATGCCCAGGGCAGTGGCAGAGTGGAGGACAGCGCTCAGATATCCCAGACATGGGGAGTGCCATGATATCATCCAAGGGGTGCTGCTTCCTCACATGGCACCAGAGGGTGGTAGCCAGTGGAGCAGGTTGCTCTCCATCCCTGGCAGTCTGAATACTTATCCTCACATAATTTCCCTTCTCCCCATGAATATTCCTGGTGGTCCTTCGAGCTGAGACATCTCCTTCCCAGGGGCTGGTGAAACCCAAGGGCCCTGTGGACAGAAGCAGAGCTGAGGGCTGCCTGGCAAGTGGCTAGCAAGTTGCTGGGCCCTTCAAAGCTGAGAGTCCTGGTCCAAGACCCCTTATCAGGGAATGATGAAGTCTTCACCCTGTCAGTGAGTATATCCCCCCAACCCTCTTCCACACCGTTCCTTCACCCCAGGGCTAATCTGGTCAGAATAAAGGATCAAAAGGAGAAACAATTAGCAAATGGAAGAATTTAATGATGCTAATTAACATGTATTAAGTGTAGCCTCTGCCTCTGCACCAGCTGCTTTGGCAGGCGAGCTGGGGCCTGGGAAGCGCCGGCCCGTCCCTGGTGCACACAGCGAGGAAGCAGGACATCTGGTGCCTTCCTTCCCCGCAGCCACTCACAAAAGGCAGGTTCACAGGAGCCTCTGTTTCGCTTCCCGCCGTTAGCTGGGTTCGCCCCTAATTAGCTCCATCTCTGCAGGAGCCCCCTGGGATCTCATTAGGCATTTCAATTAATGCATAGCCTGAGCAGCAGAGGGAAAGGAGTGTTGTGGGGGTGGTCGGGGTGGGGGGAGGTTAGATCAAGATGGCTGCCACGAGCCAACAGAAAAGAGGTGATAGAAGAAGCTGCGCTCTGAAGGTGGAGAAGATGAGTGAGATCCCAGCTACTTCCAGCGTCAGCTGGGCTGGGACCAGCTCTCTGCCGCCTTCCACCCCTCCACAAGGTCCTCTCCAGAGCAAACGTGGTAACTTTATTGAGCCACGGTCTGGGTTTGACAGTCAACGACCCCAAGGCCCTGGGGATATCACCCCAAGCCAAGCCGACCTGCTCTCCAACCACTAATGCTAAGGGCTTCTTATGGGGGCCACGGGCAGAGACAGGGAAGAGCTTGTGCACACGTTTCATAGTTTCTAGGGTCGGAAGGGATCTCAGCAGATCATCTAGTCCAACCCCCTGCCATGGCAGGAAAGAGTATTGGGGTCAAACGACCCCAGCAAGATGTTCATCTAACCTCCTCTTAAAAACCCCCAGGGTAGGAGCCTGCACCAC
>NW_017728963.1:244807-254692 GCF_001723915.1 Gavialis gangeticus
GAAGTCCAGGAAGACTATGTCCACTGCTACCCCTACATCTAATGATCTGGTGATCTGATCGTAAAAGGCCACCAGGTTGGTCTGACAGGACCTGCCACTGATGAACCCGTGCTGATTACCCCTAAGCATGCAGTCCCCTGCTGGCCCCTCCTGGATGTGCAGTGTGTGTGTCTGCACATGTGCCTTCAGAAGCTGTTTTTAGATGGCAATGACCTTGTGTGCACTGTCCTTCCCATTCCCTGTTGCTCTGGCACCGTGTCTGCCCACCACCATGACCACTCCCCACTACCAAACCTCTCAGGAGGCAGCTACAGCCTTGGCTTACACAGGTACCGAATACCAGAGCCAGCTGTAGTGCTTTGTTAGCATCTTTTTGGAGTGTGGAAATGAGAAGGCAGAGCCAGCACCAGGTGACCAGCCTGTGCCGACCTAAGACACTCAGGTCACCAATGGGTGGCAGAAGGTAAGGCCCTACCTCTGTTGGTGAACTTGCTTTAGCGGTGCTGAGTGCCATCAATTCCCAGTGGGAGGAGCAGATACTCAACATCTTTGAAACAGCCTCTTTCTTCAAGGTCTGGGGGTGTACCTGAGGTTGCATCCCAGGCTGGGTTGGAGTCTCCACCTCAGAGTCCCCATGTCTGTTGCAGGAGATCTCTGCAGAGGGTCCGTCTAGCTGGGCAGCTGCTTGTCCCCCTGTTGGGCCATACTCCATCCTGGGCATCAAGGGGGACAAGAAATCCCATTCTCAGGCTGTGTCTCTGGAGCCTCTGGACAGTTATTGTGCCAGCCCTTGGATGCTTTGTCTCCTTGAAGAAATGAGACATGATTCAGTTTGGCTTTGCAGCTCAGTAGACTGCCTGCAGGGCTGTGAGAAGAGCATGTTCCTAGACAGAAATAGCACAATTAGACCCAGGGAGTTTAACCAAACCCAGGTGCTTACCAGACATCTGCCTTCCCTCTCCTGCAATGCCGGCAGAGCAGACACACAGCAGGGGCAGGGTGGAGACACCCAGCTCCTGGGGAGACAAGCTACTTTCCAGACCGCCAGGGGATGCCCATTCAATGACTGGGTGTCCTCCCAGCCCCCAGCTCTGCAGGAAACCCCCTCTACCAATCCCTCTGCAAGAAGACAGGGCGCCACTGACCCTTTTCCTAAAAGAACTGGGCAGGATTTGGAGAAGTCAAGGGAAGTGACCTGCATGCGTCATTCAGAGCCCCTGTGTGGGACCTTTTTGGAGTCAGTGGTAGCATCTCTTTGCTGCTCACATATGTGGGTGTGGGGCTGTGCAGAGGTTTGTACACCTAAACGTGTTCTTAGTTGGAAATGCTGGTGCAGCTCTCCTGGGAACCATTGCTCAGGACTCTCTGGCCGGAGTCTCCTTCCTGCTTGGACAAGTTTTCCAACAATGCATCAGACAAGGTTGGAAGAAGTGTAGACCATAGAAGAAGTGTAGACCACAATCTTGATGTGCAGTGGGGAATCTACGACATTTGGCCTGCGGAGAAAATACTCCCATGCTATTCCCCTATGTAACATAATAGCCCTTGCACCTCACATTTTGGATGTTCGGTTTTCTGCAGGAAAGCCAACATTTGTCTTGGGGAAGGGGAACACATGCAAAAAATCAGTCTTGGGCCAAAAACAAATGCTGGGAGGCAAACTTCCAGCCTGGCCTCTGGGGGGCAAACTTTCGATCAGCTCCAATGCACAAAGGACTCACAGACCCTGCCAGCAGGAGCATATTCCTTTGTGAATGGAGCAGTCCCACCATGGAGCAGCCTCCTGCTCTCTTTGCCAGCAGCGTGATGGAAAGCAGAGGGGAGCACTCCGGGCAATAGCGGCTGTTGGATCGGGTGAGCCAGTTGCCTCTCTGGTAGCGGGATATAATCCACATCTAGCTCTGCTCAGGAGCGCAGCAAAGCATCGCAACAGATGTTCCTTTTCTGTATGGGAAAATGCCGAGTAAAACAAAGAAATCCTCTCCTGCTGAAAGCCAACATCTGTTTGAAGCTGTCTGGCTCCAGTTCAGGCTTTAATTATTCTGACAGGTCTCTTCATGCCTTTAATTTCCCATGAAATCCAATTCAAGGAGTTATTTGTCTGCAGGCTGATCCTGGGGTGGGGAAGAGAGAGGCTGCACGTGACCCCCACTCTCCCCGCTGAAAATCCCTTCCTCCGGGCAGCCTTTGCACAGAGAAAGCTGGCCTGTGCCTCTGCAAAGGACTGCGTTGCAGCAGACGGGTGTTCTAGCACCACGCTACCCCTGTAGTGCACAGATCCTGCATGATGCGCTGTCGGGGCATCATCAATTGACACGTTAGGACCTGTCCAGACCTCCAGGGAGTTCTTGGCTTCTCCCAGCAGCAAGGAAACGGTTTCTCTGAAAACGAAAAGCTCTTTAAAAGACCGTCTTGTTTGGGAAGGAACTTCCTACTGAGTTCAGGGCTGGGTTGAACCAATGTGGGGCCCGTGGTAAACAAAGGCACGGTGCCACCCACCTCACACCGGTCTGTGCTGACCAAATACAGGGTTGGCAGGCAGCACCCTCCTTGAGAGACAGGAACAGATAGCCCGACACATACCTGCTCGGTGGGGGAAGCTGCATGCTTCTCCCCTGCACTCCCCTGCTGGTGGTTCTCCATGAGTTGTGGAGTTTACACCCCTTGAGATGCACTGAGCTTCAGGCCTAGAACACAAAACAAAACAGGGACCGGGTTGTGTTTGTCCAGGTAAGAGTCAAATTGCGGAGGGGCCTGTCATCCCTCCCAGGCCCTGGGTGAAGCCATTTGGAGTGGGAACACGATTAAAAGGGATCTCTCTGGACTTGTCTAGAGCCTGGTACTGCTGGGGGCATAACTGGGGAAGAAATATCAAGAGTTTTTCAAGTCCCAGAGCTGCAGCCCAGCCTTCAGGGCTCACAGGGGTGAATGTTGGCAACAGAGCGCATGTGCTATATACAGTGCCCAGGAAAACAGGATGCCATCTTCCCTTTAGTGAACCAGTCCTGAACCCCCCTCCAACACATACTCCCTTCTTCTGCATGGGGGGCCTCTCAGGCAGTTCCCAGTGGGTGAAGAGACTCATGGAGATCCATGGACCACGCTCCACACAGCAACTTTGCAGCTGGAGTTTTATTTCCTTTTGTGAAAATTAACAGATGATGGGAGGTTCCCCCATAGGCTCAGCTCCCCTCCCTCCCCAACCTTGAAACAGTCACAGGAGGAACCAGGGGCAGGTTGTCCTGGCATGGCATGCTCCACTCAGGCTGGGGCAGGGGCCCTGGCCCTCTCTCCAAGCCCGAGGCATGTTGAGAAGACCTGTTTTCAGGACAACACTGTGAGCTGCCAGGTGCCCGCTGCCTGGTGTCCAAAATGACCTTCAGCAGAACGCCAGAGAGGCTCCATCTGTCCAAGCCCAGGGCTTCCAGGGAGGGGGCAACAGAAAAACAGCTGTCTCCACTTGCTTTGGGCTCATGTGAGCATCTTGTGGCTGGCTGGTGCGTGGGTTTTCTTTTTAATTTTTTTTTTTTTCTTTTCTTTTATTAAAAATGGTCTTTACATAGACTACTGGGAACAGCTCCAAGCAGAAAGCCCCGTCCTCCAGAGTCTGCTTATAAAAGAGTTCGCAAAAGGGTCAAATATTGACCAATAACGGTTTGGGCGGCGTTTGCATCTCGATTGTGGCTTCGGCAATGTACAGTGGGGCGGGACAGGGACAGGACTGGAGGCCTCCTTTAGTCAGCTGGTTTGGTGACCAGGGAAAGAGGCTGGGCTTGCAGCACTGCTAAGGCGGCCTGTGGGGAGGGGAGGGCAGCAGAGAAGGAGGGAGGGGAGGTCAGAAGGGCTGTGGGGGGCACCGAGGGAAAGGGGATGGGTCTGGAGAGGAGAGGTGAGGGGCTGCTGAGGCCAGAGGAGGAGGAAGAGGAGGCCTTGCTGGACAGGAAAGCAGCCGAGTGCAGGGCAAGCTGGGCTCGGGCTTCTGGCTTGGTGGTGAGCGAGAGGGGCTGGGCCTGCTCAGAGTGGGTGGCTGCTGGGGCAGCGGGAGAGGCCAGGGCTGCTGAGGGCGTGGCAGGCGAATCCAGCATGCTGCCGTGGGAGGAGGCAGGGCTGTCGCAGGGCTTCTCCACAGGCAGGTACTGCACGCAGGGCTTCTTGCTCTTGGAGACCAGGGAGCCTGGAAGGGGCAGCAAAGGAACCCATCAGCATCCCCATACAGTCCAGTCCTGGGTAGCAAAAACAGCAGGTGCGAAGCCCAGTATCTGCGCCTGGGAATGGGGCTGTCCGCACATTGCTGCTGCCCCAGAGCGCGGCATGCCAGGAGGTTGGTTATATTGAGGTAGGCATGAGCTGCACAGTGCTACATTTGCATCTCCCACAAAGAACGGCCTGAACTAACTGAACTGCCCTGCCTCATCCACCAGGGACTCATCACGCTGGGCATGCAGGGAGGATTGTGGGAAGGCACTGGAGGACTGCCTGCACCTGAGTAATTCAGCTCTATCCTCACTACCAAATTAGGCAGACAAACAGCATGAACTATGGCCAGAAGCACAAGCAAACCTGGCATGTGGGATCCTGGGCATGCAGGGAGCAGGGGGCATGGACTAAGGCAAAGGCCTGACTTCACTCTGCCAAGGAAACCAGTCTCACTGGAAGGAAAGGGGCTGGGAAGGGCATAGCTTCTTGGCACATGCGTGCAGCTTCTCCCAACATCTTGACATCACGGGGTGGGATAGGATACAAGTCAAATCATCAACAAAGATATCCAAGGACAGAGCAGAGCATCTTAGCCTCAGGGGACAGCCCCTGCACCCTGCTTTGTCCCACCTCAGTGGTATTTTCAAGGCAGGGTTCTTGGCGTTTTTTTAAAGCATCCACATTGCTCAGACCAGGTCTGGGTCAGAGCCCTGTCAGAGAGGGGGAGAAGACAGGGTCCTGTCCCCATCTGATGGAGCTGCATGAAGCAGATGCCCTGTCAGGTCATGACATGCCAGGGCTGGTACTCACTCTCGGTGTCCTGGGTCTGCTGCTGGGCAAGTTTCTCTCGCTTCCTCTTCTTCTTTTTCCCCTGGAAAAGGCAATAGCACAGGATTCAGAACAGTGCCAGGGCAGCAGCAACTGGCAACTGGGGGAGGAAGGTCAAGCATTGCTGTGATCCCCAAGGCTGAGCTGCTGTGTAACACCTGAGAATACTCCCCAGGGCATGTGCCAGGGAGGGGCTGCCTCTGCAGAGACCATGCTTTCCCGCCAAGCCTCCCCCCCACCCCTGGCAGCTTCAACTCACGTAGTTATCCCGTGCAGACCAGGTCGGGTAGAGCTGAGAATGCAGCTGTCGCTCCTTCCGCGCCAGCTCGTAGTACTTGGCTTGTTCTTCCCGGGACAGTGAGTGCCACTAAGGGGAGAAAGGAAGTCAACTGACTGTGAAACCTGGGGGTGGGGGGACAAAACCCACCCTCCCCCTTTCTGCGAGGGGCCCCTGAGTCATGAGCCTGGGGCGGGCAGCAGCTGCAGCAGGCAGCTCTCAGAAGGACCAGGGCTGAGCTAGGTGCAACTTGGAGCAGCGTTGGCAGCTGCCCACAGCCCTAATGAGATGGAGTGCAAGGCACAAGGGCCAGGCCTCCAGGCCCACACCACCACCCTGAGGCAGAGCCTGGAAAATTCCCAGGGCCTGGGGACAGGCAGCAAATGGGAGCTCCTGCTCTCAATGAAGCCCCCAGCCACAGCTGGGGAGACCCTCTGCACTGTGCCCCTCTGGCTTGGATCACTCCAGGCAGGTTATTACCAGAGTCCTCAAGGATGCTTTCTATAAGTGTGGAGCCAGTGCTACGTCCCTTTCTAGTTCTACCTAGTGTGCTACAGGACAGACCCCCAGCATACCCACAGAAGCAGGAGCAGCGGCTGTGGCTGGGGGTCACTATCTAGCCACACAGCAAGTGGCCTGGGGATGCCAGGGCTGAGCATTCAGCTGGGGGCCCCCCTGTGGCATGGTGGTTCCTGGGATCCTCAAGCTCCTCCCACACTACAGCCTTGTAAAGGGAGGATGATGTAAATGAGATGATGCCAGCTCCAGCATCCAGAGCACTTGCATATCCTCTGCAGATGCCAGCCAGGCAAGGTCCCCCATGGATGATGGAGAAGCTGGGGGGCAAGCTCCAGGGCAGCTCCGAGGACACCAAAAGCACAGGAAGAGAAGGAGAGTTGGATGCAGGGCAGAATCTGGGAGGCATGGAGGAAAGAGGGACCGAGGAGACAGAGAGAAAGACACTGGTACCCGTCTGCCCAGGATCTGGTTGATGGCTGCACTCTCTTTCAGCGTGCACTCGGCCACCACCTTGGCCCGCATCTCCTTCATGTACAGCATGAATGCGTTGAGCGGTTTCTTGATGTGGGGCTTCTTCTCCTCTTCCTTCTTCACAGTGACTGGGGATTTCCTGTGGTAACCAGAGCAGGCAGTCACCACAATGGCCATCATGTTCCAGAGGCAGCTCTCAGCCATTGCTCAGGCCCCTGGGGGCATAGTCCAGCACCCGCTCCCCCTCCCCAGCCCCGGGTCTTCTGCAGACCTGAACAGTGGGATTTGCTCTTTCCTTCCCAAGGAAACCAATAAATCTCTTTGCTCTGTAGGACCCAAATGCAAAAACCATTACTGTGTGGCCCCAACTCCATCAGCATTTCTTACAAGATAACTCCCCCTGCCCCACAGAGATTCCAGGACATGTCCCCTTTGGCACCCAACCATGCTGCCTCAGCACAGGACGAGATCAGGTTGGTGCAAGGAGGCTGATTTTTCACAAGTGTGTGTGTGTGTGCGTGTGTGTGTGTGTGTGTGTACACGCATGCGCACACGCACACACATCCAGGGCATGGTGCCATGGTACAGCTACACCCTGCTTTAATCCCTGCCTCACCCAAACTTTAAGTCAATTACAGCATTTCTATTTAGGCAGCATTGAAAGAGTCAGGTGGTTCATTATCCTCTCCCTCATTCCTGCTAATCTTTACTCCACAGGTGACAACAACTCTCTCCTTTTTAATGGTCTTGATGTTTCATTAATCAAGTCATCCTTTCTTCTGCAATTCTGCTGTCTGCTAACAGCAAAATTGCTCCTGGTAATCTCTCTCGTTTCATAGTCCTGCTGCCTGTTTTTAGCTATAACTAAAAATCTCAACTCAAGTGTGGTTATATTAACTCAAGTACACATGAAGTCAGGTGTGGAAATGGCAGACAGGGAAATGTTGGATGCTCTGTCAAGATGCTCAAAAAGACTAGATTCTGTTGTACAAATCTGAATAAGAGATGTGCATTTACCTGTAACGATGACAGAACCAATGAAACAATATCTATGGACTGTTTTTGCCTGATTTGTTGTATTTTTTTAACTTAATGTCTAAGCTGGCAAATCAGTGTACAGTCCATTAAATTAAGATTTGGGTTTTTTGCTTTGATCTTTAACTGAATAATATAGCACTGGGGCCTGCCCATAAGTAAAGCTTCTAGTTTCTCTTTTAACTGGAGAAAAATATGCATTGGGGCTATATTTGCTGATGCACTGAGCCATCTGCACCCCTATGTTCATGTGGAGGTGCATGTTGTGGGCAAAGGTCTTAGTGTACCTGTGTGACAGATGTGCCTGGAGGTGAAAGGCTAGCTGGGTATGTGTGTAAACATGCATGGGAAATATCTGTGTGGTAGGGATGGGAGTATGTGTGCATGTTGGTGAAAGCAGGCAGGTACATATGCAAGGCCATATGTACACATGTATTCCTACAGGCAAGCAGGTATGAGTGAGCTTGTGTACATCAGGCTCTCGTCTGGGCACTAGAGTGTGCCTGGAGGGAAAGATATATGGAAATGCCTCCGCTGGATTAACTGCATCCTTTGCACAGAGCTTGCAAAGCAGTTTTAAGGCCAATGTCACCTCTCTGCCATTTGGGGGAGCCCCTGAGAATGGCCTGGTAACAAAATCCTGCCCCAATCCTACACACCATCTGGCAGCTGCAGATACTAGGATTTGGATCTTCTGGAAGCTGACACAACCCTTCCAAACTCATGTGCTTACACACTTTTCAGAAAATCAGATGCTTTTGCAGGGAAAACACTACAATCATTGCATGAAGTGGGAACGGTCGCTTAAAAAGTGGCTGCTTTTACCCTGCCTTCTCTTTCTTTTTTTCCATATGGCTGGGGATTGTGATGCTCCTGCTGGGACTTAAAGCCAGAGATTTCTAGCTAGAGGGTCTTGCCCCTCCACTCAGGGTCAGGCTGACTGCCAGATTTGGGGTCAGGAAGGAATTTTTTCCCCGTGGTCAGATTGATAGGCAGGGTTTGCTCTCCTCTGTAGCAAGGGGCACAGCCTCTGCCTGGGATCTCGAGTGTATATTAACAACCTTCTATAGAAATGGGACATTGGCTGCTGCGGTCCTCCTGCTTTCCTTGTGGCAGGTTCGGTGTTATGTCGTGTGTTGTGTCAGGATTGATGATGATTTTATGAAGAGTTTAGATGATAGATTTGTATAGGATGGTTTGGATAGGGCTGATCCTGCCTCAGGCAGGGGGGTTAGACTAGATGACCTCTGGGGTCCCTTTCAGCCCTACCTCTTTCTGATTCTATGAAAAACCACTTTTTAATGGAAAATAGGGCTCATGTTCACCAGTACAGGCCTGCATGCGCGAGGCACTGTAGAAGTCCAACCCTGAAATTCCGCAGTGTACCAAAAGACAGCCAACTGGAGCTGCACTCCTCATGCCCCCCTCTCCTACATCCTTAACTTACGCATTCCCCCCTGGGCTCACGCTGGGCTGTGCAGGTTCCTGCTTCACGATGGGCGAGACAATGGTAGGGTGCGGGATTCCCGAAGGGTGGAGCCCATGCGCGGGAGGTGGCACCATGTGTGGGGAAAACCTGCTGGACATCAGGCTGCGAGTGAGGAGGGAGAGAACAGGACACAGGGATCAGGAGGAAACACAGCATCAGCCTCAGTGCAGATCCCAGCTACTCTCCCCAGGCCATGCACACACTCCTCCCGCCCTGTTAGTCCTTCCCCTTGACTCCAACCTACCCTACCTCTATCAGCATTGCCTCTGAGCATGACCTAGCTGTGCATGAAGCAACATGATGATCATCCCTTGAGTCATGCCAGGTCTGTGCATCTACAGTCCAGCTTCTCTGACAAGGGAAATGCATCCCCTGCTCTAGGACCGGCCAGATATGTAAGGACTGCCATGTGCTGTGTCAAACGGCAGGTCCATCTTGCCCAGTCTCCTGTGCCACACTTCAGCAGAGGGTGGATGCTGAAAGGGTGTGACCAGGGTTTGCACCCCCTCTTGCAGCCTCCAGCATTTAAGGTCTAGGAAATTCTGACTCAGAGGCTGTGCCCCTCACTGCCGTGCTCAATAGCTACCAATGCCCGTCTCCTCCAAGAACGTGCCCAATCCTTTTTTGAATCTGGCTGAACCCTCAGCTCTCTCAACATTTTGTGGCAATGAGTTAACACATTTGAATTCCATGCTTGGTGAAAAAGAACTTTCTTTTGTTAGTTTTAAACTTACTACCTACTAAGCTAAGACCACTGCAGGACCTTGTGTATAGGCAGCCACCAGCTTGGAGAGAACCTGATTGTGTCCAAGAGGGTCCTAAACAAGGTTTCTTGGGATGCAGACACAATACATTTACACCAAGGGAATTTACTCTGAGGTAAAAGGGGAGCAAATGCAAGATACACAGTGTTTTCTAATGGAAATGCTGCTCTTCTGTGTAGAGGTGCACTGATACATCAGTCTGATATTGAATCCGTACTGATATAAAGAAAACTGGCTGTATTGGATATCGGCCCGATGAGGCCGATAATTTGGCCAATAAATGCCTGTACTGCACGCAGCCGCAG